>NC_090921.1:1437009021-1437311066 GCF_040938575.1 Ambystoma mexicanum
ACTCACTATTGCATCTGTGTGCTGCCGCCCTGCAACATGGGGTAGGCACCATGTTTATGCCCCTGTATTGAATCTTGCATCTGTGTGTGCTGCCGCCCTGCAACATGCGGTAGGCACCATGTTTATGCCCCTGTATTGACTTTTGCATCTGTGTGTGCTGCCGCCCTGCAACATGGGGTAGGCACCATGTTTATGCTCTTGTATTGACTCTTGCATACGCATTGTACGTTGCTGCCGCCCCTCAAGATAGGGTTGTGCATCATGTCTGTGCCACCTATTTGTCTCTTCTGCACTGTATGCTGGTGCCGCCCCTAAAAAGGGGTTTAGGCAATCTGTATGTCTTTGCTTGGACTTATGTAACCAAGATTCCTCAAAAGCACATATGTAACTAAGCAAGCCTTCTTAACAGCGATGCGGTGCCCGAGGGCAGTTGGTGCTTTACAAATGCAAATAAATAAATAAAATAAAAAATAAAATAAAAAGGGCAAAACAAAAACACATGCCAACATCCGGGCCAGGGATATAGAAAAACCAACAAAAATGTGTCCATGCGGAATCAAGGAGAACCAAAAAAACAAAATCTCTGCCCATGGACAATACATAAAAAGAAATGTCCATCATGGACAGGTGGAGTCCACCCTGGAGAGAGAGAAATTAGACCAAAACATTTTTTAAATCCCTCCATGGCCTCATGGACTTCACAGCAACGGTGGACCACAAGGCTGGTATGTTCTGGGATCGCTATCTTGTAGTTGATCTGCAGGAGGACGTGATGTTGGAGCCACACCGTGCAGTGCCAAGGCCTGGTCTTCACTGGCCGTGGCCAGCTGTGACACAGTTGAATGCACCAACACAGTGAGGTTGGTGAAGTTTGCATGCATTTCTTCACTGATGGGTGCACAGTCGGTATGCACACTCATCCATGATGCATTGAGTTGCTTGTAGAGTGTAGAGTCTCTGCCCGAAGGCATCCATCTCCTCATGGATTAGTGTTCATCATGGATAGCAGTCCTCATGGTGAACATCTCATGCCTCAGGGCTTCACTGTGTGCCTGCAGATCAGCCTGTCAGACTTTAATGTTGGCCACCATGCGCAGTCTGTGGGACTGGCATGAGGGCCGCATGACCTGCAGTTGTTGCTCTCTACTCGGGCCGGTGGGGGGGTCATGGAATTGGCCATTTTATCCAGACCCTCAGATATCTTGTCCAACACATTCTCATGTCAGAGGGCAGAACACAACATCTGCTGCTCCCACACTGTCTCCCCAGCCTGCACATGTCACCCACATGTGCGGGGCCCATGTCAGCCAGATGCCTGGGACCATGCCCGTTACTGTGGTGGCTCTGTCGTTAGATGCAGGACTGCAACACTTCCTTGGACATCAGCCACAAAACATGAAGCCAAATCATGGGGGTGGAGCCCTGCATCCGTAACCACTGCAGACGGGGCAACAACCGATGACTGTCCCGCCGCAGACTCATAGGCCCCATCTGATCGATGCATTGGGGCACTCACCATTGCCCTCTTAGAGGTATGCACATCAGGATCAGCATCAAAGCCAGCTGAGTCAGAAGCGTCAGAAGAGTCTGCAGCACGACTAAGAATGGTCTGGAGAACCAGTGGGTTCTCACAGCCTACAACACCACGTCCCCCAATGGTGGTCTGACACATCATTAGCTCTTGCTCCTCCTCCTCTGCATCTAGTGCATCCTCACCTGCACATGGCCAGAGAAAGACATATTGATCCATGTTCAAAGAGACAACGATGCACATATTCTTCAAGGTGCACTCTAAAAACAAATGGCAGGACACACACCCAACAGATATTGTGCATTCACACACTTAATTCAGGAAGCAAGAGATGCATGGAATTTGCTGAGAAGTGACTCCCTACCGATCTTGGCCATGCCAGCAGTGGACACATTGACATTCAACAGTGCGGTAAACACACAATGAGGGGCCATTCAACTGTCAAGTCGCCACACATACCAGGGGAAAGGTAATGCACACGTGACATTTGAATGTTCAATTAAATCACATGGGAACAGCCATACATTTATATCCACAGACAACACCAAGGTCAACACATGACACACTAATCATGTCTGGGACAGGGCACTGGATACAATGAGGATCTGCAGGAAGGTGTGGAAAGGGAAGAAGCCCAAGAGTGGGCACATCCGAAAGTGTGCCTTCTAGTCAAGGTTTGTGAAGTGCAGAGAGACAGAGAGTGAATTGGGCGATGTAAAGAAGGTCCACTGATCCACAAGAGGGTGAGTGGAGTGGCCCCATGGAGTGGGCCCAGGGTGTGGGAGGGCAAGAGGGAGCATGCATCACAAAGAGAAGGCTATCTGTGTCACTGGACTGGAGTCAATGTGCATGTAGTCTGTGGACACTTATGCAACTTCACTCTGGGAACACGACCAGGTGCATTGACAGACAGCTCAGATATGCATCATGACAAGGAAACCCATAGGAGCAGTTGACAAATGGAACATGCAACTCTACATGACATGGCTTGAAATTAAAACTTTGTCTTCATGCCCCTATCTAGCAGTGCAGCGTGACACGCAACAAGAATGTAGCACTCAACAGTAAATGTAGGTGTTACATGGTGCACATGTACCGGGGGAGTAGCTTGTGGGGGACGTGTCCTGTCACATAGACTTGTGCCACACATGGCAGCCACACAGGATACTCCCAGTATGATGGCCTTTTGACATGAGTCTGCACATCACAGGACATGATTCACCCAGGGCTTTCATACATATGCAGCCAGATGGGCCAGTACACAAATATTGTGGGTAATGCATGACTGGCAAAACACAGGAGGCGCAATGACGGACACTCACCTAATGTGTCCTCATAATTCTCCAGGCCTCGCACGCCTTACACCTGCTCAAGGAGGATGAATTGGCTTGTGGCCTCTTCATGCGGTTTCAGCTGCTAATCCTCTGCTGGACCCCTCCGGTTGCCAGTGCAGAGAACAGGTTGACATTCAGCTTGTGTTTGGTGCGATGGGTGAGATCATTCCAGCGCTTCTGAACCTGTTCATCAGTGCTCATCTCCACCCCTAAGATGTTTATCTGGTTCGTGACACGCTGCCAATGCACCATATGTTGTGCGGCTATATGTGTGCTCCCGCATATAGGCACATGTCATGATTGTGATTGGTCACGTAGTTAATGAGGATCTGGAACGCCTCATGAGTGAAGGTCTTCTTTCTCTGTGGGCCAGTGTCCTCTGTGGTGTGTTGGGGTGGAGCCTGTTCCTGCTGTGCAGGGTGTGCCTTCCTGCCAAGAGTGGCATGGGGTGCTGTCTAGCTGGAATCATGTTGGCACCCAGGACCCGGGCCACCTGTGGACTGGGACCTAACATGTCCTCCTGGGGCTGGGGCAGATGTCTCCACACCATGTCCCTGACCCCCTGGGAATAGGGCAGGTGTCCCCACACCACATCCCAGACCCCCTAGGGCTGGGGCAGGTGTTTCATCACCAAGTCCCCCACTCCAACCGCGACTGCCCCTTTTCCATCTTTGGGCCTTTCCACTCAGGTGTAAGCGATGAATGGAAGGCACACCAATTTATTGTCCTAGGCAAAATGAGTAAGGAAACAGTCTAATTGATGTGCAACATAAATGTGTGGTTCAGCAAGGTTCAAATGTTCCTCAAAGTGGAATAATAAGCAGTAGGCCATACACAGTGTCACCCAAAAACTGAAAAAGTGCATACGCAATACCCGGAAAGCTTCCGATAATGAAGAAAGAGTTACTCGATATGCAGTGGCACCCAAAAACCCAAAAAGTGTATATGCGACACACAGAAAGCTTCTGATAATAAAAAAGAGGTTTGCGATACGCAGTGGCACCCACACACAGAAACATTGCAGACACGACAGACTGCGGGCTTCAAAAGGGGGATAGTAAATATACACATATAGGCAGAGGCATAACCCCCCCTCCAAAAAAAGGTACACTAGCTGAAGGGAATGGATTGGGTGGCACCCTAAATTAGTTACAAATGACACTCATCTATCTTCGTTCCTTCACGCACACAGCCTGTGCTGCGTTTGGACGTCCTTATGTATCCCCTTCAATGCCGTGAGTGCAGTTTGTGTCACGTAACTTACACGCTGAGGGTCTTTACTCTGTTTACGGCTGCCTTCGTAGTGAGACACAGAAGAGCCATTCTCCTACCTCCGTGACATTTTGCCTGCCTCCTCCTGCCCTTTGCTCCCTCCACCTCACTGCGTTGTGAGTGCCTGTCATCCTGCTATTGCCTATGCTCCTGGCTGCGGCCCTGTGACCACCTCATCTGCTGTTTTGAACTCCCACCTCAGCATACCACCGCCATTATTCCACGGCTCTTCTCCAGGACAATCTTACCCACCCACACCTGCCTCGGGGGTCGACATGTCCACACCCTCTTCCTCCAACCAGAGTGGCAACCCCATGACAGCGAGGTAGAGGCTGTCAACTTCACGTCACCAGATCTGGGAGGAATAATGGCTGCCATTAACATGGAGGGGGTGGCAATCAGCTGCTTCAAGACAGTCCACAAACGCTGGGAGGACCTTAAATCCAGGACCCAAAGCAAGGCCCCGCTGAAGTCCGGTGCATCTGTGGAGGGGCACTGTGCGGGCATTTGCAGGCTCTGCATGACCAAAATGTAGGTCCTGGCCACGTTCTACCTGGCACTGCATGTCCCGGTCTGCAAGTGGCAACAACGTCTGGAGTCTGCTGGTGAGCAGGCATGTGGTGCAATGCCCGATGGTGCATGTGTATTTGCATGTGCGTGCATGTTTGTTTTGTTACCATTGGGCCTCATTCCGGGTTTGGAGCTAACCATGGAGTAATTAGCTCCATGGTTGCCTCCGAAACCATCCTAAATCCGGCATGGTGAATGGAGTAATTACCGGTCCATTCCAGGGTAGGAGGGACCGGTAATTCCCCATTCACCTTTTGCCTTTCCCCATTCCCAATTCTGCCCCATAGGGCTCAATGGGAATGGGGAAGGAGGTAATTACGGCACCGTAAATTATGGTACCATAATTACCTCTGCAGTACCTTTGCGGGTCCCGTACTTTACTCCTGCTAAAAGCAGGAGGTAAGGAAGGACCTGCAAAGGGATCTCGGAATACAGAGGTAAGGGATTACCAGCATCGGCACCCTTACCGGTGCCGGTAATTCCTTACCTCCAACCTCGGAATGACCCCCATTGTGTTGGCTGCATGTGTTTTTAAGTGCTCAACAACAGCATGCAGGCCCTGGACAACGCACCTCACGTTTGAGATGTGACATCTGTGGATTGGACATGTGCTGCTATTTGCAGTGTGTGTCGTACAGTTGAGCCAACTGTGCAAATGCCATGTCACTGGTGGCTGAAATGTGCTTGGATGACAAGTGTGCCAAATGAGTATGTGATGAGTATGTGGTGCCCATGTCATGTGCATACAGGATGTTAATGTTGTTGTGCTGACATAGGCACTGTGTGACTATGCATCCCCCATTTGTGTAGGTGACACATGCATTTGGATGTTTGGCGTTGTTACGTTGCAGCATTTGCTTTGCCGGAACTCTGATGTGATTGCTCATGGCACTGCTTGTGCACTCAGAGTTAATGTGTGTGCATGCCATGTGTATGCACCTGGAGCTATGGCATGCCAATGCATGGCTGAGCTATTGAGGCATGCATGTGTTGCATGTGCACTAGATGAGTTTCGACAGAAGCATGTTGTTTGTTGTGATTCTGTGGAGAGGTGCCCATACAGGTGTTCGCATGGCCATGCTGGGTGTGGGGCAAGTATGGTTGCCTACTTGTGGACATGATTCCACTTTGTGTCTTGTCCAAAATATGTCCATGGCAGTGGACCAGCACATCAGTGGTTCCATGTGTTTTTTGTGTGTGCATCCTAATGGTTTACTGCATTCCCACCGTGCTCCCCTTTGGCAAGTCTCCCATGGATGTGCGTCAGGTTTTAGTTGTATCACATTCAATCTCCATTGGTACATGTGATTCATCTTGGTTTGTGTCTGTGCACTGCCCACATTTTGCGGCCTTTACTTGTTTATATATCATGACTGGTTTGCATTGTGCCTGGGTTGTTGTGTCTGTTTGGATGTCGATTGCATGACCTTGTTTGGGGTTGTGGATGCTGTTGGTTGTGGCTTTCACAAATCCTGTTCCTCTGAATGTTGTTACTGCCACACCAGTTTCAATGCAGTGCACTGATGTTGCTGTTCTATGTTTCCTTTACCTCAGTTGCTGCAGCTGATGAAGATGGGGGAAGAGGTGCTGCGGAGCATGAATGCAGGGACCCTTCCACCAGACAAAGGTGCAGGCTTCATCCACTACCCTGTGAGAGCTCTTCTTCGGGGCGCGATGTGGCGGAGGTAGCACTTGTACCATCACAGTGGCTGCTGGGGGTAAGTCCATGGAGGTGAATGTGGTAGGGACTCCTCAGCAGCGGTGGGGCAGGGTGATGGCACACAGGGGCTATACACGGTGGAAGACACCCTGGCGGCATTCAGGTTGATGGAGGGGGAGGCAGAGGAGGTGTCTGTGGCAGCACAGCTCATGAGGTCAGGTGGGGTGTCTGGGGGGAGTGCATGCTGCAACCCCGTCCCAGGGGAATGAGCCTGTCCAGGCCACCATGGAGGTGACTGTGCAAAATCCTGTACTTGGGCCATTCGATGCAGCACTGCACACCTTCCAGGATGCCTACACCCAGACCAGCATCCCATTACCGGCTGATGTTTCCATCGTGGATCATGTGCTACCCCTGCTGGCTAAACTACTCATGACCTGCTTGCCCATCATCACAATGAGTTCTACTGCATTGTGGCTTTGCTGGCAGCAGGCCTGTTCCCTGGTGGACCCTGTGAGCTGTTCACTGCTGTGACTTGCTCCTCAGTTTCCTCCTTTGTACGCCAGTCATACCAGAGTGCCTTCCAAGACACATACCAGTATGGGCCCCTGCACTGCAGTTCCACACGCAACACCCCATCTGGTGGAGCTTGTATCCCCGCTCGAGGTGGGACTCACTGGTATGGCAGCTGAGGTAGTCACCATACCTATCCAATCACTGACTGGGGCACAGGCAATGGAGGGACTGCAGGCACTGCAGAGCAGATCAGGTGCTGTACAACCCGACGAAGATCATCAGGTCAGAGGGCTACCAACGAAGCATGCACTGGGCTCAGCAGCAGCAGGCGGCAACTAGGAGGAGGTGGAGTGTTGCAGGGCAGTCCACCCCAAGGAGGCAGGTGGCTACTTCAAGGCAGGAGGACCATGTGGCTGCGCTTAGCACTATGCTTTCTGTGTTCTGTAATTACTAGAGGAAGCCGACCTGATGGAGGAGGACGCGGCGTGTGACTCAGCCCTGGGCAATAGGTTGGGTACTATTGGGGATGAGGACTAGCCCACTGCCTGTGTATATAGTAATTTAGGTATAGGTTTCATGTATTCTTATTTTTCTTTTGCCCCAGACTTTGGTGACTTTCCATCCCTGTTTTTCATGTATATAGCTAGTTGGGTATAGAGTCCTTTCATTTTTCATCATTTGCCACCGATTTCTTGGACCTTCCATCCCTGATTTAGTTGTATGTATTTATGTTTAATACAGCTTTGTATGGTTCCATTCCTCGCTTCATGCAGTTCATTTGTGTGTCTGAATGTTTTCACTAAATTGCACATGCTTGTATATTTTGTTTTTGTTATTGAACTCAATTTGAAGTATTATTCGTTTTGAGCTGTTTGTTTATGTTGTAAATAGATGAAACTTGTCTGTATTACCTGTTTATAACTTGTCTAAAAAATCTGCTGATGTCTTTCACTTTTTAAAATACATTTCTTATCAACTTTTGGTTTAAATGTTGTATTGTTTTGTTGAACTGTTTAGAACCAACCTCCTGAGTGGGTGGTAAAGACTGATTGAGCTGCTGATTCATTTTTGGGATTGCTAAAAAATTAAGCAACTCACTTCTGTTCTAGCCCGAGATATCAGGCAAAATAATTGTTTTGTCCTGCTTTTCTTGAATCTCTGTGGTTATAGTTACAACATCGGGGGGACTCCTCTAGTTTTTATAGTCTTAGCATTTGTGTGTCTGCAACTTGCATCGTTGACCTTTCACACAGTGCATTGCACCATTGAAGGTCATGTGTATTGTGTCGTGCCTGTGTGTGATGTTGTTGCTATGATGGTTGGGGGTGGAGGATTTTACATGTGCCTTGTATGTGGAAGTGGGTCCATCAGACAACTGGGTTTGCACTGGGTGTTTTGAATTACATGCACATGTGCAGCCTCACTGTGTGTTTGGTGTCAATGTGGTTGGGGAGGAGGGTTTTTGTGTGTGCGAGATGATGTACATGTGTGGTTGCATTGATCTGCAAATGTGTTTCGTATTTTTTCTTTGACTCTAATGGATGTAATGCCACCTGTTCCTGTGTGTTTGCACAATTTTACATTGTTTTTATTTCAGGACCAATGTTGTTTATGTGTCCCCTTTTCACATGCTTGGAATTGTGTAAGTGACCACACTGCGTTCACTGCATTATGTATTTTTCTTTGTGATTGCTGCGACGGGAAGTGGGTTCACTGTGGATGGGTGGCCTTGTCTCGTCACTTGCTCATTGGTTTATCATTGCTGTGACACTCCCATGTCATGCGCATATGCCCGCCAGCATGTGAACCAACACACTACCTGCTCTCATGTCTTGCTCCACCTCTGCTCCTGGAATGCAGTTGTGACCCATGTTTGCTCATTCTGTGTGGCAGAACACATTTCCTGTCTCAGTGAGTCATTCACTTCCTGAATGCCCCCCCATTACCCACACATGGGCCAGTCATGTTGTGGTCCCTGACAGGGACTTTGCCACCCCTTCCACCTGGCTCACTTATGCTGAGGCTGTAACGTGCCTGGTCATTATTTGTTGACCTGGCGAATATTTCAATGGGTTTACATCTGTCTCAAAGTCACATTCATTTGCTGTCCTTTGGTAGCTTTGCAGGGACCAATTCACTTGTCACATGTGGATGGGGTGGCCACATTGTTGTTGGTGCAATATAGTGCTCTCTGGCTGGGGTGCTGCAGATTCAGGTCTGTCAGGAAGTGACAGTGGATGGTCCGGTCCAGGAATGGTATTTGGTGCTTCCTGTTGATCGTGTTAGCAGAGGACATGTTGGGGTTCAGCTTCATGGTGGAGGCAGACCACAGAGGTTCAGGTGAGTTGCAGACATGCATTGTAATCCTAAAACAAAGAGAATCCAGATGGATTTGTACTATGAACACTTGTGAGACTGGATTAAACTCTGAAAATGAATTTTGTAACTGGCTTTGAGAAACATAAATTTGGTTTGGCACATGAAACTGTTTGTTATCCTCAAGTATTGAACACTTTTCTTTAACTCACAAAAAAGAGTTTCTCTTTTTGTCTAACTAGATATATTCTTTCGTGCTTGCAATAATAACCATAAGATTAATAGAATGTTGTTAAACCTGAATGTAGATCATAGAAAGCTCAAATATTTCGAGAGGCACTAAATAATGCCGTCAACTTATTTAAATGACACAATGCCAACTTCAAATCTAAAAGCAATAGCGACATTCAAAATGGCCACCATGGTGCACATGATGACGTCATCGCGCACGTGGGAGCGCGGACGTGATGACATCACACGCGAAAAGAGTATTTAAACGCACAAAGGGATACTGTTAAACACGCCAGGAAATAAGCATGAGAGTGACAAGCAGATCATTCTATTAAGGTAAGCTGAGGAAACTTTGATTCCCCCAAAGCTATTTTGGGCAAATTATTTGCTTACTTAGGATGTTACCCAACTATTTTCTACTTTGAAACCTCCAATTCAAAATGTATGTTCTTTTTTGCCAAAATAGGGTACAGCACCCAAGGGAAACTTAAAGTCAGAGGATTTATATGTGGCACAACAAGCTCAAAAGATAACACTATTGGTGAGTGTCATTTTGACAGACATTTTTTTGACATGACCAATTCTTGAAAAATGTGCTAGAACATGTGAGCAATGCGTTTTCTGTTTAAATAATTATTTTGTTGAATCAAATACAAAGGTATGAATTTTTTTTTCTTTTCTTTGTTATAATAGCAGTCAAATCTCTCCTGATGATCCCCTGTAAAAACAAGGGTGAAACACGTGTAGAGAGTGTTAATAAGAGGTTGAGAGTGAAAAAAAGAAGTTAAATTTGGAATAAAAACACCCAACTTTTGAAAAAGTAATCTGGTGTGAAGGAAATTTATTTGGCACTTACCATAACATAAAAGTACAATGGGAAATCGGAAGTGGAGATGTATTTATTTTGAGAAATGATCCAAGTTTACCTATGGCAACCTAGGTTAAGGTGCAATACCAGAGCTGATGGATGCCAATATCAAAAATGATCAAACAAGCAGTAATTCTGACAGGAATCAAGTCCTGTAAAGGTTGCCAAAAGTGTGTTTAAAGAGGGTCATTGCATAGTTTCCAATGGCAACTCTAGATGTGCGGTCCGTTAAAAAAGATTTGATCCACTAAGTAGCGTTAATAGAACAATTAAAATCTTTTTTAGGGTGTCGCAAAGTTTCTCATGGTCTACCAGATCGAATGCTGCTGATAAGTCCAGTACCAGAAGAGTGGCTAGTTCGCCTCAGTCTCTGATAGAGTCCAATTGGATTTTCAAATCCAAGAGGGCTGTCTCCGTACTGTGGTTGGGCCTAAATCCAGATTGTCTGGCTCCTAGTAAGTTATTTTGTTCGAGATGGGTTTGTATTTGGTTGTAAGCTATTTTATCGATACTTTTAAGTAGGAAAGGGACAGTTGTTATGGGCCGGTAGTTTGTGGGCACTAATGGATCTAATGTAGTTTTTTTTAGTAGTGGTGTTACCCACGCCGCTTTAAAACTAGCTGGGACCTGACTGGTATGGAAGGAGGCATTCACAAAATTGTTAATTATGGGTGTGAGAGTGGGGGCACATAATTTGATTAGGTGTGCTGGAAAATTGTCTCCTTTGCAGTTTGAAGCTTTAAGTTTAGGTATGGTATTAAGTACTACAACATGTGAGACTGGTGAGAAGTTGAAGAGAGGGGTGGTGTCTACTATGTTCATAGAAATTTGGTTAGACGTGGACGGTTTATCGGAAAGGAGATTTCTTCTGGAGATGATTTTATTTTGTAATAGTTTGATATTGTCATAGGGCTGGTTGGGGTAGTGTCAGAGCTGAGGGGGACTAGTGGATAGTGTCTGGACTTGAGGGGTTTGACTGAGGGTAGTGTCGAAGGTGAGGGATTGGTTGGTAGTGGCAAAGGTGTGGGGGTCTGGTGGGTGGTGTCTGGACTTGAGGAGCCTGCCTGGAGTAGTGTTGGATGGGATGGGGTCTGATGGGTGGTGTTTGGACTTGACGGGGTTGCTAGGGGTAGTGTTGGCAGTGAGGGGGGCTAGTGGGTTTCATCAGGACTTCAGAGGGCTGCCTGGGGTAGTGTCATGGTGACGGGGTTTGGTGGGTGTTGTCTGGATTTGAGGGGTTGCTGTGCAGTAGGGGTATATGCTGGCAGATTGGGTGTGTCGGGTGTAGGGGGATGGACTCTCAGTTTCGCATGGATGCCTCTTTGATTGTAGGGGGTGCAGCCTAGACTTAAGAGGAAGTGCTCACTTTTTCGCAGAAGGTTCCACATTGACTTACGTGGAAGGCTGCACATTATTGCAGGGGTGCTGCCTTGACTTACGAGGAATGATGCACGCTTTTGCAGGGGTGCAACCTCGTCTTACAAGGGAGTTTTTACGTTTTTGCATTACGAGGGAGTGTTTTTGCAGGCTGCTGCATTTGTTTATGAGGGAGTCAACGTTTTTACACCGGGGTGATGGATGGTGGATCAAGGGTGGACACGGAGGTTTGCATAAAAGTTGGGCTATAGCTTGGTTTTTGGTTTGCGTGGGAGCGTGTTGTGGGCGTTCCTCTTGCAGCTCGTTTTGAACTGCAGGTCAGCTAGATATGGGTATTTGGATCAATTTATGCACGCAGGCACGCGCAGTGTCACTCTCGGCGTGTGGCCCTTCTATCAATCGTGCCCTATGCCTTAGATATTCAGTCACTTCCTATTGGTTCCTGCATGGCCATTAATACTGATATAATGTCTACTTTCACGACCAACTCTCCCAAAAACAACCATTATCTACATATTGGGCCTCATTATGTCATTTTCTTTCCGGCACCCGAAAATGGGAAATTACTGGGTCATTAAGGCCCTGCCGGACCCGGTAATTGACCATTTGCATTCGCCGGAAATTAGATGCTCCCCTTTCCAGTTCGGCCCTATAGGGCTGAATGGGAATGGGGAGGATTGGATGCACCGGAACTGTTTATAACGGTGCTGGTGCATCCGACATGCTGTGCTCGCGATGCCTTTCTGCCCACTAGGTCCGACCTGGCGGGCAGAAAGGCACCTGCGAGCATAGCTTGTAGTTTGCCGGTGCGGGAACTATGGTACCGGCAAGCTTACCGGTACTGTAGTTCCCGGACCAGCAAACTTATGAGGCCCATTGTCTTTAGTTCCATTCTCGCACACATCATACATTCTCTTGTGGCACTCAAGCCTGCAGCACACACATATTACATGTCACCACAACTGACTGACTAAAAGCACACAAAGAAACACAAGACACTTGAAATGCAAACACACAAGGGTTCACTAAGAGGACTGCAAACAAGTTCACTTCCGTACACGCAGTTCCTTCCATGCATGTACACCATTCACAAAACCTATCGGAAATGCCTCTTGTCTTGTACGTGCATGGGGCTGGCCTTCAGACGGCTTCCAAAAAAAGAAACCCACATGCTTTCAACAGGTGCAAAAAGCAGGCACAAAGATGCAAAAAAGAAGGCACAAAGATGCAAAAAGCAGGCACATTCCATGGGAATCCAGAGCATCTCTGCTCACATCAAAATGTGCATGCAGACGAAGATGCTCCCTCATTTATGAGGTAGAGGATGGTATGGTGGTGGAGTCGTAAATTTCAATCCGTGCTCCCACTCCACCTCACAAATGTATCACAAAACATGCGTACAAATCTTTAAAGTTGTTTTTTTAAGTTAGATGTGCCTTTTCCTCTAACAAGAAAATGAGCCAGATGTAGATACATATGCGGCTATGCGGCTATGTGCACACTGCTTATCTTTTAACAAATGACAACCATATTTTGAAGGCAATGAGCACTGCCACATTGCTAGATAACTTCTGAATACAGAACATCACCTTTACAAAACGTAGGGCCTGATTCATGGAATTTTTTACGCGATGGTGCAGTCACTTTGCACTACCAACAAACACACCCTGATTCACAGAGCGCTGCAAATTGTATTTTTGCAGTGAAAAGTGACTTTGTGCTGGTGCGAAAGTGGAGCAAAGTCACTTTGCACTGCAAAAATACACTTTGCACCGCTCTGTGAATCAAGGTGTTTGTTTGCAGTGCAAAGTCACTTTGCACCACACACAAAATTCCATGAAGCGGGTCCTAAATCACAATTTCACCACGGCTCCCTCACCAACATTCCCTGATTGCATTGATATTCACGCCATTGTCTCCAACCCCACCTACAGATGCCATTGCCAAGAACTAATATCCCTTTATTAAAATCTCTGGAGGATGCAAATAACGTTGACCTATGCATAGTTACTCCATAGGTCTTCATTACTTGCATCTAACCAACAATAGGAAAAGTCAATTCTGGAACACCGTACCTACTATCCTAGGTACAACTGACTCTTCCAGGTTTGACCTTAGCGTTTCTGCTGCATCATCCACATTCACTGCAACTCTGTTATCAACCCTTTTTAACCACTTCAGCAACCACTATAGAGCCAACGCTATTTTGGCATTTATATATCACCAAAGTTCAAATGGTGGAACTTGAATGGTAGCACGAGACGTATGAGTGTGGCTATTCAGCAGGACCTACATTGTTCCATTTACATGCAGAAACAGTCTCGACAATTTAAGACATACGTTGCAGTTGTTATGTACATAGTTAGCCTAAGAATGTATTCTATTTCTATGTACCAACCAAAGATACCTATCTGGTCGTCTTGATCAAATGTGCATGGAAAAAGGTGACAGAACTCAGAGACGCCATGCTCATGTTAAAGTAGATAATGGGGACAGTTTAACTCTCTAGAGATATCTAACAGGATTTTCTGCAGGGGCTGAGGAGATGGTAGGTACCTCCACTAACCTCAGTGACCAAACTTGCAAATATGGAGAGATTAAGCGTCCGAAAGGCGACACAATACCGCAAATCATGTCTTGGCAACAGAAACTACTGGAAATTAAATCAATACATTTGTCAGTAACAAGAAAGAATCTAGATTGATATCTTGTAAAATGTGGAATCATTAGTAATAATTAAGTGTGGGCTACAGACAGAAGCTAACTCTCTCCGCACCTGCGTCTTTTGTTACTGAATCAATCACAGTGATTCTTGGCTGCCCTTCAAAACATTGATGGGATCAAGTGAACCATGCATAAAATAAGTCTATAGCTCTAGGTCAGTGTTTATTGGTATTTACTTTTATTTACTCTTGACATACTCCTGGAGAAGATTGCTCGATTCACAAAGATATTCCAGGAATAACTATGACTAGCTCCCGGAAAGAGAAGAGAGAGCTGCCACCATTGCTTTAGTTGCAAAACAAATAGTCTATGTCAGGGAGAACCAAAGAGTGACTCCTGTAGCATATTTAAGAATCACCCCCTACATCCCTATATTTGTTGAAGGTTACCACATGTTTTTTGTACTTGTTTGTAGATGCTCTCCTAAAAATGTAAACTCAAAATCCCATCAAGTATACTTATTCATCTGTGTTATTATGGCATATGAACAATCTAAATAGCTACAATTTCAATTAAAAAACTCATTGAGTTGGAGTGATTTATGCATTTAAAAAAATAATCATACAAGCAATTCCATTGAGTGATGTAACACAGGGAAACTCCATATAGCAATAGATCTTTAAGCCACGCTTTCCAGGGTGGGGTTAGGCCTAAGGGCCTGCTATCCGGAGCATAGAAAGGACTGAGGTAAGTGAAGGCCTAAATGAGGGCTTAGGGTCATTAGCACCAAAGTCCAGCCAGGAAATAAGGGTGTAATGCAACTAGCACCTGATTCATTCACTGAGTGCTAAAAGTGTTTTTTTGGTAAACACAGGATGTTCCCTTTGGTGAATGGGCATGGACGGTGTGGAACTCATTCAGGAATGAGAATAACACCCTTTGAATTATGTCCACTAAGGAAAATCGAGAGGGGGTTAGGAGCAAATGAGTTCCTTCTCACTTTCCATGCAAAAACATGGGGGGCTCTGGGAGTCCCTCTGCCGGACATTACAAGAGCCTTACCCAGATTCCTTAGCTCACTATCTTTCATAGAGAAGAAATGTCCACAGCATATCAGTCTCTTTCCTGCCCTGGGGCAGCCCAGCACCGAAATGCTAAACTATTCTCCTCTGAAAAAGAGTACCAACAGCAACCCCAGACACGTGTTTCGGTCTGGTTGGACCTCGTCAGTATGGTGGAGCTGTCCCTCTCTAAGAATAGTGAGAAAGGAGCCCAAGTCTGGATTCTCCTATTAACTTAGGGTGAGACCCAAAGTTACTTAAATTATTCAAAAAATAAGGGGGTGTCCTGGGAGTCCCTCTGTTGGACATTAATCCTGGTTACGAATGCCTTAGCCAGATTCTTTAGCTCTCTTTCTTTCACAGAGGAGAAACATCCAAAACATATCATTCTTTGTCCGGCCCTGGGGCAGTCCAGCACCGAAATGCTAAGCAATTCTCCTCTAATCAAGAGTACCAACAGCAACCCAAGAAACGTGTTTCAGTCTGGTTGGACCTCCTCAGTAGCGTGGGGCTGTGCCGTGCCTTTCTAAGAATAGTGAGCAAGGGCTAAATGTCTGGATTCCTCTAGAACTGAGGGTGAAACCCAAAGTTACTTAATTTATGCAAAAAAAAACAAAGGGGGTTCTGGGAAACTTTCTGGCAGACATTAGTCTCGGTTACAAGAACCTTACCCAGATTTATTAGCTCACTATCTTTCACAGAGGAGAAATATCTGAAACATATCAGTATTTGTCCTGCCCTGGGGCAGTCCAGCACCAAAATGCTAGGCAATTCTCCTCTGAACAAGAGTACCAACAGCAACCCCAGACACAGTTCTAGACCTCATCAGTATGGTGGAGCTGGCCTCTCTAAGAATAGTGAGCAAGGGGTCCACTTCTGAATTTGCCTAGTAACTTAGGGTGAGACCCCCCCCTGTTTTTGTATAATGTAATTAACTTTGGCTATCACAGATCGTGGGTAACAGATCATGTTGGCATAGTAAAACCATTTCTTTGCCTCAAAAGAGATGATGCATTAGCCCTTGGAAAAATGTATGGTGGCAATGGCTACCCCAAACAAACCACTTTTATTATAATGTGCCATCTGTTATTACCAAATCTGTGAGAGTAGAACATCAAGCACCCACAAAATCTGATACTGTAATAAGCTAACTATAGTTCAAAAGAGGTAATAACTTTGCCCCCTCAAACATGAGAACAGTTCCTGTATATTAGGTAGAGCATACAAAGACTACTTATTTGAGGCTGTGTAAATCAACTCAATGGCACACACCTTGATAGCTCTTTCCTCAAAAGAGCATTTCATATATTGTGCCTTCATTTTATAACATCTTCTCTCAATTGCATTTAATGACCAAACTGCTTTATGTTGCCTGGGGTAGTGTCAAAGGTGTGGGGGGCTAGTGGGTGGCGTCTTGACTTGAGGGGCCTGCCTGGAGTAGTGTTGGATGGGATGGGGTCTGATGGGTGGTGTCTTGACTTGAGGGGGCTGCCTGGGGTAGTGCTGAAGGTGAGGGAGGCTGGCGGGGGGTGTCTGTACTTGAGGGGGCTGCCTGGGGGTAGTGTTGGAGGTTAGGGCAGTCTACTGTCAGGGGGCTGGTTGGGGTAGTGTCAGAGTTTAGGGGGGTGCTAGTGGGTAGTGTCTGGACTTGAGGGGGTTGCCTGGGGTAGTTTTGGAGGTGAGCGGATTGGTTGGTGGTGTCTGGACTTGAGAGGGCTGCCGGGGGTAGGGTTGGCAGTGAGGGGGGCTATCAGGTGTTGTCTGGACTTGAGGAGGCTGCCTGGGGTAGTGTCGGAGGTGAGAGGGGCTGGTGGGTGGTATTTGGACTTGAGGGGGCTGCCTGGGGTAGTGTCAGGGTGAGTGGGGTTGGTGGGTGGTGTCTGGACTTGAGGGATTGATGTGCAGTAGGGGTAAATGCTGGCAGATTGGGTGCCGAGGGTGTAGGGGGATGGACTTGCAGTTTCGCATGGATGCCTCTTTGATTGTAGGGGGTGCAGCCTAGACTTAAGAGGAAGTGCTCACTTTTTCACAGAAGGTTCCACTTACGTGGAAGCCTGCACATTATTGCAGGGGAGCTGCCTTGACTTACGAGGGAGTCCACGTGTTTACGCAGGGGTGCTGGGTGGTGGATCAGGGGTGGACGCGGAGGTTTGCGTTAAAGTTGTGATATAGCTTGGTTTTTGGTTTGTGTGGGGGCGTGTTGTGGGTGTTCCAATTGCAGCTTGTTTTGAACTGCGGGTCGGCTAGATATGGGTATTTGGATCAATTTATGCACGCAGGCATGCACAGTGTTACTCTCGATGCGTGGCCCTTCTATCAATCGTGCCCCATGTCTTAGATATTCAGTGACTTCCCATTGGTTCCTGCATGGCTATTAATACCGATATAATGTTTAGTTTAGTTTAGTTTAGTTTAGTTTAGTTTAGTTTAGTTTAGTTTAGTTTCTTTATTTATACCGAGCGCCGAACCCTGGGGTAACCGGGCGCCAGAGACTTAGATGCAGTTACAACATGGCAAGACTTAGATGCAGTTACAATATGTCAAGAATATACAATATACAATAATACAAGACTGTGAAATACCAACAATAAGTGTGGAAGACCAGGTTACAAGCTGGTCGACAGGGACATGTGGAGAGGAAGTACATTAGGCAGAGTTTCTGTTGGAAAGCCATGTTTTAGTTTTGGCTCTAAAAGTCCAAAAGGAGGGTTCTGTTCTGAGGTTTAGCGGCATAGCGTTCCATAGTTTGGCAGCTAGGACCGGGAAGCTGGCGCCACCGGCTTTTTTTAGGGAGAATTTGGGAACGGAAAGGCAATGTGATTATGGCATTCTGGTTGGTCTAGTTGAAGTGTGGTTGTGGAACTTGTCTGCCAGGTATTTGGGTGCATCATTGATCGGTATTTATGGACAATGACGAGGGATCTCAGGGTGATTCTGTCTCGTACCGGTAGCCAGTGAGCATCTTGCCTGATGCTGGAGATGTGGGCGTGTTGTGGGATACTGAGGGTGGCTCTGAGGGCATTATTTTGAAGCACCTGTAGTTTGTTCAGGTTGCGTTCTGACGTGCCGAGAAAGAGAGTATTGCAGTAGTCAATTTTTGAGAGCACTAGTGCTCTGGCTAGAGTAATGCAGCTGGAGGCAGAAAGGAAAGGTTTGCAGGCGTTGATAAGCTTATTTGTGTAAGCTGTGGATGAGGCTGTGGCATTTACCTGTCTTTTGAGCGAGAGAGTGGAGTCTAGATAAACCCCAAGGGTTTTAATTTCTTTGGCAACTGTGATTAGGTTACCGTCTATGTTGATAGACGCGTAACGGGGGTCTAGTTTGTTTAGCCGTGGTTGTGAGCCGACAAGACAGAGCTCAGTTTTCTCATCGTTGAGGCATAGCCCGTGCTCTGCCATCCAGGCTTGGATCTTCAAGTATAGATTGTTGATTCTTTTGGAGTCCTCGTCGTAGCGCCCTGATAGGGTGATGATAACCTGGGTATCATCAGGATAGTTTGTGTATGTGACACCTAGGTTGTCTAGGCGGTCAAACAATAGCTTAGTGAAGATATTGTATAGGGTCGGCGGGACGAACGAGCCTTGAGGGACGCCGCATGTGATGGGGGCAGGGAGTGCTGAGGCACCAGGGGAGAAGACCCGGGTTGTTCGAATGGTTAGGAAGGACTGGATCCAGGCAGTCGCCTGGTTTGAGAAGGCCGCTGACATCATCAGATGTTCCGTGAGGATCTGATGGTCGACGAGGTCGAAGGCTGCTGATAGATCTAGCAGCAAGAGAATGGCTAGATTACCCTTGTCCTTTGCCTCGTCCATCTGGATTTTTAGGTCCAGTAAGGCTGACTCTGTTCCGTGCCTTGGCCTGAAACCGGATTGTCTGAGACCCAGGAGGTTGTTGTCTTCCAGGTGCTTCTGTATTTGCAAGTAGGCCACTCTGTCTAAGATCTTTAGGATGTAGTGAACGGTGGTGATTGACCTTTAGTTGGGTAGTGGTTGGGTTATTGGGGTCTAGATTAGGTTTTTTTAGCAGTGGCATGACCCAGGCCTCCTTGAGGGTGCTAGGCACTGAGCTTGATTTGAAGGATGCCTTGATAAGGGCTGTTTGAAGGGGGCCAGCATGTTGGCGCCTTCCTGGATGATGGGAGCTGGGCATGAGTCCCCTTGGCATCTAGAGGGTTTGAGGCCCTTAATGATGCTTTCTACTTCTTTAGTGGATACTGGTGAGAAGGAGAAGAGAAGGGGGGGGGGTAGGTGTTTTGGGAGTAGTGGACGGTGGATGGCTTGTTTTTTTGGATAGGTTAAGCTTTTTCTGTTCGATTTTGGATTGTAACATGGTAATTTTGTCTGCTGGTGCTTTTTGAATCCACTCACACCAGTCTGCATCAGTCTTTCACGACCAACTCTCCCAAAAACAACCATTATCTACATATTGGGCCTCATTATGTCAATTTCTTTCCGGCACCCGCAAATGGGTAATTACTGGGTCATTACGGGCCTGCCGGATCCGGTAATTGGCCATTTGCGTTTGCCGGAAAAAAGGTGCTCCCCATTCCCGTTCGGCCCCATAGGGCTGAATGGGAAAGGGGAGGATTGGATGCACCGGCACTGTTTATAACGTGGCCGGTGCATCCGGCATGCTGTGCTTGCGGTGCCTTTCTGCCCACCAGGTCCGACCTGGTGGGCAGAAAGGCACCTGAAAGCACAACTCGTAGTTCCCGGACCAGCAAATTTATAATGAGGCCCATTGTCTTTAGTTCCATTCTTGCACACATCATACATTCTCCTGTGGCACTCAAGCCTGCAGCACAAACATGTTACATGTCACCACAACTGACTGACTAAAAGCACACAAAGAAACACAAGACACTTGAAAATGCAGACACAGTACATTCTTTGTCCTACCCTGGGGCAGTCAAGCACGGAAATGCTAGGCAATTCTCCTCTAATCAAGAGTACCAACAGCAACCCAAGAAATGTGTTTCAGTCTGGTTGGACCTCCTCAGTAGCGTGGAGCTGTGCCGTGCCTTTCTAAGAATAGTGAGCAAGGGCTAAATGTCTGGATTCCTCTAGAACCTAGGGTGAAACCCAAAGTTACTTAATTTATGCAAAAAACAAAGGAGGTTCTGGGAAACTTTCTGGCAGACATTAGTCTCGGATACAAGAACCTTACCCAGATTTATTAGCTCACTATCTTTCACAGAGGAGAAATATCTGAAACATATCAGTCTTTGTCCTGCCCTGGGGCAGTCCAGCACCGAAATGCTAGGCAATTCTCCTCTGAACAAGAATACTAACAGCAACCCCAGACACGGTTCTAGACCTCATCAGTATGGTGGAGCTGGCCTCTCTAAGAATAGTGAGCAAGGGGTCGACTTCTGAATTCCCCTAGTAACTTAGGGTGAGATCCCCCCTTGTTTTTGTATAACGCAAGTAACTTTGGCTATCACAGATTGTGGGTAATAGATGTTGGCATAGTAAAACCATTTCTTTGTCTCAAAAGAGATGATGCATTAGCCCTTGGAAAAATGTATGGTGGCAATGGCTACCCCAAACAAACCACTTTTATTATAATGTGCCATCTGTTATTACCAAATCTGTGAGAGTAGAAGATCTAGCACCAACAAAATCTGATACTGTAATAAGCTAACTATAGTTCAAAAGAGGTAAAAACTCTGCCCCCTCAAATATGAGAACAGTTCCTGTATATTAGGTAGAGCACACAAAGACTACTTATTTGAGGCTGTGTAATTCAACTCAATGGCACACACCTTGATAGCTCTTTCCTCAAAAGAGCATTTCATATTTTGTGCCTTCATTTTATAACATCTTCTCTCAATTGCATTTAATGACCAAACTGCTTTATGTTGCCAACTTCATGCCTTAATACCCTCTTCTAATGACCTGTTGTTTATTTATGTATTTATTTGTTGAGGTATTTATGTGTTTCCTACATGGTAAACCATTTGTTGTAAATGCACTTCCTAGCATTGCATCTGTTTTACACATCAGATAGATGGGGCCCACTCTTGGGCAGTGTATGGCAGACCCATAAACCAATCAAAAAAAATAATTCCAAGGAAGCAATAATGGAGTGCACGATTTGCAAGAAAAATAGCTTTAATACATGCAAATTATGTCCGGGACATCAGTCAGCTCCTTAGAACTGAAAGCTGAAAATGCTCTCTGACCCACCCATATTGAGACATAAACCACAACATTTAAATACATTACAAGTATCAAGTACATGTTAATCCCATCTTCCCTGTATGTTATGTTTATATATATAGAAATCTAAACATAACATACAGTAGTACACCCTATTGGTTAGTTCATTACCCGTGACCATCCTAGGTGTAAACCCCTGTTAATGACCTAATTGGGCAGTCAGCAGAGAATACTCCATCCTGATTGGCTAATGTAAATTCTGATGTGAAGGTCCAACGAAAAGACCCATCATGTAGTGGGAGTGAGCTGTGAAGTAAGCACATTAGACACAGTAATATACTCTCCCATAAACTCAGACAATAATGGCAATCCAGATAGTTCCCAGGCTCTGTAGCAGTATCCGCTGCAATACTTTTTACAACTCCCATTAGGAAACATGTTGCTATCACTGGCACACATTCTTCTATCTTCTTGGGAACCAGGTGGCTTCAAAAAAAACTAACTGTGGCTCCACTCTTTGGAAATTCATTTCTCGTATTTATTCCTGCTAGCAAGCCATTCTATTGAAGACCTAGTTTTTTACCAACTCTCCCCAGGGTGCAGTATAACCATGTTTTGATTTGATGCTTTGGTAATTTCTCCATGCAAGGCTTTGTAAACACAAAAAAATGTCCTTCACAACTATTGTACTTACTGATCAAAAACCAACATTCTACATTTCACTTAAAGCTCCTGAGAATCACTAGGCCCCACAACAATAACTAAAATGTGTGCTGCACCTCACCCATCCTCCAAGTACCATGGCACACTGAAAGCCTGCTGGGAGAAGCAGAAATAAAATTTTATTAGATGGAAGGATAGAAGCTTAGACCTGTGGCCTAGTCCCGTGAATGGCAGAAATCTACAACCCTGAGGGGTCCTAGTTGAAAATGGCAGGACCCTGGCTAATATGGGGTCTCTTATGCTAATGGGAACCAGTAACAAGATATTTTGCTGCCCATCATTCCACTAGGTACGTGGTAGCCTTCTGCTCTCTAGAATGTGACAAAACAAATCAAATGCGAAAATGAACTGAAACGCTGTGACAAATGGCAGAAACATTGACAGTAAAAATGACCAAATCTTCATGTTAATAGTATGGCTGCTGCGTGTACATTCCTTCACGCTTGCCATGTTGCACTTGCATCCCTACAGCAGTCTCATGGAGGGTCTTAATATATACTTGCTGTTCTGAGGGCTCTCCGAGTTCTGACTGGAATTAATCTGTTTGTCGGTCAATGGATTTGCTCTCCAGAATCCAGGGGACCATGAATGGTTGTACCAATATTTACTAGGACAACAGTATAAAGTTTCCATGAACAGAAACGTCCTTATAACTCTTACATAGGACATTAAGCTGTGCAAAGCTTGGACCTGGCTGTCTAAACTGTTCCTGTGAAATGCACCCTGAACTGCTGTTTTCCACCATGTTTTTTTCCTTCTGAATAAGGTTAGTTTTGTTATATATTGTGTTCTTCTACTTCCCTCCACATTAAGATAACTCCCCAATATGAGACTTTCCCAGGTTCCCCTTCCATACGGGATACATCAACATGACTATTTTTCACACTTCTTTGAAATATATTGCCCAACTCACTCTTCTTTGATGTAGTAAACAGTCCACTATGCACTAGGGATAAAGCACCATACAGTCTCTCTCAGCCACAGCTAGATATTCACAGCCCCTTTGGGTCATCACCATGGTCCATGCTCCAATACTTAGGTATTGACAACCTCTCTTCAGCTCTTCTTGGATTCTTGGCTTCTGAGATCTCTCAGCCGTCTCAGATCCATTGCTCCTCTCAATTCTCTTGGCCACCCTTCTATTTTTATTCTACTTAGCTATTTTGGTCCTTGTACATGTTTTAGTCCTCTTAACTCATCGCAATGCCTCAGCCACCTTTCTCTACCCCTAGGCCCTGCATCACTTGGCTCTCACAGCACACATACTACTACCTTGGGTGGTAAGCTCCTCAACCTCGTTGGCCTACTTGAGAGCCTGAGTTTACCTGGGCCATTCAGCTCTCCTAGGCCATTCAGCTCCCCTGGGTCATTGCCATTCGCCTTCCTGCACATCTAAGCTCTCTTGGGCCACTCTGGCTCTAATGGCCTCTTTGTCTGCTTCCTCCACCACCCCTAATGTTCTTCCTCTGATGCTCTCCACCAACTAATCCATTTGCTCTGTTTCTGTTTTTGTTCTTTTATGTGGATTCATGTGTAACCATACCTTTCACTGGCTAAGCCTTTATGATATTTCTTTGCACCTTTCCCACTGTTTACCATCCTGAATGGTTTATAGGACTTCCGTCAAACTCCAAATTGTCTGCTGTGTCTTCAGATTGTCTGAGTGCCATTTTAAGATGCGGCAGAACTGCTGCCTTCCTTCCACTCATGGAATACAATCAATCTAAAATATGAGAATACTGTGGCTGTGAATGAGTTGTATGCATTTTACTGATTGTGGCTCATGATGTACCTATTTCCCCCTGGGTATTGTCTCATTCACCATGCAATGTCCTGAAAGTATCCCAACACACCTTTACAAGTCACATAGAAAAGATAAGGGAGAGGGACAACATACATCATAGGGGGTTTATCCTGAGACTGGGAAGAGGGGGCTCTGGGGATCCTACCATTTGCTTCTCCAAGTAGATCCAGTAATCACTCCACTGGCATGCAGGCTCAGGAAGGCCATATGTCTTTATCTCCACAACATTACCTATGCCTAGGGACAGTTTCATGATGCTGGCATCTTAACACATGGCAGTACCTTTTATTTTGTTACAGCTTCTCTTCTGCAATGTCCCCTTCACAGGCTGGAAGCCACTGTAATCAGTTCAGTAGTCCTACTGTTCTACCTCCTACTCTCTCTTATCTAGCTGCTACTCATCCTCCTCTTCTTCTCTCCTGTCAAGATAGGCCAAAATATACCATGAAGGAAAACAATGCAATAACAGAGTAACTCCAAGTGCAAAGGAAAACCCAGCTTTATTCAGATACAAAGGGCTGCTGTGAGAGCATACAAAAGACAATCTTAAAATGGCGTGAGGAGCAACAAGGTTTTATGTAAGAAAAACATCATAGCTGATGTCATAGTTAGTAATTATCAGATCAGGTACATGGTGGGGAAGGAGAGATGGGCGAACTGCTATGATCCAATTTAAATAAGTTGCTCCCTTTTCGTTCCAAGGCTTGAAGCCTTGTCTGCCAGTCTGTTTGTGGCCTTGGCATGTCGTCTCAGTGTGTGGATGTACTAAACATGTGTCAGGTGCACTATCTAATTAGGCCTGGATTAAATGACCATTGTTTTGATCACGTGGTAAAGGACCACTTTTCAGAGCTGAATTTCATCTATTTATTGGATTGTCTGCTGACCTAATTGTGTGTGTGCTTACTCCGGTGGCCATTTGGAGTGCTGTTTGGTCATTCGTTATAAGGTCAACTGCAATGGTAGCTACATACACCTGATATTCAAAGATATTTGTATTTCCCACTGCTACCAACTGAAACTTTAAGAATTGCATGCTGAGTGCAATGTGAAACATTATCTGGTGCAATTTCAACTTCTAAGTAGAACTCCCCATGACACATTGACCTTGGTGCTTGGTCTACTGTCTGAGCTCCATGAGGCCCAAAACACTGTGTTAAACAATTGTATGTCAGGGTGAAGTATTTCAGAATTGAGACCTTGCAGGGTTTGGCCTGAATGATGGCAGTATTTCTGCTCCTCGTTCGCCATATTGGTGTTCTTCATGTCTTTTGCATGCTGTCATTAAATTATATCCTGCCCATGTATGCTGCAACCATTGTGCAACAACTTATAAATGCAAATCACTTCTCATCCTACTTGTGTTGCACAGCCTTTTCTACTGTTAATGGCGGCTACATGGTCCTTAGTGTTTCACTAACAGTTCACAGAACCCTTCTCAGCTTATACTTGCATTCATTATTGGAACAGGTGGGGGTGTGGCCAGACCTGGTGCAACTCTCATTTCCATTATCACAACCTCCATCTCGCCTACCCAAAACAAAGCCCTCGCTGTCCTCCTCCTATCAGGCATACACTTCATGTTCAACCTCCTGCTGCCCCTGTCCATTCTGGCTTTCATCTGTCTCCTTGTGTTTCTTTGCCTGCACTGTACAACACTCTCTGTGTTCCACCTTCCACTCATATAGCACTACTGTCCTACGTCCAACTCGTCCTCTTCCTCTTATTCCTGTCCTGCAACGGCCTCTATAGTTTCCTATCTGCCAAGTTTTCTGAAGTTGCCATGTATCCCAAAATTTGAGCATGATATGCTGCCAGATAGATGAAATTGTGCCTTTTCTTTATTTATTATAAACTGTTGTGGAGGGGCCTTATATAATAGGTGTTCATAAAATGTATTTTTTATTATCTTTATTTAAATTCAAATTCAATGGCAGAAGGAATATAAAGAAAACATATTTTAGAAAAGTCACAAAGTGTGGTATCAAGATTTTCACAATGGGTTTTTACAAAAGGTTTGTTTTTTTCTTTTTTGGGAGTTTGAAGTAGGAAAGGGATTCAAAAATGAAACAACACATCATTTTACAACAGGTTTATAAAGGCCAACCAACTTTAATGGACTTCACAAAACAATCCCAATAAAAAAATTGCATTTATCAAACATGGAATGGAATCTGTTGAATTCAAAATACATCATTTGTCTCGAGCTGCGAGCTCTGTCAACAGTTTTACTCTCAGTAGACATCAATCTGGGATGAATGGACCGCCTAGGATCTGCAGGAATGCTCTGGACAGGTTATCTTACATTGTATTATAATGTATTAGCCCATCTGCACAATTACAAACATGGAGCAACCTTTTGCAAAAATGTTGATGAAGTTCTATAAAGTGGTGTTAAGAAATCATCCTGACAAACTTTAATTGCAGAAAAGAGTATTGTTTAAAATGTTGCAGGATTGTAATATTCTATCAA
Organism: Ambystoma mexicanum; assembly: GCF_040938575.1. Lineage (NCBI taxonomy): Eukaryota > Metazoa > Chordata > Amphibia > Caudata > Ambystomatidae > Ambystoma > Ambystoma mexicanum. The sequence goes on from NC_090921.1 coordinate 1,437,035,583, forward strand.
AACAAATATGTGGTTGAAGAATAATCCCGACAAAGACAATTTTTGTTTATGTTACTGAACGATGGAATTATTCTGAGTTTATGCAAAGAAGATTGGTTCTCTTATGAGAAAGAAACCTTGTTGAACATTCCTGTAGTGCTGGAACATTCTGTTTCTAAGTGGAAATCAAAAGAACTGCATTGGAACTTTGATACGAGAAAGGATTTCCTTTTTCTTTTGGAACTGTTAAATAGAATTCTTCTTGAATCTGGATAAGGACAATTTACCCAGATTATAAGGACAGACAGTTATCATATTGTGAACTTAACTGTTATATTTGTTATCTTTGAATTTGAATTGCCATATTTTACCTTGTTGAGTTGTTATAAGTACAAGTGCGAGCAACTGAAACATTTTGTTAGAGTGTTTCCTTTCATCTATTTTAGGCAATGAAATCCTTATCAGGGTAGGGATAGTGAGGTGTTTACCCAACCTTTTGAGTTAATAAAATGGCATCTTTTGACAAACTTCACAAATTTGTACACCTCACATTTCTGACCCTTCACAGGGAGTACACATAACTTTTTCCCAGTTGAACTGGGCTCACAGGGCTGGGCTCATAGGGCTGAAGCATGTGTGATATCCAATTGAAGTGGCTTGAAAAATGTGGAGTAATGGCTTTTTATACAGTTTAACATGCCACCAGGATAGCAACCGTAGGTCATAGGCAATGTACTCAAGAATCTAGGGACTGGCCACAACCACCACAGCATACTCCCACCATGCACCCAAGAATATGACTACTGGCATTAAGAGCTGTAATAATATGTGTATAGAAATGGAATTTGGCCATTGGAAAGAACCATTACAATAATTTGTGTATATTCATTATACATACTGTATAGGCAGTGTATCGTTTTTGGAACACAGTGACACAATACCATGGAAGTGGAAATGGTACTTTCCATTGATGTACCATTGGGGGTACAGGTTGACTTTGTTGTACATGTTAATGCAGGTATACATCTTAGCTTCTTTCTCTTTGAAATAAACATAGCATAATATGTTAGGTAAGGTACTTCACAATGTCGCATTGCACACAATGTCCCATATTCATGTACTTTTTAGACCCTTAAAATTAGTACATTGCAAATACTATGCTTTAAACAACATTACGGTCCGTGTTGCACAGTTGCTGTGTTTGGTTGCATAATCATTGGGTCTGTGGAAAAATGAAATCCATGTAGGATTTTAAAAAAAAAAACAAGTACATTCATTTGATGTTACGTGTCGCACTATGTTTGTTTGACGTGTTCAGTTTAAAGGAGTGTTTAAGGTGCACAAATAAGTGTATTTGCTGTTGCAAGCACTGTTGCAATAGGAAGAACTGTAATTCTGTACGTGTTTTGCTTTTTGAGAGTGCTGGTGGTATGGCTGTGGTTAGATACCAGTAGGCGTATTATAACTCTTTATAGTTTCGCAGTTTTTAAGAATGAGCTTTGATGCAGTTTGATTCCTGTTGGTGGATTCTAAGGTCCTCATCACGACCTCGGCGGTAACCCTTAAATCCTGGCTATTACCGCCAGATTTAAGGGTCCGCCGAATCAGGGCCTCAGCGGATTTCAACCCAGCTCTGAGCTGGTGTGAAATCCGCCGAGAATTCACGCTCATACCGCCGGTGGGAAATCCGCCGGCGGTATGAGCGCGAATTTCCCCATTGAGTCCAATGGGGAATGGGGCATTCCTGAATGGGCTCCATGGGGACTTCCAAGTCTGCCCAATTCGTGATCCCGCGCTATTAGCGCCGGGGGCTATAGCGGTCGCGCTAATAGCCCCCATGCTAATACCGCCGGCGTTACCGCCGAGGTCGTGATGGGGCCCTAAGTATTTTACTATTCGAAACTAATATTACAGTACTATGGGTGAAGTTACATACCAGTATGCGTATTCTAACTGTTGATAGTTTTACAGTTTTCAAGGGTGTGTTTTGAAGCACTTTCATTCTTGCTGGTGCATTTCAACTTTTCCACTATTGGAAACTAACATTGCAATATTATGGGTGCATGAAGATACCAGTTAGCGTATTCTAACTGTTGCTAGTTTAACAGTTCTGCAGGGTATGTTTTGAAGCACTTCCATTCCTGTTGGTGGATTGCAATTCTTTCACTATTGGAAACTAATATTGCAGTAATATGGATGCAGTTAGATACCAGTTGGTGCATTCAAACTGTTGATTTTTTTTATAGTTTAGAAGGGTGTGCTTTCAAGCACCTTCATTGCTGATTATGGATTCTAACTATTTCACTATTGGAAAGTAACATTGCAGTGTTATGGGTGCAGTTAGATAGCAGTTGGCATATTCTAACGATTGATAGTTTTACAGGTTACTGACTAAAGTGTGTAGACCCTCATAATCAGTACATTTTAAGTACTATGGGTGAAACAACATTAGTGTGTGTTTTGCACAGTTGTAGTTTCTGTGTGCATAATCATTGGGTCATTGGGGAAAGAACTGTATAGCATTATCAAGAATGCATGACATGTACATCTGTTGGCATATTGACACTGTTTTCCATTTCACAGCATTGTAGCGCCATGGGTGTAGTTACATAGCAGTTGGTGTATACTAACCTTTTACAGTTTTACCATTCAGAAGGGTATTTTCCGAAGCACTTACATACCTGTTGGTGTCTATTGTGCACCACTAACTTACAATAGTTTTACAGATCAGTGACTGAATTTAGGTTTAAGGAATATTAAGGAGGCATTTGTTAGATTTGCTGGTAATCTGAGTAACAGAAGGGTCATTGCACTCAAACCTTCCACATCTTTTTTTAATGTATACAGTATAGTGACCGGCACTGGTTGCGGTAGACCAGTGTGGTAGATTGTGCCTACTGTTGTGAAGGTTTTCTTGCCAAGAGATACTTGCCATGTGTGAAGTTAGTAAGCTTGTAGTTGTCTTTGGTGCCATCTACGTTGTACCTTAAAAGCATCACTATTACATATTGGCTATGTGAGTTTATGCCTAAGGTTGAACGATTGTCTGAACTGCAAATACTGCATAATATGGCATGATTTGCATTTTGCACCAGCTGATGAAATGGAATGGATTCACAATTAGGTATAGATACATCCACAAATTGTTCATTAGGGACTTGCTCCTGTACAACATGGTTGCAGAGAGTGCATGTGTGTTTCCACGCATATGAAATCTGAAGTTTTAATTTATAGGTCTTTTTTTTTGCATTCTAGGACGTGCAGTAAGTACATTCGAAATTCTTTTGGATCTTCCTGAGTGTTTATTGTTATTGTTATTGTTATTTTGTATTTATATAGCGCCTTATATACCATTGGTATGGACTGAAGGCGCTGGTAGGTTGAAAGCCCTCGGGAACCGAAGTTCAGATCAGTAGAGAGAGTAGAGAGAGTCAAAAGGTGCATGTGAGCACCGGGTATGTGTGCAGCTCGTGCGGTATCCGTCTAATAGCTGCTTTTAGCGGTAGGTGTGATGGTTGAGAGATCAGGAGTATGTGTTCGTTCTGGCAGGATTTATCCAGACCGGATGTGGCTGCGTTAGGCCTGAGGAGAACGACTTACTGGGGGTGTGTAACCAGCAGTGATTACTTAGAATGATGTTGAGTGAGCGGCGGATGTTGGTATGAGAACAGTTATACCAAATGGTGTCATAGTATCTCTGTGTTCTAGTTGAGTGGTGATGTAAGGAGAGAGTAAGCATGCTGGTGAGATATGACGGGCTATATGCTCTTTCTGACATTCTCTGCACTCCAAACCTTACTATATACCTCACCAAACCTTACTATATGCGCTCCAGTCCGTTCCATGCACTCATATCCACTCCATGCATCCCAGTCTGCTCCATACACTCTGGTCCGTTCCACGCATTCATGCATTCCGGATTGCCGCGTGCGTTCGAGTCCGCTCCGTGTGCTCCAGTTCATTATGCGTACTCCAGTCAAGATGGGTTATATGCTCTTTTGAGCGTTCTCTGTATTCCAAACCATACTATATACGTCACACAATTCTATGCACTCCAGTCCGTTCCATGCCTACCTATCCACTCTTCTCTGCCCCATGCGTGTACTCTTGTCTGCTCCAAGCATGCGTTCTTGTCTGCCCCAAGCATGTACTCCTGTCTGTCCCACGCATGCACACCTGTCTGCCCCATGCATGCGCAATTGTCTGCCCCGAAGTATCCCGAAACCAGGCATAGGGGTACAGATCCCGTCACCTCCCATGCCAATAAAATATACCCAACGATTTCCCTAAGTCTGTCTGCCCCATGCTCTACGCATTCGGCATCTCTACGTATTCATCCATTCTACGCACTCATCAGTATTGGATGCAATCTGTGCTTGTTCGTTCTACGTACTCGTCTACTTTACGCAACACGTCGGTTCACACTGGGCACTCGTTCGCTCCATGCACTCGTTCGCTCAGCATTCATCTGCTTTATGCTCTCACGTGTACTACGCACCCACCCCCTCTATGCACCCACCCGTTCTACGCACCCACCCCTTCCAGGCACTCACTCCCTCTACGCACTCACTCCCTCTACGCACTCACTCCCTCTATGCACGCACCTCCTCTATGCACGCACCTCCTCTACGAACGCGCCTCCTCTGCGCACCCACCCCCTCTGCGCACACACCCCATCTGCACACACATCCCCTCTGCGCACTCATCCCCTCTAGGCACTCATCCCCTCTAGGCACTCATCCCCTCTATGAACTCATCCGCTCCACACACTCATCTGCTTTAAGCACTCCTGCTTTTCACGCAATCAACAGCAATATCCTTGCTATATATTGATCTCTACACTCATCTGTTCTATATCTTCATCCTTTCTGTACTCTTATCCACTCATCCACTCATCTGCTCTATCCACTCATCCACTCATCCGCTTCATCCACTATATCCACTCTATCCACTCAATCCACTCAATCCACTCATCCGGGCTATCCGCTCTATCCGCTCATCCGCTCTATACGCTCATCCACTCTATACACTCATCCGCCCATCCGCTCTATACGCTCATCCGCTCTATACACTCATCCGCTCTATACACTCATCCGCTCCATACACTCCTCCGCCCCATACTCTCCTTCGCTTCATACACTCCTGCGCTCCATACACTCCTCCGCTCTATACACTCCTCCGCTCTACACACTCATACGCTCTATACATTCAGTAGGTCTGTGCATTCATCTGCTCCAGTGATCTACACACTCTCTGCACTTCCATATTCATCCGTTATCCATACTGATGTGCTCTACATACTCATCTGCTCCTGGTCCATGATTCCTGCCTTAACTCCGCCAAACACACATGCTTTTCTAACCTCCTTCACTCCCAAGTCTCTTATCCTCGTTGTATCTTTCAAACCCTCTCTTGTCTCCTCTCCACTCCTGGCATCTCTTCCACTTCTCCTTCTGACTTTGCTAAATTCTTACCTGAAAAAATTATTTCTCTTCGCCAAAAAATGGTCTGTTCTCCTTATTCCTCTCCTCCCCTCCATATACCCCCCTTCGGCTCGCATGTCTACATTTTCTCCCATCACTCCTTCTGATGTCTCTATCCTCTTAACTAAATCTCACCCCACCGCCGCTCCTTCTGATCCTATCCTAACCCTTCTTATTCCTGAGATTTACCCCCCTCTCAGATCCTATGTAACATCCTTCTTCAATACTTGTCTCTCTATGGCCACCTTCCCATCTTCTTTCAAGCATGCCACTATCAGCCCGATATTGAAGAAGCCTTCTGCTAATCCTCTTCTCGCTTCTAACTTTCGCCCAATATCACTTCTACATTTTCTCTGTAAAATACTCGAACACTTAGCCAACTCTCAATTTTTGTCACTACCCACTCTCTCCTTCCCCTTCTCAATCTGTCTTCTGCCCCAAACACTCCATTGAGTCTGCTCTTACTTATGTCCTTAACTCTCTCCGTACTGCTCGCTATTCTAATCAATCCCCTAGACTCATCCTCCGTGACCTCTCTGGTGCATTCGACACTGTCGATCACCCCTTACTTCTCAATACTCTTTCCTCCCTTGGATTCAAAAGTTCTGTCCTTAACTGGCTCTCCTCTTACCTCTAATGGTGAATCTTACCATTCCTGCACAGTAGTCCAATTCTTGCCTTATTCCTGAGACACTGTAAGTGTTGTCAGGATTATTTGTTGCATTTCGATGAAGGACGAGCATTTGTAAACACAACTGGTCTGAGCTGTTCAACTAAATGTTTTGAACAAGTGGTGGCAATTGGAACATAATATTGATTGCTACATTTGCATAGCAAATTACACCAGTTCTGTTAGAAAATGGAAATGGACCAGAGAGTTCTGTCTCATTTCCTGGACCTCCACTTGTTTTTTAGAAGACATATTTCTCTTTGGTTGTGCTGTTGGATGTACACTTGCGTTTGGACTAGTTAGCTTTGTGGTTCTGCTACTTGATGGTACTGTTGGGAGATCTATTATAAGTTCTATTTGCATTGCTTGTCTTTTAACAAGTTGAATTTTTTGAGTAACAGGGTACATATCGAGATGGGGTGCGTAGAGTGCACGTAGTCTGTTGTATTACACAATGCAAGGAATGTCAGCCTTGACTTTGTTTGTATCAACATTGACTAGAAATAGTCCTTCGAGTGTACGTAGACGTGACAGTGCTACGTAACTCATACCTTCTTTAAAGACTGTGCTGCCAATGTCAATCGATGCCTGACCTTGCGATTTGTGAATAGTGACTGCATATGCAAGAGACAGAGAGAATTGTTCTCTGCATACAAAAAGAAGGAATCGTGTTGTTGAGGGTCCTCTCTTATTAACTTCTGAAAGTTTATCAAAGTGGGTGTTGACAAACTGAATGTTGCTGTCATGTGGATATGTTTAGAAGCCAACAACTGTTCCAATTGCTCCATTAACTAAACCTTGCTCTGCGCCAAGGTTACATTTCAGAATTACTATGCGGTTTACACACAATGTTAATGTTTTCTGCAAACCAGCTGTGTTGGAGATACAGTTTTCTCAGCTATTCAGTCGTGCTGTTGCTTGTTGACACATAGGCAGTGTCATGACATGCACTTCCAGTTTGTCTGTGGAGTCAAAATGCACTATCAATTGTATTTCTTTTTTTAACATTGTCTCGTTGAATTGTGTACAGCTTGCTAGAGTTGGCATTAAGGACATACATTTCACATTCTTCTGTGCTAATTGTTCCATGACATCAGGAGCAGGTGTGCCATGCCCATATAGCTCATGTATGACTCTACTGTTTAAGATAGATTGTGCATCTTTCGAAAGGCGACCAATCTTAATACTTTTTAAAATGTTTGCATAGGTGAGGTCTGCAAACTGATGCATGTTTTGAGTTAATTCCCGGTATTGGAAATGTTTCCAGAGACTTACATTTCCTATGCTGCCAAGTGTGTTGTAGCATTGTTTGTGGCCTAAGGTATTAAAAATCGGTTCACCTTTCACTGGCATTGATTTGAAGAATTGTTTAGCGTGTTTTGGGAGCACAGAGCATGGCACCACTGCACAGGATCAGTGTATACCATGTTTTTGAAGTGCAGCAGCACTGCATGGGTTTGGTGCATTGCTATAAGGTGGTACAGCAAGGCATGTGTTGCCAGTGTAACATGGACATGTAAATGAAAACAGGCTATGCAGTCAAAAACTATTTCTACATATAAAATGCAAATAATCTTTTTTCACAGTTAAAAGCATATATTTTTTTTTTACCTGAAATTCCTCTGTTGCAGGAGTCACATTTGAGGATTAATGAACTAACCTCATTAGCAAAAAACTAACATGCTAACTCATTAATAAAATAATGTGTTCTCCAGTGCAAAATGGATGGAAAAGACAGGCTCTGAAAGTCATTTTAAACGCGCATCCAGATTTTTTTTTCTTTTTGCTGCTCTGTCCACAGTATTTGCAGGAAGCAAAGACTTGAATAGCAGGAAATCAGTTTTGTTACAGTTGCTTACTGTAAAAGATTTCTATTGTGTGCAGGAGGAGGATGGCACATGAGGGATTCTTATTGGACAAGCATCATATTAGAGGCTGTAACCAAGTTTTCTTGTAGAATCTGGGGGAAGGAGAGTGGCACAAGACTTTTCACACAGCTGGAAGAAAGACCTGGGTGGTGACTGAGTTCCTGTTTGAAAAAAGCAAATCCCAGCTGCACTGCGGCAGAGACTGGGAATCCCAGACAATAACCCCGGTTTGAGTAACGGCAGATGCCTGTTCTCACTGGGGGTGCTTGAAGAGGGAATTGCCACATCCAGAAGGCGACCAGCCGAAGAATTTCACATGATGAACAGATTAGGTAATTATACATTGCAAAGTACGGGGGCAGTGTGCGTGAATGGGAAACTATTCAGTCAGTGTAGAAGAAAGAATTCCAGTGTCTTATCATCAGGTTTAATGTTGCGACTGTTCTCGTCGCCCTCTTCTCATTTTGTTACAGATAATGTTGACTGTGCTATTTCATTTATTTCTGTAAAAAAAGTGAGATCGTGTTTAAATGCAACTTTAATAATACACAAAAATATCTGAAATCAGACGGGTAGTGTGTTTTATTTTCTCTTTCCTTTGTGCATTTACCATTACAGTGCTGATGATGTGGGGAGATGTTTAGACAGTGCAATTGTCCTTTTTAAGGTAGCTAAAAATAAGACTTGGCTGCAGCTGTGTGCACAATTTCATTCAGTATGAGCAATTGTAAATAACTGTGTGTGTTATAGCCTGCTGGAGGTACATGAGTCAGCAGAAAGAGAGGCCCTGGACATAGTTCACTGATGTAGATAAGTTGGTGATAAATACCGCATGTTAGCCCGCTGCCGTAGATAAGACAGCGAGGACAGCCCATGGTGGCACTCCAATTGAAAATGTGATGTTCCCGAAATGTAAGCCTGGGGCCTCTCTAGTGATCACACCAACAATCTAAACAAAAATAAGGGGTTCTGGATATTGGGGCCACAAATAAAACAAAGGAATTATGCTCACCAAAAATACCACCAACCACGCATACCAACCACGCATACCAACCGCGCATACCAACAAATAATAAGGTATTTTCTTCCAAAGAGTTCTGCCTAGTCCGTTTTAAGGACTTCTTGTAATCTGAGGTGAATCAAAGCCAACATTAGGATGCAGACCACGCTCACCGTATCTATTAGGAGCATTATAATTTGTTTCAGAACTCTGCATAGTTCAATAGCAGCTTCTCTTGACAGCTTGCAGTACTCAATTTGTTTTGGTGTTCTACTGAAAGGAGCAGTAGTCGGTGTAAAGTAACATGTCATATATTGTAGGCAATTAAACCTGTGGGGGCTGTTACATTTTTGGAGGAATTTTCTAATGATTTTCATTAAGGATGTGTTGCCTTACCTAGAGGAGTACAGGTTTATAATTTTTGACAGCTACAAGTTTTGCTTTCATGCTACAACCCATGTTCAGTTTATTTAGTCACTTCTAGGAAAATGCTATGTTTCTCATCATTGAGTTGTGATTTTGAGCAGTGACAAGTTTTCTTCTGATTCCTCGTGTTGATATACTGTGTTTTCTAATGCATTCATGGCTAATTCTGCTTAATTTACTATGAGTGCACTCCAAGTGGTTCTTGACTTCCTGTAGCAGAAGGTTGACTGCCCTCAGAAGGGTCTTCATTTAGTTGTGCTTGAATTTCTTCTTCTTGCTGGTGTTCATTGTCCAACATTTTTCGTACTGCTTGAAATTGACATTTGTTCTACTGATTCCATTTTAATTGAAAGCAGCTTCAAATGAGTCATGGGTGCCCAATAAATCTTCTTCTTTTCTTGTTTTAAAATGTTGGAATAGAGACATGTAGTAAAGTTCTCTATGTTGAGGAGTTTTAAATGAAAGCCGTATATGATTGATTAGGCTGGGTTTGGTAAGTTTAATGAAGCTGCATTTACAAGTTATGACTATGCATTTTCCATTTATTCATCTGGTTTAATTTTGTTCTTGTAGGAGAAATGTTGGGCTATGTGGTATATGCACATGTTTTCCAAAGCACTACTTCTGTTTAGGTAGTATGTGTCCAATAAATTGCTTTTCAAAATATCCTGGCTGTTGCAATTGTTTTTGGCTATTGTTTCTATGTCCAAGGCTTAGCCACACTATGGGCCTCATTACGACTTTGGAGGTAGCCATGGTGCTATTGGCGCCATGGCTGCCTCCAAAACCGTGTCCGGGTCCGGGTTTCCTGAATGGGGAAATACCGGGCCATTCTGAGTATGGAGGGCCCGGTATTTCCCCATTCAGGGAACCAGGACACAAACCTTCCCTATTCCCATTCCCAATCGAGCCCCCATAGGGCTCAATGGGAATGGGGAGGGAGCTAACAACGGGCCCATTACAAGAGGGCCCGTTGTTAGCTCCCTGGTTCCCTGGGAGTCTGCAGCTTTGTAGCATCCAAAGCTGTACAATTCCTGTGACAGTGTTTTGTCAGATGATATGTCATCTGAGTGGTCTTTTAGATCTGCTTTCTCAGCTTTGGTTAGGTAGGCTGTAACATGTCTTGCAACAGCAGTGGAATTGGCTGCAATGTATTGTATATCTATGTTTGCATTCCACAAGAGGGCAATGATTGCATTCTAATCATTGATGTACTTTGAAACTTTGTTTATTTTAATGCAGTATGTGTTTTTAGATGATTTGCCTTTTACAATGTGTCTAACAGAAGACATGAAGATGTTTACTTGTCCTGTTGCTGAAACTGGTCTAGGGAAACCAAAGCGGCATTTGGTATAGTATTTGCCCATGTTTTATACCTGCATCGACAATATTTGCCACATTTATGTCTTATGTCTTTGGAAGCGTAAAATGTGTGTATGTAGCTCACTATGTGTACTTTCTGGAGGGATATTGTATGTTACATATTTGTTAATAAAATGCAAAACAGTGCCATCACTGTCATGACCAAATTTAGGACCATCCTTTATCCACAAAATCAGGCGGATGCGTGGTACTCCTCTGGATTGATATTCTTTTCTCCAAAAGAAGTGTTCAACTTCTGCATGGGTAGGAATTGTTTTATTTCAGATGAAGTGCAGCAACGCAATAAACAGATGGTGAAAATATCTCGATACATTTACAGGGTCAAGAAAGCAGAGTTATCCTGGTGTTTTTATGTCTATCCCTTTTTTATTTTGGTTTGCTATGCGTATAAAGTCGTGCAAGTCCTCCCATGCATATACTGCACAACTCAAAGTGCCAAAACATTTGGTGGGCCAAGGTTCCATAGCATACACCGTACATCAGCGTGACATCAGAACCAGTATTCTTTTGTACCACGCATGTTTGCCAAGAGATTTGTGATACTTGACTGCAAAACTTCATCTTAGTCTTTTATCTTTTGAAGTAGTTGGGTAGCAGACATGTGTACAAAATTGGAACCTGTTTTCAATGTGTGTGCAACTCGGTTACAATGAGTTGCTAGTTCACTTTTAAACAGGAGGTGGAATATGTATTTAACATTTTGTCTGAATCTGGGGTCTTCAGAATACAGAGTGGTATTCTGATGCTGTTATTTGTGTGCATCTGTCATCATATCATCCCACTTTTACAGTAGGAAAGAGTATAGGAAAGGCTTTTGCTTCTATACTTGTTCCTCATATGCTGACTGGAGATGCTTTGGCTTGACGCATTGGATATGTTTCTTGTGCATCGTCTATGGTGTCTTCGGAGTGCAGTGGGTGAATTATATACTGGTCTAAAATATTGGATGCCGTAATAGGATCTAGAAGTTCAAATAGGCCAGTTGATGAGGAATCCTAAATTATTTTGGTGGTTTCCCTTAGGTTTTTTTCAATGTTTATTTCTCTGTGGTACTCATTGTTCTCTTTGAGATATTGTAGGGCTTCTCTAACTTCGTTTAAGAGTACTGGTTGTTGCCACATTTCTTTGTCTTTTGTTGGTACACCATTCACTAGCATCATCAAAGATTGATCTGTAGAGGAGGAGCCAAGAGCCTTTACCAGAAGTCCCGCCCTTGTTTTGCCTATATGTTGGGAACCAGAAATTGCAACATGCAAAACACCAATAATGATGCCCATAACACGAAAAGCCTCTGAAACAAGGTATCCGTTGAGAAATACTTTCTTCATGTATCCTTGGAGAGTGGATGGCCTGCTAGGAGAAATCCCAGAGAAGTGTGAAGATGAATGAAAGAGAAGACTAGTGACGTCACATGAAGCGGGAATGACGCACCGAGAAGAGATGCCAATGAAGAGGGTGGATAAACCTTATAGAATCTGATGGCGAAGTAAAGAATCGGGTAACATTTAATGTGCGGAATGAAGATTGCACGTGCGGGAGCACTGAAGAAAATGCAAGCTGTTTTATAATAGTACAGGTGCTGAAACGCAAGTGGATAAGTAATCATGACGGCTGGCTATATGTAGTGATTAGACTGCAGGCGGTGCCGCCAATATATATGTGTAGAATCTGGATGTTTCACGTCATGTTTTTGCAAACTAGGACCCCATGAACAGAAGAGCTGAAAGTGTGGCGCAGTAGAATAAAACAGCTGACGATGAGGGAAGAATCGAAAAAGCTTGTCTGGCCCGATGTCAAGGGTTGGGGCAGCCAAGAAACTGGTTATCTATTCAAAAAGATACAATGAACGTGAGAAGTGAGACAAGCTCCTGTTGAGGCGTAATGGGAAAAACACTAGGAATGTCAGGTTTTAGTCATTTAATAGTGTTAAATACGAAAGTAAGAGCTTAAACACATTCTTCTGTCACATGGTCTAGATGGAAATAAACTTTGGCCAAGTTACATCGAGACTGAAGATAAGACCATGCTCACATTCCCTTCTATTCTCAGGATGAGTGATACTTTGCAAGGCGGAGATCAAAGACAATTCGAATGGCAGACAGCAGGAGTGTTGATGGATGGTGGGCTACTCGGGTGGGAAAGTATGACCAAGCTAACATTTCCAACACCTGGAAATGTTGGCTTGCGAGTGTAATATTCCAGACGGGTACAAGCGTGCCAACCAATCATAGAGGGCCACATAGTAAAGATCACTATAATTTGAAAGCCAATGAAACATTGTGTATTTTATGACACAAGAGATGACTTGTACTAGGGGTGGGCTTAGGGATCCACCTGACCTTAGAAACCCAATCACAATCCTATCCCGCATAGAAAGTATACATATATGTTCCCCGTAGATCAACCACAATTCAACTTAGGTTTTCTTATTTTGCCACGTAGTATGACATCAATGATGACAGGTTTTTACTATATAAATGTGCTTTTTCATGTAAATCGTTGAGAGACTTGAGCGAATATCCATTGATATCCGTTGTACTCCCTGTTTTAGATCATTGTTAATAAAACAGCTGAAGATTTGACAACTTCCTTAGTCTGTCTTATTATTGGTTTAAGAGTAAATTCTGCATCCCCATCCATTCCATATAGCGCTACCTCTATTAAAGGGCCTACGGGTTGCACTACTAGAGTGTCTACATTTTCTTTAAGATCTAATAGAAAATGAACTACATTGCCAGAAAGAGGCAATGTTGCTGTTTTGTGTTGAAGGCGTTTTATAGCTTGAAATGGGGTTACTGTTTGGATTATAATGCTCTCATACAAATTAAGATGTTGGAGAAGTTTTCGAAGTGGGAATATTTCCAAGTCATTAGTAATAGCCTGTGAAGGCATTTGGTTATTATCAAGCTTTGTATTGCAGTATGTGCAAAGTATTGCAGGGTTTGTAATTTTGTATTTGTTTTCTGCTATAAGATAGAGAGCTAATTGGAACCATTGGGATTCCTTATTGTCTCCTATTTTGTATGTTATGTGTATAGTTTTGGTGCTCTTCCTATTAAAAGTTCTGGCACAAAACACAAATATGTGTTTTGGTACTTCAGCATTTGTGCTTTTAAACTTCTTTTTTACGTGTTTATTAGAAGATGGGCATTTGTAAGTTTTTCGCTACTCTTCTCTAAAGTTACTTCCAAAGTATTTGCTATGGATCTGGTCTATTTGTTGAAGGAGATCTTTGGCTGTGCCATGTAGGAAAATGTTATTAAAATGTTCCCATTCTAAAGCAGGACTTTTTGCATAGTACAGTCTCTGGACAAGATTCTGCATAGTGGAATGGTGTGTTGGTAACATTTTGATTGTGGTGGAAGTTGCTTTTGCAAGCAGGCCCTGAAATGTCGTATATTGAATGTACTCACAGTCCAGTGTAATTGCGCACTGGATTGGAGTCCATGGTTTGGAAAGTTTTTATTCTAATTTTCACTTTTACTTTCACATAGAGATTGAGGAATTGGCGTAAAGATGTGAAGGATTCTTTCGGTACGTTACACATTGAGGTGCAGTGCCATTTGTAGACAGAACAGATTGGTTCGGTGGAATGGAGAATTGATTGTAAGTTTGTTGGGGACCATTTTTCATTGAGGGATTCTTCTGCCATGATGGCGTTGTCTACCATTTCATATCCTCACCAACTGCTATGTATGCCAATTGGGTTTTTCTGCTCTTGTTTATATGCCTCTTCATTGAAATATGGATCTGTGCTGGTTGTGTGAATCCACTCACCTGCATAGAAGTTTGCAAAGGTATCTATGTTGACATTGTGCATGTTTCAAAGTACTTTTTGTAGTTTACTGATTATTTTGTTAGTGGTTTCATTCTGGTTAAAATGAATATAAACAATTCTCTTTTGAGGAACATTGCACTGTCAAAGAGAGCTTCCAGGATTAGTCTTCTGCAGTAACATTTAAGGGTTGAGCGTGATTTCTCTGCTGTTCTTATAAGATTCTGAAGTACTCTACGATGGATTTTTTTTTGTAAAATTAATGTTTTGGAATGTTGCACTGTGGCTACGTTAACATTGGTAGATGTAGTGCTAGCGCTATAAGTGGTTTTATTCTTCTTAATACATTTCTCTTTATTTTTACTTTTTGGAAGAGGGGCCATTTTATTTTTACTGCTATCTGGTTCAGTTTTGTTGACTAACTGTATTAGCTGTTTTGTTTGAACATTTTCTATAATCTCTGCTATAGGTGGATGGGTATATTGCATGCTTTTAGTTTTATCGGCTCAATATTTTTGTTGTTTTCTACAGTGTTGCTTTTTGGTAGGCATTCTGTTCTGTCTTTTGGAGAAACAAGGAAAGTGTGGGTTTGAAAGTTGTGCAATGTATTTGCGTGCATTGTACATGAGTGTCTGAATATCAGGGCAGGCATAAATAGAGCTCTGTGTGCTTGTACCATGAGCTGTTAGTTCTGTTTGGGAAGGTTGTAATAGTAACTGTGTGTGTTGATGTGTGAAGACTTGGTTCAGTGCGTATGACAGTGTACTGTGCATGAATAAGTAAGGACATTACAATGTGTTCATGATACTAGTGGGTGTTACGATGCTGGTGTTCAGATGAGAATATGAAAATTGTACCTGCTGAGGTGCAGTGAGTAATAGTGAAGCAAATGCTGTTGGATTGGATAGAATTTTGTAGGCTACTATATGGCTACAGTACACTGTATAAGTAACAAAAAGAAAACTACTACACTACTTTTCCTTACTAGAGAGAACCAAGTCCAGACTCACCACACATAGAGCACGAGGTACGAAGTAATTTTGACAAATCCAGCCATCCCCATAATGAGATCACAATGTAACTTAACTTAAGGTGCAAAGCCAGTTGAGCCACAAGACAAAGTTCATGATTGTGTAGTATGTGGGAGGGGGGAATCAGATGAGTTCAGTAGGATCACTGAAGACCCCCTTGATACAGGAACATTACTCTATGTAGATGAGTCATAAAGTATAGACCAGGAGAGTGGCCAGAAGCACACAGGAGAAGCAGCAGTGAAATATGTAAAGGACCAAGAAGAAGAATTTCACATAGTGATGCATCAGAGATTGCCCTCACATTATTTGGCACAAGCAGAAGAGCTAATATCACTTGGAAAAGCCTTAGAAATATCAGCATATGAGGATGTTAACATATACATTGATTCCGCATACATGACATCTACAGTACATTCAGGTTTATCAAGATGGAAAAAGAGAGGATACAGACTTGGAGATGGGTCTCAGTCCAGCATGAAATTTTATTAGCAAGAAAACATGAAGCATTGAAGAGCCCTGTCCATAGAGCCATATTGAAGTGTGTAGTGCACTCCAAAGGAACACATTTAGTCTCATGCGGAAATACCCCTGCAGATGCAGCCCCAAAACAAGCAGCTTATTTGACCTTTCTATAGAAAAGCAAAATGTCTTTTACTGCAGACCATCAAAGAAGGCTATCAGAAGCACACAGTGCATCATCAAAGGAACATATGAGTACATTTGAGGAAAGAACCCCATCAGAGAAAAAACCTTTATTGGCTAAAAGCAGATATGCCGTATCACCGACCAACATTGTATTGAGACAAAACAGCACAGGTAAAGTAGTTATGCCCATAGAGCTTTTAAACTTTGCACTAGATCAGCTCAATTTCTCTACACATGCACCTAAGCAGCACATTGCTGCTAACATAAGTGAGGACTAGTTCATGCCAAATCTGGCCGAACACTTCAACAAGTTTATGGCCAACTGCACTATATGTCACATATTACATCCATAACATAAGAACAAGGCATTGAAGGGAACTTTGCCCACCTCACAGGGCCATTCAAGGAACTCCTTATAGATTATGTAGATATGGTAAACTGTTGCAACACATACATGTATGTACTAGTGGTAATGTACACATACTCCTGTTGGATTGAGTCAGGTCCTTGTGTCAATGCAGATCCTAAATCCACCGCCAGGTTTTTGATGAAGGAAGTGTTTCTCAGATGGGGCATATATGAGACTTTGAGGTTGGATAATGGTCCCAATTTTGTGAACAATTTCTTGGGAGACCCACCTCGACTGTTAGGAATTAGGCACACACTTTGCGCTGCATATCACCTGCAGGCAAACAGAGTGGCAGAAAGGCTGAATTGCCTACTGAAACGAAAATTAGCTAAACTCTGTGACTTTCTTAAAAGAAGCTGGCTACATTGCCTGCACCTGGCCATATTCAGTTTATGAAATCAGCCTAGCAAAGATCACCACCTCACACCCCAGGTTGTGGTGACAGGAAGGAGAATGTTTGGCCCAGCTGTGCCCTCACACTGTCCGACACACATCGTAGTGCCAATTGGTTAGGAGAGGAATTCAATGGTTATCTTGCAAATAGGTCAACCTGTGCAAAGTCATATTTTTCACAGATAAACATCAGAGCAAACAATGGATCAGCATGGCACCACAACGGAACAACCACTTCAGTTACCACACAATGACAGGGTTTTCACAAGGCAGCACCTGCATAAATTGAGTGATCTGAAATTCACTGGTCCCTAAGAGGTGGAGCATTCAACACCAACAGCTGCAAAGCTCAAGGATTGTAATGCATGGGTGCACTTAACCGATCTGTGGAAAGATACAAGCACAGCACCACAACTCTGATGAACAACTGCCTCAAAAATAGGAACCAACAATGAAAGTTGAGTATAAACACTGACTATAAAAATACGTACAAAATTATTCTGAAGCCCTTCTGGAACAGCAGAACAAGTGCAACAAAAAATATGCAGAAAGCTCAAGAAAATAGTTGTAGAAATGTGAGAAATGTGATGATAGGGATATGTTGTTACTTTTTCTCTCTATTTCTTTCTATCCTCTTAACAGAGCTTAAGACTTAGAGGTATTAAACATAATGATACAAAGGTGGAAAATGTTTTCACACTTAGAAATAATCTCATGATTAGACATAGATGGCAATTGATTAATGAGTTAAAGAGCAAGTAGAATGTTAGATGAATATCATTCAGAAGGTGCCGACATGTTGTAAGACCTGATGAAAGAATTCATTAGGGCCCAAGTAAAAGAATCATGCTATGTATGTTGGCAGTGTAGAAAGTGGTCTGCAGCGAGAATTGCTACCTGTTGCCTGAGAAGGAGCGAGTCTCTTTACTGTGTCCTTCGGAAAGAGAGGGAGAGCCCTACAGTGCAGCAGAGGAGCTGTGAATCCTTTAAAACACTCCAGTATGCGTGCAGCACCACGTGTGTGAAGCGGTGTGGAAAGCGATCTGCAGCAGGAATTGCTACCTGTTGCCTGAGAAGAAGTGAGTCTGTTTACTTTGCTCTTTGGAAATAGATGCAGAGCCCTACAGTGGAGCATGAGCACTGTGAATCCTTTAAAACACTCCAGTACATGTGAAGTGCTGCAAGTGTGAAGTAGTGTGAAAAGTGGTCTGCAGCGGGAATTGCTTCCTGTAGCTTGAGAAGGAGCGAGGTGGAGCCCTACAATGGAGCAGAGGAGCTGTGAATCCCTTAAAATGCTCCAGTACACACGTAGTTCTGCACATGTGAAGCTGTGTGGATAGCGATCTGCAGTGGTCCGCAGTGAGACCATGAGTAGCAGCAGGTAAGCCCCCACTGAGCTTACATTATGCCTGGTAAAGTACCTTGTAAAAATAAACATTACAATTTGCACAAAGCTAAACCATATGGGAAAACCAATTTCTATATGCATGGAGATAAAGAGGAAAGTAGGCATGGAACTAAGGAAAGTCCAGCCCTACCACAAGAACCCACTACCCCTATCCCTAAAGAGACAATACATGAAATTCACGCAGTTGGCCATATCACTGCCTACTTTAAACCTGACAGAAAAATAGCTGCAGGAAAAAATTCCATGACCGATAAACTATCTGAAACTCCTCCTTTGGGAGAAAATAACATTCGTATTACATCAGGTGCCTCGCTCAGTGAGATAGATGATAACTCTTTACTCAATCTTTGTTATCGGCTATGTGGCACATCTAGAACCAATCTAAATAAAAGTCATTTAAATGAAATACCTGTGCAGCCTGCTCCAGAAAAAGTAAACAGAGCCAATGCGACATGCGATAATCAAAGATTCGCTATCACCCCGATCTTGTTTCCACCCATCTTAAACTCTCCACCCCGTCCACATTCAGTTGCAATAATGACAGCTGAAATTGAGGCTAGAGAAAAGGATGCAGATGAAGTACCACAGAGCATACATCACTCTAGAGTGGATAAGTCCACTGAAATTGCGACTTAACTACCAAAAGGGCTTCTCAATTTTGCAGTACAAATCTTGTTAAAATTATGTGACCAAATTTACACAGAGACACAGATAGTGAAATACTTGAAATTCTGCGCACTCAGTTAAAATCTGAATCCAGCACTGAGAACTTTAAGGAAATGCAATCGGATGTGGCACAATCCGCAAATTCGTCACCAATCATTATCAATACTAAGGATGAAGATGGAAGGCCCACACGTCCTAATGCTCAGATGGGCTCCCCACTCCATCCTGACTCACAGAGACGAAAAAAACGAAGAATTACGCAAACTGAATAAAATATGCCATGAGAAATCTAAGGTATCTGATACAGAGAATGGAGATCAACAACAACCCCTAAATTCTACAACTGTGTTGACATCTGCCCCTCCTGGAAAAACAAGCAAAACAAGGAAGAGAGAGAATAGAAAAAAGAAACACCACCAAAAAAATGAAGGAACATTAACTAGCTGGCTCTTACAAGAAAGTAATGCTAGTAATCGGGTCCCTCAAGTTCCATCTTCTAACAAAGTTAACCAAAGTGGAACAGCACTTAATGAAATGCAATCTAACCCTTGAGACTCGAAGATAATTTGTTCACTGTCAAATAACTCACATGGGAACGAGATAGAAAATGCCACTAACAAAATAGTGATAACGCGCCCGCTAGATGTACATATGGTGGTAACCAGTGCAAATATTTAATCAAGATCCAAGAAATATATTAACAGATAGCACTGGTGACTCTATTTGCTAAAATTCCCTCTCTACAGATCTTGAAATCATGCAATTTTGATTTTATTGAACCAACAAAAAGAGGGTTTGGAGCAGTATTGCACATTGTGTCTTACTGGCAACTGCAACCCTGATTCAGGGTCAACATGAATTGCTTTATTATATAGGTTATGACTTGGACAAAGAAATAACGAACATCCTGCCTACTTCCTTCTGTGAACACTGTAATACCACCAACCAGAAAGAAAAAAATATCCTGAAAAATTCAACAGCTCCAAAGATGGAAGGCATCGATAACCAAATGGGGTTGCAGTGGCTGAAGTGTCTAGTACAGAAAATGGAGGGACTCCAAGAATGAGGATTCAAAGTGGCCTATGGAACACTAGAGGTCATTTGCAATTATGTAAAGAAAGACCCATCCTTAAGGGCCCTTATTGCATATCCAGTATTTATGCTACAAGAAACATGGCTAATTAAAAACGTCTATATTTATTGTCATGTTATACATCAAGTGAATGCAAAAAAGGGCCCAAAGGACCACCAATATGGTGGACTGATATTTGGCGTTAGCTATTAATTTGTCTCAAATAGATTAGACATGAGTGACGCGAACGATAATGTTTTAGCAGTAGAAATTAAATCTAAGTCATCAATCGAGGCCTCTAATATTTTGGTGATTAACATATATGACCCTCTGAACAGAAATTGTACAAGTGATATGTTTGATTGTATTGATGCAGCACTTAGCAACTCTGGAATGCTAAAATGGAGTCAATTTATAACAGAGTGGGATATATGGGCTTTGAATGGAAGAAATATTGGTAGATCAATGTGGTTGAATGGCAAGAAGAAGGTGATCTTAGATTTCCTATCTGAAAATTCCACCAGTTTGTACACTCTAAAGTAAACCTCCAAAATGGCTGGAGCATCGGCGACTCCCTACCCCATTGTTGATCACTGTTGCCTAGCAACAGATCCCTGAGCTAGATTTGAGCCTATCGTGGTCCGCCGGCAGGCAGAAGCCGGCCCCTGTTGTAAGGCCCTTGTAAGAAGGCCCCTTGTCTGTGCCTGTCCATGCCAGAAGTGCAGAAGGGAAGTCACAACTGCATAGCAAAACATCCTTCACACCAGAGTTACACCGCTCTGCACTCCACACTCTTGAGGACGCTACAGACACTTTAAACTTTAAACCGTACCACCCAGACCATTATCCACATGGCCCACACACCTACCAACGACTCCGTCTGAAGACACAGTGAGTTTATGTTCACAACCTAACAAAACATGTACACACTTCTGTATTAAGTGACCATGTTTTTTACCATGTCAGTGCTGATTTGTACCCATTTGATCATTGTTTTTTTAATGTATTCGCTGCAGTCAGAGGCATTGCCAGGGGGGGGGCTAAGGAGGCTATTGCCCGGGTCTTTTGTTTGTAGCCCCGGATAGAATCTCAGGAGCTACAACCAAAAGGCTAGCTAGCCCCGACAGTTCCGACATTACCGTAGCCCTGGGTCTTTTCGAGACCCAGCAACACCCCTGGCTGCAATGCTTACCATTTGCAAATGTACTCCGCTAGCAGTTAATTTGTTAATTTATATGCCCGAGCCTCCACATCGTCCTTGCCGTATTACTGCTTTAGTTTCCCTGCACACGCATATCAGGGTGTCCCTTTCTATCAGATCATCAGGTGATTTCCATCTTTAGGCACGGCCCTGGCTAATGCCTGCATGTCCATAGGACCTTGCTACAATTATTTATGCCAGCCTCCACTGAGTCTGATCACATTAATGTAGCATCCCATTGCATTGACCTTTTGAATCCTCATCATCGCGCATTAACCGCAATTGCACTAGTGACGATACCCTGTCCTGACATACCTACTTGCACCTGCATGGATAACAGCATTGTTCTGGCACCCACAACGCGCACATTCAACTGCTTTGTACACCTGCATAGTCTGCCTCTATTCTGGGCTCTGCCAACCCTTCACCATGCCCCACACCAACTCGGCACCACCGCCCACCTGCAAACCACACACTAACATGCTTACCATGTCCCCAAACTCCCCAACTTGGCTGATATCCCACCTATTCATTTTCTACCCACCTTCATCAGTACCCACACTAAACCACACTCTCAGCTACCGAACTCTGAGGCTCACCACTATGAATGCCTAGCCCGCAGACTAGAAATGCTTCAGTGTCACACTAAACCACTGTCCTACTCAATATACCCGAGGCCCACAGATCACAGAAACTATCTTCTCGGCTGGCGATCCAATCAGACCATAGTTCCAATGAACACAAATAGCTCTACAACCAAACACACATTGCACAATGCCTCTCATACGGACAGCCCACCGTCTGTCAGCTCTACCCAGTTCTCCAACCTCCACATGCCTGCTACACCACCCATATTGGCTAATCATCCACGCCCCACCCAGCCCATCCACATGGACAACAAACAGCCCTACACTAAGGCACTGTCGCCCATTACCCACAGCTACAAAGTCTCTACCACACCAACAGAGGCTAACTTCACCCGAAATTGGTCACGTCAAGGCACACCCAATACTAACACCAGCCTTCCCCTATCTCCCTCCAATGTGCCCTTATAAACGCACGTTCCCTCCCAGCTCATGCCACTGAGATACAGAAACCTGGCTTCTCGAGGTGGCTGGCCCCTCCATCTCTATAGCCCTCCCAGAAGGATACACCATGTACCTTCAGGACCTCCTGCACATTAAAGCGAGAGGTGTAGCTCCTATAGCCAAAGATTCCCCTGCCCTCAGCCAAACAAACTCTTCATGGCAAGGCAACACAGACTCCATCGCCCTCAAACTCTCTCTGTTGCCTAATTGCACCATTGCGATTCACATCATTTACCGACCCCCAGTCCCATCCTCAGACTTCCTTGAAAACCTATTCCACCTACTGGGAGACAACCTAAAAACTACCACTAAAACAATAGTACTCAGTGGCCTAAACCTAGGCGTTAATGACTCAAAAGGCAAACAGGCCAAATTGCTTACTAAATCCCTAAACAGCATGGGATTCCTACACCGAAAAACAGATCTGATCCACTCAAAAGGTTGCATCCTTGACTGGATTGCAGACCACAACTGCTCTGCCTCAGTCAGCGACAACATCCGTTGCCCATGGACAGACCACCAGCTCATTCTCTTATCCATACCAACTCCTACCAAATCCATAAAGCCAACAATTCCTCTACCACCAGCCCTGGCCAGGAGCTCCCGGAAACTAACCTAGGATAACCTCCTACCCTAGCTAGAGTCTGCCCTAAATCCTCCTTTCTCATACGACCCTAGAGTACTATCTGAAATCTACAATGTCACTCTCAAGAACGCAGTTGACACAATAGCCCCACTAGCACAAAAGAAAGCCAATAATAGGAGACATGCCAACTCATGGTTCACATCGGAACTTCTTGAATTACGCACCCTTAAGCGCACAGCGCTCACCACATGACAAACTAACCCCCTTGACTCCTCTAAAGAAGACTTAAAAAAATAGTTACCCAATACAAAAAAGACATTATCCTAGCCAAATCCACTTCCAGTAGAATTACTAATGTCATATCAGAGTCCAAAGAAATGTTCACTGTCTCCAGGCAATTTGTGACACCGGTACCCACTGCCCAAGACATCATGAAAGATGAGCCATGCTGCTCAAGCATCCAAACAGCCATGCTTGACAAAATAAATCTCTTACAGAGTAAAATTTGATCCAGCCACATCAGCCTGACCCCACCAGACTTCCCCATCACCCCCACTCCTAACACCAACACTCAAGACAAACCATGATTCGCTTTCAGAAATGTCTCAGAAATTGAAGTCCTAGACATCCTAAAACAAATCAAACCCTTCAATTGTAAAGGGGATAGCTGCCCAGCCAATATCATCAAAGACTGCGCTACCACCATAGCCCCATTCCTCATGGCATTCATAAATGCCTCCTTCGCCTCAGGTATCATGCCTCCTTGCATCAAAGAGGCCTGGGCACATGCTATCCTGTAAAAACCATTGCTACACCCTTCCTCCCCTAACAACTACCGGCCCATCACAACGGTCCCATTCGTGCAAAAGATTCTTGACAAAGCAGCCTACACCCAAATTTAGCACTTCCTAGAAACAAACTGCATCCTAGGCAAGAGGCAATTGGGTTTCCGCCTGGGCCATGGAACTGAATCAGCTCTCTTGGACTTAAAAAAACAACTAACGGAAATCATGGATGAAGGGAAACCAGCATTAGTCCTCCTTCATGATTTATCCAAGGGTTCAACCTAGTGAACCATAAGACCCAATGCAATTATCTCACCACCTCAGTTAACCCTTGAAGCCACTACATGGATCACCTCTTTCCTTGAAGGGAGAGCCATGAGTGTATTCTCAGAGCAGGCCAGCGCAGCACCTACCACCAGTCACTGTGGAGTCCCAAAGGGTTCCTGCACCTCACCCACCCTCTACAACATATTTACTAAACCTCTCTTTGACAAACTGGATACAATCGGCATAGCGTACATGAACTATGCCGATGACAGACAGGTCCTCATCCCCCTCTCGGGTTCTTATATAAGGGATGCCAAAAAACTTCACAATACCTACGCCACCATCCAAGCCTGAATGGCAGCCAAAAGGCTTTGCCTTAATGGGTAGAAAACTGAAATCATCTTAGTCGGCCTCAAGGAAACCCTCAACAAACTCGATAAGCAATACAGTCCTTCACCATTGACAACCCACAGAAAACAGTCTCAACTTCTGTAAAAACACTGGCGGTGCACCTGGACTCCACTCTCTCCATGTCTCGCCAAGTTAGAACCATTGCATCCTCAGCCTCATTCACTACTAAGCTGATTAATGCAATCAAGCCATACTTATCTACCCAAAATGTTCTCTCAATAGCCAGAGCCACTATAGGGGCTAAACTAGGCTACTGCAACATACGCTTTGCCGGCACCTCTGCAAAAAATGTAAACAGGCTCCAAATAACTCAAAATAACACACTTAGAGCAGCCCTCAACATACCGAA
Organism: Ambystoma mexicanum; assembly: GCF_040938575.1. Lineage (NCBI taxonomy): Eukaryota > Metazoa > Chordata > Amphibia > Caudata > Ambystomatidae > Ambystoma > Ambystoma mexicanum. Next base: position 1,437,060,481 of record NC_090921.1, read on the forward strand.
GAGGGAGCACATCTTCAATGTTTTGCACGCTGCACACTGGCTCCCAGTCAAAGAACACATCCTCTTTAAGACCCTACCCATCACCCACTAATGCCTTGCCTTCACAGCCACTCTTATCTCTCAGAAAAACTAGTCCAAGGCTGCTCCTCCAGGCCTACTAGATCCCACTATTCCAGCCTACTGAACATTTCCTCTGTCAAATGTGCCAAAGTTGCTGGCGGCAGCTTCCCATTCATAGCTCCAAGACAATGGAATGCCCTCCCAACTACCCTAAGGAATGAAACCTCTCACCTTGCCTTCCGCAAAACCCTTAAAACGAGGCTCTTCAACTAGCCCAGATATCACCCATCAGTGCTCCCCTTTGCCACTGCTGTCTTCTCTAATGTAAGAGTTGTAGCCGGTTCACCTGTAACCCTCTGAAGCATAGATTCTCCCTATCCTCTGTAATAGTATACTTTGTACAGCTATCTGTTCTTCTTATTAGGTTCTCTGTAACCCATGTACCACAGACAGGCTTTCATTCATTTGTAACCAAGCAAGCCTTCATGTAACAGCGCCACGATGCCCAAGGGCTGTTTTATGCGCTTTATAAATGTAAAAATATGTGGAAATCCACCATTGTTGCAATATGTAAATTATTTTTAAGTCCTTCCTTCCCCATTTAGTGATCATGCTATTGTCTGCATTCATCTAAATATGCCTTTGAGTACCGTGAAAGATAGTGCCCGGTTGACGTGACATCTAATAATAGGGGAACTCGTATAAAATGGTCTACTACCAATATCAATAAGATCTGCCGTGAAATACGGCGTTTAGTAGAAGAAACTGCTTACGTACTTATGACACTGAAAAGCAATGAAATGGAACTATTGCTTAAGAAATGGTTGTTTCAAATTGTGAAACCTAAACCTGGCCCCCTGAAAGAAAAACAACTACTTTAATATTGAAATATTAAATGCAAAGAGACAACTTTGAAAAGAATTACGTGAAGTAAGGCATTATGAGGTATCTATTAGTAAAGTGAGGATGGAATTTAAAAAGCTAACAAACCAATATAGAAATTGGATTAAGAGAAGATTTTTGTTTTAAAATAAATAGTCAGTCGCAAAATATGATGGGACCATTAAAAGATAACAGCACATGGTTTATTTGTAAGCTTTTAAATTGGGCTCGAGGAAATTCCTTCCTTCAGGTTATAAATCCCATCGGAGAAGAATCTTGGGTTAAATATATCGAATCTAAAATGAATGAACCCAGACTGACACCCACTTTGAAGATGGATCATATGGAATGGCCACTGAAATTTACTGAAACCAGTATAAAGAGAATAATAATTAAATCCAATCCCAAAATTCTAGGGCTTCTGGCTGTAAAGCAACCACCGGAGAGCGGTGTCTGTACTCCTGCTCTTTATATGGCAGAGGAGAGGCACAGAGGACCCCAGCCAAGATTCTCTATTATTGGTAACGCAGTCGAGCAATCAAGTCCTAACTTCTCATAAGGTGATGTGGGTTGGTTCTTAAGTACATTGTAGTCGCCAAGCACCCACCAAGGAATGTCCACACAGTATTAGTTAAAACACAGTCTTTATTTAAATAAGTTTCAATGTTATATACACTATCAGAATAATACACTTTGTGCTCCAACAATTCTTAAATGGTAAATATATACAGTTCTAGGCAACAAATCACTGGTCACGCCACACTCTGGGCCTCCATAAATCATCACGCTAGTGCAATACCCACGAATGTGCTGCTGAAGGTATATGCTGCACACTGCACTAGCAGAACGATATAAATATGTGTTTTCATGCACACACACTCGCTCCAGCCTTGGCCGATTTCTGTAATCACACTTTCACCACTGGCACGTTCCCCTCTCCCCTTAAGACTCCCTTATGCATCCACTCCTCAAGAAGATGTCTGCCGATCCTGCCTGCCTGGCAATCTATCGCCCAATCTCCATCACCCCTTTCCTGGGCAAACTGTTGGAAAAGCTGTCCATCTCCCAGCTTACTCTCCACACATAATCTGTTGGTTGCTCTGCATGACCTTCAGTCTGGCTTCAGAGCTGCCAGAGTCACGGAAGCTGTTCTCCTGAACACCTGTGAAGATTTGCTCTCTAACCTTGATTCCAGTATTCCTTCTGTCCTCATCTTCCTTGATCTTTCCTCTGCTTTCGACACGGTCAACCATGCCATCCAGATCAATCTTGATCAATCGACTCCATGAGAACATGGGCATCACGGATCAGGCCCTTGAGTGGCTGCCCTTCTTCTTCTTGGACAGCCCCTCCGAGGTCCATCCTGGTCCCTTTCTCTCTGCTCCATCCTCTTACCCTGGTTTTTCAACCTCTACTTGGCCCCTTTGGCCCACCTGATCTCTACCTTTGCCTCTAACTTTCAGTGTTATGCGGATGACACTCCACTTTCCTTCAGGCTCCCCTCAGACTCCCCTCCTCTCTCGCTCATTCCTGACTGTCTATCTGCGATTCAGGATTGGTGTGCCTTTAATGATCTCTGCCTTAAAGTCAGTAAGATGGAGACCTTTCTCATTTGGACTCCTGCCCCTGCTTTCCCTCTCTCACTCCGGCCGCCCGACTTGGGCCCTCTTCCTTCGACATTCTGTGAGGCAAACAACCTTGGTGTCATCTTTGACTCCACTCTCTCATTCTCTCCTCACATCTCGGACGTCGCCAGGAAGTCCCACTACCAGCTGCTCCTCCTCAAAGGTACTCTTCCCTTTCTCACTTTCCCCCAGAAGCTCACTGTCTCCAGAGCCTTGGTTCTCTCTAGGCTGGACTACTGCAACAGCCTCTTTCTCAATCTGACTTCCTCTACTCTCCACCCTTTGCAACTAATCCAGAACAGGACTCAAGCCCAGAGAATCGTATCTCTCCAGCCCTGAAATCTCTCCACTGGCTCCCAGTTGCTGCAAGGATCAAGTTCAAGACCCTTTGCATTGTCCACAAGGCTTTCTGGGCCTGGGACCCACACTACATCCAACGCTCTCTTCCAAAATATCTTCCTTCAGCCCTTTCCTCTGTTAACTACAACTCTCTAAGGGTTAAACACTTTTCCAGGCAGAGAGTGGGTGGTAGATCTCTCTCCTCTGCAGGCACCTGCCTCTGGAATAGCCTCCCTGCCCCTCTCAAACTTGAGCCGGGCCACCTGAAGTTCCGGAAGCAGCTCAAACCTTTCCTCTTCTCTTCTGCTTTCTCTCTCTCCCTCCCCTGCTAGCCTACCTGACCTACCTGTCTGCTGTACCGAATGGTTGCTTGGCTACCCTCAGAGTCTCACTGAGTCCAGACTCTTTCTTGACAGTCACCCTTGCACTGCCTCTGGGCCTACCACGAATTTAGGGACTGTAACTGTAACCCTACAGTCCCTTGTTCTCCTTGCACTACCCAGAGCCACGCTGCACTTACTCAGAGCACTGCTGCCCTGTTTATCCCTCTCCTCTCCCTTGCACTTCCCCCCCTCGCTTTCCCCTTGTACTTCTCATTCTTGCACTTGCACGATCTGAATGACACAAGGCCTAGTAACATTTTTTGTCTTGTCCTCCCTCTATTTTCCCGGCCTTTTCTTGTTGCGCCTAGAAACACTTGTGTACAGGGACATTATAAATGACTTATATCCTATCATTTGATCACAGACGCCCAGAAAAATATACAAAGCTGCAGTAAGAAGCGGCTAGACTGGCAGCACCCAAATGGCAGTCTAGCCAGGTAATTCACTTAGCAGGACTGCTTTATTAGAAATGCCCAGTTAAAAAAATGTCATACCAAACGGAGGAATGACTAGACTGGCTACACCAAAATGCCTCTCTAGCCACTAATACCACATATCATGCCTGATTAGCCTGGACATGGACAGCCATTATGAATTGTTGCACAAGCCTGCACCTCCCACACATCCCTTCTCCCTCCCAACCCTACCCCAACCTCCAAACTCAGCTTCTGTGCCCAGAATTACCTCCACGTCCCTCTTCCTTGTCCCAGAGCTTATGGATGAGACTCTTTGCCTCATAGGTAAGTACTGGGATGAGGAAAAGTGGGACTAGGAGTAATGATGATTACAGGTAGTTAAGTCAGGCATTACCTCCATGTACCTCTACCTCATCCCAGTACTTGTGTATAAGGCACTCTGCCTCTTACACAAGTGCTGTCTCATACACACTCGGACGAGGAATAATAGGGCTAGGAGTAATGAGTAATCAAGGCGTTAAACGTAAGTATTGGTGCAACACCATTGAGTTGACTGGGATTCAGCACTACCTCCCCCTTCCCCCTGAAATTTTGGGCTATGACGACTCAACCTGGTCGACCTTCACAGCAGTTGCCAGACAGAACAGTACACAGATCTTAAATGGCACCTGGGTTTTGCTGTTAACAAGAGCCCAGCAATTACTAACATAAAGCATTTCACTGTTAGCACCTGCATTCAAATGCCACATTTTTTAGGCAATTGAAATCGTGATGTAGGTTTAATACTTGCATGCCAGTGGAGTGATTGGAAGGGTAGGAAGGCAGCAGGAGACCGCTCATTCTCACAGCAGTCCATAAGTGGGTGCTTTCAAACTTAAAGGAGAGAGTTAACTGCTTGTAACATTGAAGCTGCACTGGAAAAGTCTCATTAAAATGCGTAAAGAAGTTAGCGCCTCTCCCAACATTTGAAGGGTTAGCCCCCCGAGATGTAGATTTGTTGAGCCCCTGAACGCAAGCACACACACCATTCACCATATACACAGACGCGCACCCAGCAATCCATATATTTAAGTGTGCATTATTTCACCAAACAGGGACACCCAAGCAGCTATCCATACATTTAAATGTGCACCCTTTCCCCATACAGGCACACCCATGCAGCCACCCGTACATTTAAGTGTACACCCTTTGACCATAGAGGTACACACTACCAGGCACCCACCCATACATTCAAGTGTGCACCCTTTCACCATAGGCTCACACAGGCATCCACCTATACATTTAAGTGTGCACCCTTTTACCATACAGGCACACCCAGGCAGCCACCCGTACATTAAAGTGTGCACCCTTTCACCATACACTCACACAGGCAGCCACCTATACATTTAATTGTGCAGCCTTTCACCATACACTCACACACACAAACACACACACGTCATGGGGTTGAGGGGCGCCCTAATACCTCCCAAAAAATTGGGCCTCATTACAACTATGCCGGTCCGGAAACAACGGTGCCGGTAAGCTTACCGGCACCGTTGTTTCCGGACCAGCATATCACAGCTCTGCGGGCGGTTGCTCTCCCGCCCGGCACGTTAGACCAGACCTGCCAGGCGGAACGACACCCACCCGCAGAGTTTTCATGGAAGCACCAGCAGTATTATTAATGGTGCCTGTGCTTCCGGGGATCCCATTCCCATAGAGTCCAATGGAAATGGGGACTTAACATTTGCCGGCGCCTGACTCCCCAGAGTGACAGGCTTGTAATCTCCCTGTGTTCCCGGGAAGTCGGGCACCCGTAAATCATTACGGGTCTAGCAGCAACCTGCTGGTAGCACCGGCACAGTTACCGCCAAACCCGTAATGAGACCCGTAGTTTCTTTTTGAAGTCACTCTGACTGGCTCTGGCTGTGAGTCAGGTACCCCCGCCGATGGGGAAACCCAAGGCGCAATGAAGAAGGAAGCGTAAGAAGGCCGCCTCTGTGAAAGGTACCCCTTTGTTGCTCACTGCACATTCACAGCCAGGGGCATCGTCATCCCGTGATAGAAGTGAAGCACCAGGGAGCAGGAATAAAGTCTCGACAGTAAGCCTGATCCACCACGTCCTCTCCGGATACAGGCCTCCTCAACTCGAGGAAACTCCTTTTTACGATACACCCCTCTGCTGTTCAAGAAAGACAGACAGAGGAGTTGATCCCACAAAAGAGCGCGGAACACAAGCACCGCTTGTACCAATGCTGTAAAGAAAGAACAAGCATTAATAGAGTCACAAGACTAATATCACAGATACCTATCCTTTAGCCTTAGTTGTGGAATACCTGTTAGTTATCTTGTTAGCGGCAGAGGGTCTGAACCTGAAATAAGGAGAACCAATTAACACTATGGGTCAGGTGGAATTGCCTCAACCCCCTGCCCTTTTCCTAATGCTCCGTTCTTACCACCAGATCAAGAGGAAGTCCACTTGTGTGTCAATGAAACAACGACAGGAAAAAATAATAAACAGGTAGGTTAGTATGGGACAATCTACCCCAGGTGGCACGAGGGACGCACTGGATCCGGGATGGTGCACTGGCAGCAGAGCGTTCACAGTGCACGAGAAGAGCAGAAGAGACATAGTACTTTAAAGGATTGGAATTCAGCAGCAAAGGTAAGAGTACGGAGGATCTTTGAAAATGCAGGATAAAGAGCAATGAAAATTCCAGGAGAGGATATGTGTAGAACCAGGAGGAGTCCCAGAATGCCAAGGAAATAAGTGACGGCATTCCCAACCAGGTATGGGGATTCCGTAGGACTCGGTAAGCATGTATGAAAGAGTCCAGAGCTGGAGCGGAATCCAGGTAAGAAAACTTTGTAGCATAATTGGAAGACAAGGCAGAGTCGGGGAGATCTGAGATCCACTAACCAGAGAAACAAGCCGTGACTAAGTCAAAGAGCAGAGGCAAGTTCAGTAGGCGGTCCATAGCCAGGAAACACAGGAAGGCAGCTTGAAGAGCTTCTGAATGGACAAGGAAATAATCTGAGTGCGGTCACAAATGTAACGCTAAGTGGAAGCACCCAAACAAGGAAATGAGAGTATTTAAATAACCGGCAGGGGTGGAGTCTGTACGGACGTAACCAGACTAGGAACGTCAGCTTCCCACGTGACACAGGAGGTACGCTTTGTTTGCCAGTTTCCAAGGCAACCTCCATTTCTTCCACAAGTAAGTGCTGACACAGCGAAAGAAACCCTGAGGGTGCTGTAATCCATTCGGTACATGTATGCCCTGCGCAGAAGGTGCAGGGCCTCATGTGACACCGTTCTCTTCCTGATGCTCCTGCAGCACCCACTGGGATTCATGCTCCGGACGGGCTGGGTCGAGTGATGAAACCAAACTCAACTCCTGAGAGAGACGAGTCAGAAAACTCTCCTACGGTAGAGGTTCTCAACCCAGAGGATCACCCCGACCTTTAAAGCCTGTTGGCTGAAGGGGGACCCCCCCCCGGGCCGACTTCTGTAAGGGTCAGAGAGAGTGCCATTCTCTTGAGGGTCTGAGGAAACAGGCCCTGCCCCAGGCACAGGGAGAAGTGCCTAGGACATTTCAGATAAATTGGGAGGGTGAGCTCCTGATTAGTGAGCCGACTAAGCCTGAACCTGGTGCCCTCAAGAGGTTGGTGGTACCCCAGGTTTACAGGCCGTTCCTGTTGCAGTTGGCGCGTAAGGTGCCCTTAGCTGGTCATCTTGGTACCAAGAAGACAAAGCAGAGGCTCTCTGCCAATTTCTACTGGCACGGATGGGAGTAGAAGTGGAGTCCCACTTCAGGACGTGCCCAACTTGTCAGTTGTCTGGCAAGACTGGAGGCAGTGGCATTGCCCCACTGCAGCCATTGCCAGTGGTTGGCACACCATTTGAGAGGGTGGGCATCGACATTGTCGGTCCCCTTGACCCTCCCACTTAAGGTGGACACCGTTTTATCCCGGTCTTGGTTAATCATGCCACCAGTTACCCTGAGGCTATACCCCTTCTGACTATTACTGCCAAAGTGGTTGCCAGGGCTCTCCTGGGCATTTTCTCCCATGTTGGATTCCCTAAGAAGGTTGTCTCTGACAGAGGATCCAACTTCATGTTCAGTTACATGAAAACCATGTGGAAAGAGTGTGGGGTAACCTGCAAGTTCTCCACCTCTTACCATCCTCAGACCAATGGTCTGGTCGAGAGATTTAATAAAACTCACAAGGGCAGGGTAGGTGCTTTGGAAGAGCCCCTAAGGAGGAAATGGGATCTCCTCTTACCATGCCTGCTGTTTGCTTACAAAGAGGTACCTCAAGAGGGTGTTGGTTTCAGCCTCTTTTAGTTACTCTTTGGTCATCCAGTGAGGGGACCCTTGCCTTGATCAGAGAAGGCTTGGAAGCCACACCTCCAATTCCTGCCAAGTAAGTGGGGGACTATGTGCTAGGCCTCCAATGGAGGATGACACAAATAATGGGTCAGGCGACAGCGAATCTCAAAGTCTGGCCGGAATTGAGCAAGTAATGGCATGACTTTAAAGCGTCACAAGTCAATTGGACTCCAGGACAGCAGATCCTTGTGATGTAGCCTATCAAGCCTCGAGCTTTGGCCGATAATTGGACTGGACCATTCAGGATAATCTCCAAGATGGGCAAAGTCAATTATCTGGTTGACATGGGAGTCTCTGGGGTAGCCCCTTAGGTATTCCATGTTAACAGGCTCGAGTGTCTCCATAGGCGAGCCGAAGTCTCATGTCTCTTGCTGGCTTCAAAGCAAGAAGAGGATGAGAGTGAGCCCCTTCCTGATTTACTGCATAGCAACCCTCAGGATGGCTCAGTGAAGGGAGTGCATCTCTCTCCAGATCTGACAGCAGAGCAGCAGAGGGACTGCAGGGCTTTGCTCTGGTAGTATGCCTCTCTGTTCTCATTGACACCAGGCCTTACACCGTGGTGTCAGCTCAAAATTGACACTGGTGACAGTGTGACTGTCAAAAGCAGGTGCTACCGTATGTCAGACACTGTTAAGAACCACATCCAGGCTGAGGTCACCAAGATGTTGGATCTGGGTGTTATTGAACCCTCAACCAGTCCCTGGTCCAGCCCAGAGGTCTTTTTCCCCAAGGCAAGTTCCCAGGCAGGTACCAAGGATTGGAGGTTCTGTGTGGACTACAGAGGAGTCAATGCCGTCACCAAACAAAACTGACGTGCATCCAGTACCTAGGGCTGATGAGCTTGTGGACACCATAGGTGCTGCCAAATTTGTGAGCACCTTCGACCTTACGTCAGGCTATTGGCAAATAGCTCTGATGGACCATGGCAAGGAAAAGATGGCATTTTCAACACCCGAGGGACTTTACAAGTTTAGAGTCATGCCTTTTGTATTGAAAAATGCAAATGCCACTTTCCAACGTTTGGTCTATCACGCACTCAGTGGGCTGGAGGCCTTTTGTGTGGCCTACTTAGACGACTTCGCCGTCTACAGTTCCACTTGGTAGGAGCATTTGACTCACTTGGATAAAGTGTTGCAGGACTTGAAAAGTGCTAACCTCACTATCAAGGCCACCAAGTGAGAGATAGCTCAGGGAAAGTCACATATCTTGGTCATACGGTAGGAGGGGGTCAAATTCAACCTCTCTCCAGTAAAGTACAGGATGTACAGGACTGGGCACTCCCACAACTCAAACCCAGGTAAGAGCTTTTTTTGGGCCTCACTGGGTACTATCGCAACTTCATGGCACACTATGGAACTATAGCTGCACCTCTGACAGGTCTGACTTCACCCAAACAACCGAGGAAGGTTAATTAGACTGAAGACTGTCAGAGGGCCTTCAATGGCTTGAAGGAAAGTCTGTCCAGGGCACCTGTGTTGTGTGCGCCTGATTACAGCAAGCCCTTTATCGTTCAAACTGACATCTGAGACACCGGAATTGGAGCTGTCTTGTCCCAGTTAGATGACAAAGGGAGGGAACATCCAATCATATTCATCAGTAGACAACTCAAGGTTAGAAAACCTAGGTGGGCTACTGTTGAAAAGGAATGTTTCAGTATAGTTTGGAGCCTTAGGCATTTTAAGCCCTACCTTACAGGGTCTACCTTCAAGGTCCAAACAGACCATAAGCCCCTGAAGTGGCTTATGCAGATGAAGGGTGAAAATCCGAAACTGCTCAGGTGGTCCATTAGCCTGCAAGTGCTAGACTTCACCATAGAGCATAGACCAGGGAAGAATCATGATAATGCAGGTGGCCTTTCCAGAAGGTATGTTGACCATCTGGATGAGGGTGTCTATCTCGTGGGAGATTAGGCATCCTAACCTCAGTCTGGGGGGGGCGACTTTGATGCTGGAAATGCATCAGAGGGACAGGACCTCTGAATCCTTGTCCTTTAATGCTTTTATCATGTGTTATGTCTTGTTTTCCGCGCAAGAGTTCATGTGGGACTCCTGGTGGTGCGGCTCTTCCTGTATTTGGCTTGGTGAACAGACCCTTGGGATACCCTTATGGACCCATGGGTGGGAGTATAACCCTGTGCTCCTAATGTATGTTTTGGGCACCTGTGTGTGGCCCACAGAGCAGGGTATGGGCTGGTGGCAGCTCTGTGCTGAATTGACAGGTGCCATGAGCGTCCTCCATTTTGGGATGCCCAGGCCCTGTCATTAGAATCAGTGATTCCTGATAGGAAACAAGATGGCCCCTGTGGCCTCTTGCTTTCTGTTACCTGTTACCTTGTTTTCCCAAAGTACTGGGAAGCCTTGACTCTGTCCCTTGCCCCTGACTGGCTGTGGGGTGGAAGTTCCATATATGGTGTTGTGGGGAAGTCCATGCCAGACCGGCTGGAGCCTTCCCAATGACTGTATGTTGTGGGTACGCCTGTGGGGTGGGACCTGGGTGAATGGAGTGTGTGACGAATACGCATTTTGTGTTATGGGTGTCTAGTATCTGGTGTTTGACAGAATGACTGAGACAGCCCTGCCGAAACTGGTATGAATGCAGTGTGTAGTGCTGAAAGGCAGAGTACTTGTCCGAATCCACATTCTGTGTTTTGAGTGTCTGGATGGAGACAAATGGCCTAAATGCACCGTGGGCCTGATTGGCTGACTGACTGCCTGATTGCCCTTCTAAGTGATTGGTTTTCTGAGTGTGACCCAGCAGAGTGAATGGGAGATCAACCGTATATATGGGGGCCTCTCACTGCTGGAAATCGTTCAGAATCTAAAGTTGGAACTGACATCAAAATTGACGCTTAACTTTGAAGCCCACTGGAAGAAGAAGAACTTCTGCTGCTGTCCTTCATTAATCTGAAATCTGCTGTGCCTTCAAAGAACTGATCCACGAGAGGACCTGGTTAGGAGACCTTTCCCTGAGCTACCAGGCACCATCGTGCACCAACTGTTCTTTGCCAAAGCTCCCTGGTAGACAGACCTACGAAAGGCTGCAGACCGGAGTCGGGGACCACTGCAGAATCACAAAGAGAAGTACCAGACAGCTGTCCACCGTCCACGACCGCTGTCGCCAACTGGAGCCGCCGTGCTCCTTTACCTAAGGAAATTTGATCCAAGGACTCCCTTGTTCATCCTTGTCGACCATTTTCATCCTGCCAGAGAAAGTCAAGCCCTTCAACGACCAAAGAGAATCCGCCTGTGGGTTTACCACCAACCGAAAATCTCAGAGATGTCGACGAAGCTACTGAAGCCAGCCGTGGTCACGTCCTGTTCGCCGACATCAGACGCTTGTCCAAAGTTCTTGACTAACTCTTTGCGGCAATGAACCATCATTTCCGAGGTGCACCGAAATGCCTCCCCTGTTGCAGGACATTTTTGATCACTCGTCAACTATCACCATGAGCACTGCAAGGTCCAAAGCTGCTGCCTCAACGACAATGTTCACCTTTTCTACATCTCGGAAGTCATCTGTGACTTAGTGACTGCAGCAGCAGTCATGGGGGGACCATCCGAGATCAGCGCCAACTCTACTAGATCATTTCCTAACAGAATGTTAGCAGGGACCTTCTCCTGAACCAGGACAGGAAGCTTTGCTGTCTTGTCTCCAATCATGAGTGTGACTAAGGCTACAGGCAATCATTTGGGAGGCCCACCAGCTAACCTGGTGGTTCTCAGAGGAGCACCTAGATAGTCCTCTGGCTTGAGCAGGGTCCTGTCCACCACTTTCATGCTTGCCCCAATGTCTCTCAAGCCAGTAGAAGGCTGGCCATTCAAGAGGACACTTCTTAAAAACCTACGGGTGTTCTGTGGGATTGTCGCCAGTACTTCTGCGTACTGGTCCCAGGCCCCAAGGGACACTATGGAAATCTCTACAGGAGCCCCGAATGTGATTCCTGTAGAGGAGGGGAGAACAGTGGCCTCCACCTCAGGCATGGGGTAAGGGTAGGTCAGGCTGACAGCCTAGACTCCAAGTGCCTTCCCTTTACACTTGAGGTCACCCTTCTTGTGATCCAGAGCCTCACAGTCCCAACAAGTGCCAGGAATGTGGAGTATTGTACTGGAACCACTGGGAGCCAGCTTTGCAGCAGGTGGACCACTACTCGTATTCCCACCCATATAGGACATATCCCCACTATATTTTTGGGTCTTAGGAGAGGAAGGTTTTGGTTTATTCGACTGTGGTTCCTTCTAGGACACCTCAGCTTTCTGAGAGGTCCCCTTATCTTTGTCCTTGACCTTCCCACTGGAGTCCTTAGGGGACACCCGTTGGGAGACCCACTTTTCAGCTAGTCTGGCCATCTTAAAGGAATCTAAAATGTTCTGGTCAGCAACATACTGACGCAGCTCCGGTGAACAGGCTTCCCAAAAAGTGCTAAAAAACAAAAGGTAAGACAAATCAACAAGCATTTTTACTTTGTAACCATCAATCCACCCCATCATGTTCATGTGCGCAGCACTCACCCAGTCAATCCAAGACACATTTTCTCGTTTCTTAAATTCCCTGAACCTTTTAAGGGATTGGGTAGGTGTCTTGCCAAACTTGGCAATCAAAGCAGACTTCATGCACTCATACGGACCCCTTTCCTCCACACTCAGTTTCAGAATACAGTCATACCCAGTCTGAGGCACTCTGCTTAACAAACACTTAGCACAATCTCTCTTATCAACATCATGAATTGCACAAGCCATCTCAAACACATCAATCCATTGGAGGATATCAGAACCCTCTGGATACACACCAACCAAATCTTTCATAAACTTGATGGCTGGGGACCTGACACCCTCAGCTGGTTTCGCTGAAGTGTCCACTCTAGCTTTTTCCAGCTGAATGTTCTGGTGCTCAGTGTCCCTATCTTTGAGTATCACTTGCTGTGCCAACTCCTCTTTCTTTAACTCATCTTATGTTTCCAACTTCTTGTGTTGAAAGGCTAACCGTTCCCATTGTAGCTCCAATTTTATAAGTTCAATCTTCAGGGCTTCCCCCTGAAGAGCAGTGCTGGAGTTTGGAACAGAGGCAGCAGTAATGGTGGCATTTCCAGAATAAGATTCAGTGACAACCCCATGGGCAGAGTCCTCATTGGTTGCATTCCCCCCTTCAAGAGCTTCACAATCAGTCTGGTAGTCCACCAGGGTAGCTATCAGCTCAGCCCTAGACGTATCCACAAAGTCTAACTCCCTGGCTTCACAAGCACTCTGGAGAGATTCTAAGCTCATCCAAGTAAATTTGCCATTTGCAATAGATTCCACTGCTTGTAATGTAGTTATCTTGTACACACCTAAACCTCAAGTTAACAAAGTGTAGATATTATGTAAGTGGCAAGGTTACACTCTGATTCTTAAAACCATAAGCATCCCACTGCTGCCACCAGTGTAAAGCAACCAACGGAGGGGGGTGTCTTCACTCCTGCTCTCTATACGGCAGAGGGGAGGCACAGAGGACCACAGCCAAGATTCTCTATTATTGTTAACGTAGTCGAGCAATCAAGGTCTAGCTTCTCAGGAGGTGATGCGGGCTGGTTCTTAGGTACAGTGGAGTCCCCAAGCACCCACCAAGGAATGTCCACACAGTATTAGTTAAAACACAGTCTTTATATAAACAAGGTTCAATGTTATATACACTATCACGATAATACACTTTGTGCTCTGAAAATTCTAAAATGGTAAATATATACAGTTCTAGGTGGTACCACTATTACTCTGATTCCATTAAAATGCATCAACTGTACGTAGTTAAAATAGCATAAGAATCAACAATATAAAACAATATCAACCATAGAATTAGGAGGAAGACAAGTTGGTTAGACAATTGGCAGAATACTGGGCCCCTACCGTCAGGCACAGTTCTGTATGAAGATCCCCCCACCAGGGCAACCTGTAAATGAAAATGTACTACAAACCCAGTCCAGATATTGTCTATTTATCTTCTTCTCAGTTCTGCAACCCAAATGTACCTTGTGTTGTGTGTGTCGGTGACGATGGTTCATTGCCACAAAGATTTAGTGAAGAACTTTTGGCCAAGCAAGGGCGTTGAGGCATCAGTGTCTGGCATCCGTGAACGTGATGTGACCATGGCTGGCTTCAGCAGCTTCATTAGCGTCTCTGTGGTCTTCGGGTGGCTGGAAACCCACTGACCCACTGGCAGATTCTCCTTAGTCCTCGATGGCCTTGACTTTCTCCGGCAGGACGAACGCAGTCGACGAGGATGAACAAGGCAGTCCTTGGATCAACTGTTCTTAGACAAAGGAGCAAGGTGGCTCCGGTCGGCAAAAGCAGTCGTCGAGGGTGGATGGCTGTCCGGTACGTCTCTTTGTGATTCTGAGGCGGTCCCTGTCTCTGGTCGGCATCCTTTCATAGGTCTTTCTACCAGGGAGCTTTGGCAAAGATCAGCTGGTGCATGATGGCCCCTCGTAGCTGGGGGAGACGTCTCCTAACTAGGTCCTCTCTTGCATCAGTTCTTTGAAGGCACAGCAGCTTTCAGATTAGCGAAGGACAGCAAAAGCAGTTCTTCTTCTTCCAGTGGGCTTCAAAGTTAAGCGTCAGTTTCGATGTCAGTTCCTACTTCAGCTTCTGAACGATTTCTAGCAGTGAGAGGCCCCAGATATACTGCTGATCTCCCATTCACTCTGCTGGGTCACACTCAGGCCACCAATCACTCAGAACGGCATTCAGGCAGTCAGTCAGCCAGCCAATCAGGCACACAGTGCATTCAGGCCTTTCTTTTCCATCCAGACACTCACAACACAGAATGCGGATTTGGACAAATAATCTGCCATTCAGCACTACACACTCAATTCATACCAGTTTTGGGCAGGGCTGTCTCAGTCATTATGTCAAACACCAGATACTAGACACCCATAACACAGAATGTGTATTCGTCATACACTCCATTCACCCAGGTCCCACCCCATGGGCGTACCCACAACATACAGTCATTGGGAAGGCTCCAGCCAGTCAGGCCAGTACTTTCCCACAACACCATATATGGAACTTCCACTCCCCAGCCAGTCAGGGGGAAGGGACAGAGTCAGGGCTTCCAAGGACTCTGGGAAAACAAGGTAACAGGTAATAGAAAGCAAGAGGTCACAGGGGGCATCTTGTTTCCTATCAGGAATCACTGATTCCAATGACAGGTTCTGGGAATCCCAAAATGGAGGACGCTCATGGCACCTGTCAATTCAGCATAGAGCTGCCACCAGCCCATACCCTGCTCTGTGGACCACACACAGGTGCCCAAAAACATACACTAGGAGTACAGGGTCATACTCCCACCCATGTGTGCCACAAGGGTATCCCAAGGGTCTGTTCACCAAACCAAATACAGGAAGAGCCACACTGCCAGGAGTCCCACATGAATTCCTGCACAGAAAACAGAACAGAACACATGTTAAAAGCAATTAAGGACAAGGGTTCAGAGGCCCTGGCCCTCTGATGCATTTCCAGCATCACACTGCCCCTATTGGTCTCGCAGCCATAGTCATGAAAGAAGATGCTGACATTTGGGCAACCCTACTTTCCATAATGTTCACTAAAATATTTAAGGAGGGGAATATACCATTGTCGTGTAAAACGTCTTTGTTGTACCAGTCCATAAATCTGGTGACAGGCTTCTTCCCAAGAATAATCGTCTTCTGTCCCCATTAGATACCACAGGAAAGGTGTTTGCTGCTATTGTGTTAGACCACCTCCAAAGCTGGGTTGAACAAAACAACTTACTCCACCCCTTTCAAAAGGGATTTAAGCCAGGATCAAGCACTATACACAATATCTGGATGTTAGACGCTATCATAACTAAAACAAAGTCTCGGAATAATCCATCAGTCTGCATAGTATTTGTTGATTTCCATGTGACTTTTGATAGTGTTGATCGACAAATCTTAAAAAAGCTGGGCTGCCCAAGTTGGCTGCTAGAGATTGTTATTGCTCTACACATTGATAATAGTGATCAGATTCGCCTGGTCAAGGACTTTAGTCTAGCTCAATAAAAATAAACAATGGTGTGAAGCAGGGCTGTCTTTTGGCTGCTCTATTATTTAACCTGTATCTAGTAGACTTGCCTGCTAGATTGCAAAAGAAAGCAAATTGATGTCCCAAAATAAATTGTACAGACCTTACTGCCACGCTCTATGCTGACGATTTAGTCATGGTAGACTGTACCTTTAGTGGGATGAAATAAATGCTTGAGGACTTGGGATTGTAGGTGAAAGAAAATTGACTTGTGTGAATAAGACCCAAATGATGCTAATTTTCTCTAACACAATCCTGAGACACCGAAAGATGATAAGTTGGTGAACTATAGACTATACAGATAGCTATAAATTGTCATGCATTGTAATAGCAACTATAAGCACATAATTGAGACCAAGAAACGTTGTGCTAAGCAAATCACAAAGTTGAGCCACATATTTGTACATGAATATGCAGGTTATTCCCTGGTTGGCATACTGATGTTATATAGACAATGGTTTATTCCTGTGACATCTTATGGGTTGGCGGCCCTAGCCATTAGTGATCTTATATGGCTAGATAAAATTGAAGGTTTTTTTCTTTGGGCCAACGATCCTACAATTGCCTTGTTCCTGTTCAATACAACATGTGAGATTCAAACTATGATTACTTTCCCTAAATGCAAAGATTCAATTATTTAGAGTCCTTCTCTTATCGAAAGCCTCAACCCATCCCAATTGTCCAGTACTAAAAGTCCTGAGCGAAAACATTATGGCACTCAACCAAACAAGTTACACAGACCCATATAAGAAGCTTATTGATGAATTAAACATTATACTGTGGCAATTACAATACATTGAAAGGGGCATTTTCAAGAAGACCGAGGAGATGGGACTGGGTAAACAATCATGGTTACCTAAGTAATTTACACAACTATACACAAATAGAGGGAATTGTACACATCTTTTTCACCCTCGAAATTATTTGTTAAAGTGCCCAGATCCTGCGGTTCGTAAATTTAGAGTACTCTTACTCACTAACCAACTATAATTACTTCTGTGGTACTTGAAGGCTGTAAGAGTGGAGAACAGTTAAGTTGTAACGGTCGGTGCTCCAAACTGTGTGTCTGGATTCAGTACAGTCCACTGTTGAGTCATATCACTTACTAGAGCGAAAATATGGTGTCTGTACATCCAAAGATGTTGTTTGGTACTATATTATTCTCAAGGTTCACTTGGAGGCAAGCTCTGTAATATTTTTTTTTTTTTTGCATGTTTGATTTTTATTTTACTTATAACAACAAAACATGAAATAACAAAGAAATTCGTAGCAAAAATGATATACATAATTACAAACACATAAATACACCCTGTCCCCCCTTACAGATGCCAGGTACACATCATATAATATGAAATTGTCAGATTCAATACAATGCTCTGTAATATTCTTATTGTGTAAATGCATAGGGGAAATGGTCGCTGGGTGTTCCTCCGAGTGAACCTTGAGAAAAATGTAGTACCATGCAACATCATCATCATCATCATCCCTGTACCAGAGAAATGTGTGTCTGTGTGTGTTTGTGTGTGTGGCTGTGTGTGTGTGCTTCCATGTGTGTGTGATAAAGAGAGAGAAAGAGTGAGACTCTGTGGATGTGCACATGTACTACCTTATGTTGCATGTGAAGCTGCTTGTATTGGTGTGTGCCTATCAGTTTATATGTATTTCTTGGCGTATGTCCGTCTGTTAGTGTGTGTGGATGGGTGTGTGCATGCTTTTATGGGTGTTAACTACTGCAAGGTGCATGTATGCATCAGTGGTTTGGTATGTGTGGTCTTTTTTAACATGCGTGTGTTAGCACGTGTCTTTTTCTTAATGTGTGATGCAAATCTGTTTTCTGTGCCTTTAGGTGCATTACATTTATGCAATGGTTGTTGTCAGTAGGAACTAACAATATGTAACCACCTAACGCTTTTCGGATTAATTATGTTATGCCTGAAAACGGAAACAACTGCGGCATGATGTTCTCGCTTAATGTTGTAGCAGATCAAGACTCACAGACCTTCATTTTGACGTTTTACTGTCCGTTTATTGTGACTGTAAATTGATGCTTGAACGTCTTTATGACTTAACGCAAGAACTATTTCTGTTTCCCGCCTTCCCAAGTAAGCGGATACTCCCACACCGGCACTGTCCTTCTCACCCCGCGAGAGAACAAAGCGAACCAAAGGAAAGCGTCCTCTGCAGAGTGTCTTTTTCTGTGCTTCCCTCCCCACAGTGTGCCAAATGGTGGCATCTGTTCCTGCTGGGCCTGAGTCCCAAATCCAGCATCTTGTCAACTTCCGGCGATATTATGTGCTTCATAAATGGAAAGGTCATGTTTAACATTCAGGCTCAGTTCAAAGGAAGGAAAGCATAGAGGAGGCTTGCATTTCATTCAGAAATATCCCCCCACACTTTCATTCTAGTATCCCATATGGCCTAATGTGCATTCAGATGGTACTTGTTTAAAACACTTCAAAGTGTTTTTCTTAGAAAACGCTCAACAGTGAAGGAGGATCATATGTGCATTTATATGCACTGAAGAGATGCCAGTCCTTCAGACTCTGGTAAAAGGCGCAGCATAGTCTGCTGCGCCATAAACTTCCCCACACTGCCCCGCCATCCCTGGCTCATCAATTACAATGTGGCAGCGCCCCTCTCCAGTGGCAAGACGTCATGCAGTTTATTGGTCTGCTCAGCCACCTCTCATCTAAGTGAAGGTGATTGCAGCAACATGGTGTAAATGTTGCTGAATGATGCATATCTGTGAACATTCGGCTCAGGTGGAAATCAACTAAAATCTCAGAGGAAGATGGCGGGGAATGGTCTTGCTCAAGTTTAGTAATCAAATGCAGACCATATGTGAGCCAGTTCTTGCTGCTTCCATTCTGTGGTGTGTGTGGGTGAGCACCGTAGGAGAAAAGCCCAGCAGTAAATTCATTGAACCCAGAATTGCTAATACAGGGCCCTTCTTTACGAGTGTGCTGAAAAATGAAAAAACATGTGGTAACAACATTTTTATTTTATTTTCGGTCTACCAAATTGTGGGTATGGTTCCAAGAAGGGGGTAATCCTCCTGCATTTCATGGATGTCATTCCATCTGATGAATGGAGGATTAACCACTGGTAAAAATCGCCACTGAGGGTCATTCCTCCAATACGCCAATGAAACCTAGAGGACGTTAAAATTGGTGGCTGATCATGACGCATATTTTGGAGAATGTATCACTGTTTACGTCGATAAAGGTAAATCCACTAGGGCTAAACACACAAGAGGTGTCCTGTGGGCCTCGGCAGCAACAGGAAAAAGTGGTGGTAATGGAATTGACACTATGCACAATTCTGAGTTCTTTAAATGTAGAGGTAATTCCTCCAGTGCAATTAGCGCTGGAGGAAATAGAAAAATGCACATTTTTACAGTGAACTATACACCATAAAAGCAAACAGTATTTCCACAGCATATTACGCTGAAATGACGCTGTAATCCTACCAAAACACAAGCAGGAAGGCCTACAAAAGGCAAGTGTAGTTACCTCCAACCTCAAAAGTTGAGGTGAATGCATTCAGGAGCAGACAAATAATGCACAGGTGCTGGCAATTGGTTTCTAATTGTTATTGAAGACTCACAACTACCCCCAAACAAACTTTCTTGAGATATGCATCTCCACTGGATGTGGATTATGTCCTCAGCTACATGAGCCTGCATGTAGCCTGTAGAGGCGTTTAGCACAGCAGCAGCCAAGGAACCCGGCACATGAAAGGCTGAGGAGAGTGTTCAGAACAGGAAGCCCCTTTTTCTCATAGGACCACTAGCATGGGAATTCACTGATGGGCAGGTGATCACTGTATCTCCTGGACCACCAATATACATTTGACCTACTGACCATGATCCAGGCATACATACAGCCTGGCTGCCACATCTGGAGGCAATCACCCATCTGCTGACTCTATCGTCTGCCCAATAGTTCAGCACGCGTGTCTGCGTACTGTTGGCATGCTGCATGGCATCTCACAGCCAATGCACTTGAAATTATTGAGTCAAAAGCCTAAAATGCACACCATAACATCTTCCTGCCCACCAGACCAGCCCGCCACAAAGGCCTGATCCCAGGAGATTGGCTACTTCCACAATATGATCACAGTATTGGACTGTACAGGAGAGGGATTAGTTCCCCCTATCCAGTTGAGCAGGTGTACCCTAAAACGCAGCGATAGCATTTGTTCAATGTGCAGATGACCTGCAATCTCGACCTCTCTTTGAACCATTGCTGGGCCTGAATCCCTGGGTCAACGCATGGTGCTTCATACCAGCACTCTGCAATGTAATGAATGAGTTAATTCATATTTTGCAAGGCTCTTAATACCAGAGACCAGTCTCTAAGCGTCAAACCTGTGCTGCTCTGAGTTGTCCCGCTTCCAAGCCCAACACGTTGCCCCTGAGCTATCCTCCCGGGCCATGTGACGAAAATAATTGCAGCCAGAAAAGCCAGGCTTTGCAGATGTCATGTGCAATGGATTCCCATGGTCTCTGCCAGCTGGTAGCCATTGCTTAAAGGGGACTAGTCCTCATAGGAATCTGCCGGTGAAATGCCAGCATGAAAATACATTCTGCTGTTAAATAATGTTGCTCCAGCAATTGAGGTAGAGTGCATATTGCGAATGACATTTCTGTGTCGCACCCCTAGTCCACTTTCAAATTAAATGGACGTGTCATAACAGTTTAATAGTGAGGGATGCATGGCTTCCACTTTGCTTTGGTACCTTGCTGTAGGGACTTTGGGACCTTACACATGTGCCCCTGCGAGAAATAATGATATGCCACAGTTGTCAACCATAGTATACAGGGAACGTGGTACCCTCTTACTTTAACCAGGGACGTGGTGGCATTACGGAATTCTTCCTATGCCAGGTCAAAAAAGGTGTTTAATACACAAATAGAAGGCACAATATGTGCAGATCACATGGGCAAGTTTAGATGTTGGGCAAAGATAAGCAGAGTTATGCAGCAGAGCCCCTGACATTAAACATGCGGTTGGAACCAAATTCCAAGTAGCAAGATGGGCTGCTTACTTGGACCCTTGCACATTTTGAGTCCCATGCCACACAACTGTGGTAGGGTGATAGCACCCATGAGTATATGGCATAAGATGGGCGGCATTTTCACAGCAAAGCAAAGAGGATTATAGAGCATGTCGCCAAGAAACACTACCCTCAGCATATGCTTCGTTCCATGCAGGAGAGGCGGCCGACATGTCAGCACACATCAGGACAAAGGTAAACCCAGAGGGCCCGATTCATGGAATTGTTTGCATGTTCCATGTGAATTTGCACTGCTGAAAAGTGACTTTGCCCTACCGACACACACCCGGATTCATGGAACTGTGCAATGTGTATATTTTCAGTGCACAGTCAGTTCGAAGTCATTTTTGCAGTGCACTGCAAAAATACACTTTGCACAGTTCCAAGAATCCGGGTGTGTGCCATGTCGAGAAGTTATTCTGGTTAGGCTGATCGGTGCATTGCTGTTGTTATCGACTTCCCATGACTTGCATCACAAACAGGTTAGACTTGATGGCTCAATTGTGCATTGTGCGAGACACCTGCCTTTGTTGCCATCACAACACATTTGTTGAGGAGTGTGGTACCATGCACATTGCTGGTATTTAGTGCTTACTTAATAGAGGATTCCCATGCCCTCCCTCCACCCCCCATTAAGGTGTCAATCATTCAAAGTGAAGGAAAAGGGACAAATGAGCTCCATCATATCAGTGGACCATTGCAGACTGCCTGGAGTGTACATTTGTATGATGAATGTATAAACTGGTGTGGTATCACACCTGGAGGTCTGGTGCAGCAGTAGTCATTATTGTTATTTGTATCACTATTATTTTTAGGGTATTTATTGAGCGTGGGCATAGCTTCGGGAAGCAACAGAGCGTTTTACAATCATATACATGACCACT
This sequence comes from Ambystoma mexicanum, assembly GCF_040938575.1. NCBI lineage: Eukaryota > Metazoa > Chordata > Amphibia > Caudata > Ambystomatidae > Ambystoma > Ambystoma mexicanum. The sequence goes on from NC_090921.1 coordinate 1,437,082,552, forward strand.
CAATCTGCCCGATGTTTTGCCATCCACAGCACTACGTTGGGGCTTCGGCAGAACGTATCCAGGTGAGAATTCTACCCTCAGTACTTGTGCTGACTTTTGCCATTGAGTAAAGGCTCTTCCTCCAGCCCCTTGTCGGAGGTTGATCCTCCACTTCAAGGTCAGACTCAGATGTTTTGGGTGCGGCACAATTCCTCTAAAGAACGGGGATGCCATATTAGTCCCAGCAACAGTGGTTTTGACATTAGTTCCCACACCACCACTCTTAACACCTATTCATCTGCTGTATGGGCAGGAGTTGAAGACTTCACTCATCAGATGCATTCCGTTTGCCAAATGACCCTGCATTCTAACTAGTAATCACCACAGATAGCTCGGCTGCCTGCTCCAGCCCCAGCTGTTCTGATTCCTGGAATGTCAATGCTGTGGAGTATGCTGCCCACATTCTCTTTCCAGGGGGTGATGTGTTATGCATTCCCAGCTCTTCCTGCTATGGCTGCTTTCTCATGGTGGTAGTAGGAGGAAAACTGTGCTTATGTCCCTTATAATTATTTCAATGCGTTTTGTAGTCATCTACATAAAGCTGCACAGTGCCCACTTCGACTACTTGTATTCCCCTATGTCAATACTAATGCTATTCTTTCTTTATATGGATGTCTCATGGTTCTAAGCAGTGAACGGCTTCTCTGCTTTGGACACCTTCTCCTCCGCTAACACCTGGTGCTCTTCTTCACTGAATTTGAGCTTGCATCCCCATGGTTCTGGCACCTGTGTCTTGCTCTTATCATCTACAATCATTCCTGTGAGTGTGAGGACTGTATGGATAGAGGAAGTGATGGATTTTAAATTAATTGTGTTTTTGAAAATGGCCTCAGTGGAGATTCCCATTTATGTAATAATGTTGTTTCCCTTTGGTGGTAATTCCATCATGTTGTAAAAGCTGATGATGCCTGAAGTGATGGCAATTCCACTGAATATTCACATATTTATCATGCATTATACCATGTTGGCAGAATTCTGCGAGGCGGATTTACCATTATAGTCAGTTCATTTTCAGTATGCTCATGAGTTTTGGAGATAAATACCCTACCAGCAATGGCAGTAATGGGTACCGTGCAGGGATGTCATTTGGTGGTTTCCAGGGGTAGCAGCTGCTACCCCTGGCTCCATATCTGCTGTCCCTAGACCTAGCCTTGCGACCCCTGGCCCACTGGACAAAGAGTCAGTGCCACAAGCACATATCTGTGTTGCATCTGAAAAAGGTGGTTGTAAAGGCAGCTAAATAGCCATAGCGTTTTTATCCTGGATTCTAGATGTCGTTAGCTGGGGAAATAACAGAGATGAAGGAAAGAGCATGAAGCCGCCATCACTAAAATGTTGGCAGCTCATGAGGAAAGAATGCCTGAATGGTTGGGTTCAGAGGCAGGGCTGTCTGTGCAGCTCATGCCCAGTACTGTAGCAACAAGAAGAGTATGGGGGTTAAGTCTAGCTAGCTGGGAATGGGTAAGAGCAGTCTGCAGTACTCTGTGACAACACATCATGAAGACAAATGTCATTAGAGTGTCTCATTGTCTGCTTTGCACATCCAATGAGCCACTGGGCCTGTGATGAGAGGGATGTGACCCTGTTGCTTCTGCCACAAATCCTGCCTCGCCACTATGTGACCTGACCCAGATCTGCCAGACCTGCATCACGCGCGCACTGTAGATAGATGCAAAGTGAGATAATTAATGTACATGAAGTTGTCCTCCGCCTTTGAAGTAAACCATCTGTTGCTTCCTAAAGCAAAAACTATATATACAGAACACAACAAACCACCTAGCATTCATGAAACTCCTCAAATCATGGCTCTTCACAGCGTAACCACAACGGAGACGCACTAGAATGTGCAGACATTAAAATAACTATGAAAATAACTCCAACCTCAGCCTCTCTCAAATTGGACAAACACTCAAACCAAAGAACCAACCACTTGACGGAGTATAAGATATCATGGACAATAGCCACTAAAGGAAGGCTTGAGAGACTGATCACATACCTAGACCTAGACGAACGCCCTCTAGTGACTCGCCCACTTGTACATCCCGGACGGACCATATCCAGACTGGCAGACGCATTACATAGAATTGTGAATGTTAGCATGGCCACACTTGGATGGAGTTGTGAATGCTGGCCTGCGTCACATCTGGATAAGACCTTGAACGTTAGCATGCCCGCACTTAGGTGAAACCTGAATATCAACATGCCCACACTTAGATTTGTGAATATTAGCCTGCCTCGCATCTAGAGGGGACTCTGAATATTAGCATGCCCGCACCTACGCTAAACGTGAAGACTAGCACAGGCCACAGATAGAATTGTGGACAATTGACCTGCGTCGCATCTAGATAGGATTGATTCAAGGATAACATGCCCGCGCCTAGATGAAACTTGAATGTTAGCAGGTGCCACACCTAGAATTGTGAACACCAGCCTGTGCCGCATCCAAATTAAGTTAGGAATGTTAGCATGCCCACACCTAGACAGATTTCTAAACACTAGCCTGCACCGCACCTAGAAAAGACTGTGAATGTAGGCATGCCCACATGTGAAGGCCAACAAGTGCCACACTTAGACAAAACTGTGAATGTTAGCATGCTAAAGGTCATGTAACCCACTAACCAATATAAGCTCAAACTCTGCATAGTTATCTCACTCAAAAAACTCACACTACCATCTCTCGCACAACAATCCGCACGCACTTCACAACACTGCAACAACACATAAGCCGGAGCAACAGCACACGCAGACTGACACCGATCCAATACCCTCACCAAAGCGCAGCACCCGGTGTACACCGAGTTGAAGCTGCCAACAGAAGACCACTCCTCTCACTATCCTACTCCCTCTTCACCCTACTAACCAATCCCCCCACCCCTTATCATTTACAGATCCGCCAGAGCGCCTGGGGACCAATTCCGTTGGTGACGGTGCGCGATACAAATACCTTTAACATTTAACATTTAACATTTGGAAGGATAGCTCAGGGCCAATACACTTGCTTTGGGAACAGGCAGAATCAGTGCAACGTGGGTTCAGTTCCTGTTCCAGTGCTTGGAAGCTGGAGGAGGTTGGCAACAAGCAACATATAAAGGACCAAAGAAAATAATAAAATGGGCCTTTTCTAGGGGTGATGTCATGGAGCTGCTGCTGCTGTTTACATTTTAAAATAAAATAAAGAACTGCAATTTCTGTGAGCTGTAACACATCCTTCCCATTTATCTCCCATCTAACAAAAAAAAAACTGTGTGTTACTTACCAAAAAATTAAAACAGAAAAGTGATGGGTCGAAGGTTTTAAAACATTCATAGGCACTGGCACCGCTCTGGTTTTGAAGTGAGTGCTTGAAGCTCAATGTTATGGTGGCTGGTACTGGAGACTTAAGATGTTGTACAAGTGATTTACAGATGTTGGAAAGGGAGTTTTTGAGATGTAATGTGTTGTAAGAGAGTTGAAATGCATTGAATGCAAATATAATATTTTTGAGGAGTGTAATTGAGACTCCCACTCTTGGGGTGTTGAAGGACGGTGCTGGAGACTTAAGTTGCTAGTTTGTTTGAGGTTGATGGTGTTGGAGATCTCTGGAGACTTAAGTTTCTAGAGGGTGGCACTGTGTAAACATGAAGGTGTTGGAGCAAGGCATTGGAGGTGTAAGCTGTTGACGGAGGGCCCTTATCGACTCACAGTGGGTGGTGAGGTGCCCATGATGAAAATGGTTGGGGGATATTCATGCTCTGTGGGACTGTTTGGAGTGGAGTTCTGTGCAATGGTTTAAAGTGCACTATTGACATCAAAATCCCTCTGTGTATTGTCCAAGAGTAAAAGCATGAAGTGGTGCAGCCTCTGATTGTCTTCTGGTTGGACTTGTGTTGGTCTGTTGCTGTTTCCAGTCTATGGCAAGACACTCAGCAGGCACTGGATGTCTGCGCTTTGGGGTTTAGGCCTCTTCGAGATGATATGTCTATTTACAGTTTAGCCCGAGTGATGTATAATAGTCCAGGTTGTTGTGTTGGACGTTTTCTTACATTCACAGTAATTTGGTAATTGGTCCTATACACACTGATATTAAAGCTAGATATGGTGATCCATTCTTGAATGACATGTATTTCATATTACAGTGATATCGTAACCATATTTTTCTTAGTGTACAATGCTATGTGATGCTAATTCCTATTTTATCAAGGGGTGAAAGGTTGTGTGCAAGTACTTGCTGTGATGTCTCCTGGGGTGGGGTCAAATGACATCACTTCCTGTGATATCACCAGAGGTCAAGGGGCGTGTGATGTCACTTCGGCTACCCATGGTATTTTTGTGAAATTACGTCCCTGGTGCCGTTCTTACAGCGGGAAGTGTAATGATTCCCTTTGTTTCTAAAAAATAAATCTTTACAAAAGTATCAGCAATTGATGAGACAATACAGAACATCTTTCATATATATTGTACTGGTGCACAGTTATTGTATCCGGTTCATTTCTTTCATTGCTGAAGAAGCTTTTACTCGCAATGTTTAATCTCACATGCTACAGAGCAATTGCTGCTGTTACCACATTTTCACTCAGCAGGAAACCTCATCTAATTTGTAAAACAATGTGCAGGGTTGTCCAACTCCAGGCCTTAGGGGCCAGAAATATGTCGGATTATCAGGATACCCCTCATTAATATTCACAAGATACATTTGCATAGAATGATTCTAAATCCATGCACAATGTTTCTCATGAATAATAATGAGGGATATCCTGAAAACACATCAGGAATCCGGCCCTCCAGGCCTGGAGTTGGACAACCCTGGTGTAAAGAGTCCAGGTGAGATTAGAGGGCACTGCATTTCAATGATCGATCTGGTTATGGGTTAAAATGTCTTTAAAATTCCATGTAAGTCCCTTGGACTTTAGTGGTGGTGGGAGGTTAAAATGAGTTAAGTTAACTCTTCCAAGTTAACAGTTGTACTTAGCCGGAAGAAGTACGATACACTGAGACTATACAATGAAAATCAGAACTACTTTATTTTAACTATAAAAATAATTATTCTGCAAATCGGGCTCCTGGTACAGAAATACTTTGCCCTTGTCGTAAGCAAAGGGCACATACGTGCCTATACATACACATATGCATAGGAAGGATAGCTAAAGGGGCAACTGTTTGTCTTGGAACAAAACAATGTAGCGCAACACAGCTTCGAATCCCGATAAGGCGCTTAGAAACAACTCATCGTATAAATGAACAATTATATTACGTGCATTTGTATGTTGTCGTTTTACCCAATTTGATTTTAATTATGAGTGTGGTAAAATTGCAAAAGAGAGCACTACTTAAAATTCCAACTCTGTTTATCAACCACACCTCGTGCAGCATTTTGATAGCGCAGTATGTGAAACCTGGAGAAATAATGATTAATTGGCCCTGCACATGTCGTTCTCTGCGATGATAAAATGGAACAGGGAAATCACAAAGTGGGTGAGAATGTGAGCATCGGTCATGCTTACATTTTCACCCCATCTGTTGCTCATTTTTAACGTGGTGGTATTGGGAAAAAAACGGTCATTATTTTAAATACTAGCTGCTAATACCACTCAAATTGTATAAGTTAAGGGCTATTAAACTCCTGGTGTATTTAGATTATATTGCCTGTGGTAAATGCTGTGTAAATTGCAAACCATTACTTTTCCTCCACATAAAAGTACTGCCGATTAATTGCAAAAGATTGTTTTTATATTTCATTGTGTGGGGTCATTATACATATTAATCAACGATGGGATTTGTGGTGTGTATGTTTTGTATCCTTTTTCATAATTTTCTTTTGATAATTAGATATTGATTTATTGTAAAAGAAAAACAACGTTTGAACATTCTGAGAATAAATCATGACATGTGTATTCATTCACTTAGAAGAGTTATTCACTAAGTGACCCACTTTGTAGCTTTTGGTTATCTTTTCAAGTGTGACTCGCTTACGTTGTACCCCTCGCTCCTTTTGATAGTTTAGCTAGTTTTTTTTCTGAAAAAAATCTAATATTTAATTTCCATAATTTCCATCTGTACGAATGGAATGAAATGCATCTGGGACACCCACTGTTTACACTGCTCCCCAGTGGGGAGATAGAAGCAGAGAAGATTCTGAAGAAATTCTTCATGAATATCAAACATATCTAGTATTTGGCCGCATACTACCATTTGTTAAAGATTATACCAAATCCGTACATGAAGCCATATATATATATATATATATATATATATATATATATATATATATATATATATATATATATATATATATATATATTCAGTGAAAAAACTTTGTTAAAGGGACGTTATGGTTCCAAGCAAAACCGAAAAACCCTTGAAATTCACCAGTTATGGTAAGCTAAGCAACCATAACTCGCGCCACCACCGTGCACTGCTAAGCCTAACACCCAGGACATCAAAGATGACATCACAAATGTCATTGATGACATCGGTTTTACTTGCAACCATAACGTCCCATTAACAAAGTTTTTTTACTGAATTTGGAAGGTTTTTAGCAGCGCAACTTAATAATAACGTCCCTTTAACACAGTTTTTTGACTGAATTTCATTGGTTTTTAGCAGGGCAACTTAACCATAACGTCCATTTAACAAAGTTTTTTCACTGAATTTCATAGGTTTTTAGTAGTGCAACTCAACAATAATGACTTTGACTTTATATACATGTCATATGGAACTGACTGAATCTCTTCTACTGTACTTGATGTCCGCGAACTCATTTCATGTTTGCGGACATGTTCGAAGAACAGTACCACTACCTAAAAACTCTGGGGGGTATGTTTGATTGTTATATCATAACATAGGAACATTTAACAAATTCAAAAAGGAGCACAAAAAACACATTATATGTACTAATACATTTAAGTGCAATATGTTCTAAAACGGAATATACCACAAGAAGATAAATTGGCTTCCAACATTATTACCTCACAAACACGACAGGACATATCTTACCTGAAATAGTAAGTGTACTTAATTTTATTCATATATTTATAAACTTTCTGTATTAGATAAAAAAATATATAATCTTTTTTTTTTTCACAGAAATGTCTAGTACTCTGGAATGGCTACAGGAGCATTTCCCACATGAAGAAATGTCACAAGATAGTGAAACTAATGGTAAACACTTTATAATATAAACCATTTAATTATTATTATTTTGTATACATTTAACATATATATATATATATATTTTTGTACAGAGCATACCAAAATAGAAAATACTTCAGAAAAACCTGTTATGGATAACACTTTTCACAGTATAGAAGAAAAAATTGATTTATTGTTGACTAATTTTAATAAATTGAAAACTTTTGTGGAAGATCATTTTAAAACAACAACCTCGTACCATTGTCCCACATGTACTTGTCCCTTCTCACCATATCCCAGTCAATTATCCCCAAACCCTCTCCATAACCCAAAACGTTTTGATGAGACTTCCATCCCTTCTTCACCTAATAACAATCATGTTGAAACCCCTAATTCTCCTGTTTTTGTTTCTGTTTCTGCCTCACCTTCTCTGTCATAAATTATTAATATATGTTAAATAAAGTTTAATTTTTATATTGTGTTGTAAATAGTTTCGTTTTTTTTTTTAAAACAATGTAGGTGTCTGCGGACAGTGCAGGTGTTCTGAAATGTTCGTAAATAAATGAAAATGGAGGTGTCCTGAAGAACACTATACCTGTTCGTACTGTTCGCTAGCAAGTTGAAACTGTTCTAAGAACACACGTGGTGTCCTGAAATGTTCGTAAAGAAACTAAAATTAAAGTGTTCTAAAGAACACTATATCTGTCCGTAATGTTCGCTATCAACTTGAAACTGTTCTAAGAACACAATTGGTGTCCTCAAATGTTCGTAAATAAACGAAAATGGAGGTGTCCTGAAGAACACTGCACCTGTTCGTAGTGTTCGCTATGAAGATGAAACCATTCTAAGAACGCACGTGGTGTCATGAAATGTTCGTAAAAAAAAAATTAAAGTGTCCTAAAGAACACTATATCTGTCCGTAGTGTTCACTATCAAGTTTAAACTGTTCTAAGAACACAATTGGTGTCCTGAAATGTTCGTACGTAAACGAAAATGGAGGTGTCCTGAAGAAAACTATACCTGTTCGTAGTGTTCGCTAGCAAGTTCAAACTGTTCTAAGAACACACGCGGTGTCCTGAATTCGTAATCAAACGAAAATGGAGGTGTGTTAAAGAACACTATACCTGTCCGTAGTGTTCGCTACCAAGTTGAAACTGATCTAAGAACACAATTGGTGTACTGAAATGTTCGTACATAAACGAAATTGGATGTGTCCTGAAGAACACTATATCTGTCCTTACTGTTCGCTAGAAGTTTAAACTGTTCTAAGAACACACGCAGTGTCCTGAAATGTTCGTTTCACGTGTGACGCATTTTTAATTACTACAGTACCCGAACAGTGTCCGTAGAACATCAACGCGCATGCGCTAACCAATCTCCGTGCATTTGGTGTCCTGTGAACATGCGTTTCCTTCGCGGACTTGTTCGCGAATGTATCATATGACAGTGGCCACGCTGATCACGTGTTCTGAATGCGGACACTGTTCGTGTCCCCGAACAATTTAAAAGTACATTTTCAATTAATCCATAATATTTTTCAATAAAATCTCACCATGGCACAAGTCCCACATAGTAATCCTGAGTTTCTACATACCTTTTGAAACTTTTCGAACTTTTTTTTGTGTTCGATCGGTCCGCGGACAGCGTGCATGTCTGCAAACCGCGCACAAGCACCCCTATAAAAGACCACGCCCTAGAGCTTATTCTCATTGTGTTTCTGGCTATTCTTCAGAACACAGATTTTTGCTGCCACCTGCAGATTACACCATCATCGAAATGGCATCCATGGCTGAACTACTGCCACCTGGTGCTGCACCTGCTTCAGCACCACCCCCACCCCCTCCACCACCACCACCTCCCCAAGGGCCTGAAGAGGGGAACAGGAGTGAGGATACAGAGGAGGAAGAAGAGGATGATGAGAATGAGGTAGAGGAAATCCCTACTACCCGCACTAGGCGTGAGTCTTGGGTGTGGCGGTTATTTACCATTCATGGGAATGGTCCTAAGGCTTGTGCGAACCGTGTTACCTGAAATGAGTGCAAAATGATAATCAGTCGCGGGAAGCACGGTAAGTAAAGCTTTGGGACCACTACTATGAAGCGACACCTGATGTCATTTCACTCTGGGGCTATTCGCAGGGTTGTACCTTGCGAAGAACGTAGCAGGTTGATTTCCTCTACTTCATCATCTGTTTCTGATCCTGTCACCACAAGGACCACATCTGTGGGACAGCGTCTTCCTCAAGCTGCCTCACAGGCCATACAGAATGCTGATGACCCTTACCTTTCGAGGGTCACAGTTGTATGTATGTACTGTGACACAGTACACTGCAGGGGGGAGCGACTTCGTAGTGCTTTTGAGACTATTGTCTCAGAGCACGAGAAGATCTGCTCACTACCCAAATAAAACCCACTCTACATCTTCCTCTCTCAGCTCGCCCTTTCTTATCCCTGTGGTTGGTGCCCCCCCTTTACCTTCCTTTCCCCTCCTCTCCTAGTGTGTCGTGTATAAAAAAACAAAAAAAATACAAAATGACTAAAATAAAAAAAAAAAATGCTCTTTTCAGAGCCGCTTTTCACAGTTAAAAAATAGAAGTGAAAATAAATGAAACAGGGCCCTTTGTATTTTTTAGAAGTCTGCAGACAGTTCGCGAACATTTAAAAAATTGGGTTGCTACCCTATCACAAACATTGCAATTTTCTCTGGGGGGAAGTGGTGGCTCTGAAAAGAGCCTTTGGGAGGTGTTTGTAAGTCAAAAATTATAAATGCTTAACACCTACTTCAAAATGGATGTTGTAATTCCAAAAAAGGTCGCAATGCATTTTGTACATTTCTCAGAAAAATCTGATTGCCACCATAAGTAAGATGGACTCCATCTCTGCGAAAAATGTTTGTACTACGAAACAGAATATTTTCATTGTGAAAAGAAGACATGCCAAAATCTTTTAGAAATGCACAAACAGCTTTATTAACATTGCGCCTTGCTTTTTCCATTTGTGGACCAAATGAAGAAGAACGAAGCCACATTTGTCTCTGCGCAATCCATGAAAATATCACTTGAGAATTAGGAAACATGTCCATAACCTTCCCAAGTCCTTCTTTCATAGCAAAACAATTCCAGTCACATGTCCTAAACTGTTCCATAATGAATTACAATTATGTCTGGATGTTGCTCTGTCTCCAAAGTAGCACAGAGAGGTAGCAAGTCCAACCACTTCATTCCACGTACTCCATGTCAGTGTTTGTTTGTTTGTTTTGTTTGTTTATTTATTTATATAGCGCTCTTGACCCAGGGGTATATATGCGCTTTGAACATCAGGTTACAGGTAAAAGACAATAGTACAGTATTGATAGGGCATAGATAATAGTATTCAAACAATATACATACAATTGGACATTCGGAGTGCATACATATGTGGTAGGACAGTTATTTGTTGGTTAACCAGGAAATGACCTTGGTTCTGAAGGGTTGGAAAGTAGGTGTAGATTTAATATCCAGTGGGATGGAATTCCAGAGTTGTGATGCCAAAGTTGGGAAGCTGGATCCTCCAGCTCTTTTGAGGGAGTATTTGGGAACTGTTAGTTGTAATGAGTTGGACGATCTGGTGGTTCTAGTGTTCTGTCTTAGTGTAAATTTGTTCGAGAGGTAGGGTGGGGCAAGATGATTGAGGGCTTTGTAAGTAAGGCATATGGTTTTCAAGTCAATTTTCTGTTGGATGGACAACCATTTGCAGGCAGTTCTGGTGGCGGAGATGTGTTCCCTTCTAGGAATATTGAGGGCGGCACGGAGTGCGTTATTTTGTAAAACTTGCAATTTATTGATTACTGTTTTGTTGGCACCTACATAGAGGCTATTACAGTAATCCAGTTTAGATTGAATGAGTGCTCTGGCTAGGATGAGACAGTTGCTAGGGGAGATCAGTGGTCTGCAGGCCCTGATTAGTTTACCGGTGTAGGCAGTGGCTGAGGCGGTCATATTGATTTGTTTAGCTAGGTTGATGTTCGTGTCTAGGTAGAAACCGAGGGTTTTTACGCTCTTGGCAATGGGTATGGTGTTACCGTCAATAGTGAAGCTAGTGTAGCCGGGACAGAGTTTACTGATAGTGTTCGGTGAGCCGACAAGAAGCAATTCAGTCTTGTCATCATTCAGGCATAGGCCATGTGTGGCCATCCATGCCTGAATGATGGAAAAGACTTCATTGATCCATTTGGCGTCCTTGCTGTAGTTGCCTGATAGGGTGAGGAGTATCTGGGTGTCATCTGCGTAGTTAGTATAGGTGACACCCAGATTGTCCAGCTTGTCGAATAAGGGCTTGGTGAAAATATTGTAAAGGGTAGGTGAGACACAGGATCCTTGTGGGACACCGCAGGTGATGGGGATGGGGTCAGCCGCTGCTAGGGGGGAGAAGACCCGCATGGTTCTGTTGTCCAGGAAAGATTGGATCCATGTGACTGCAGAGTGGGAGAAGTGTGCTGCCAGAGACAAATGGTTGCACAGGATTTTATGGTCGACCAGGTCAAAGGCAGCGGAGAGGTCAAGGAGTAGAAGGATGGCAGCCTTGTTTTTGTCTTTGAGTTCGTCTATCTGGCATTTGAGATCAACAAGGGCCGTTTCTGTCCCGTGTTGTGGTCGAAAGCCAGATTGGCGAGTTCCTAGTAGGTGATTGGCCTCAAGGTAGTCCTGGATTTGTAAATAAGCCACTCTATCCAAGATTTTTAGTAGGAATGGGACGGTGGTAATGGGTCTGTAATTCGTGGGGATGTCAGGGTTGAGAGTAGTTTTTTTTAGTAGCGGTAGGACCCAGGACTGTTTCAGATTGCTGGGGACCATGTTGTTGGCGAAGGACAGGTTTATTAATTTGGTGATAAATGGGGAGAGATCCCTAGCTGCATCTTTTATGATCTGTGCGGGGCAACTGTCCCCCTTGCAATTCGATGGTTTAAGGGATGCTATAATTTTCTGAACCTCCAATATGGATACCTTTTTGAAGGTGAAGCCTGAACTAGTGGCAGTAGGTGGAGGGGGCGTGGGGAAGGAGGTGGGATCGAGAGTGAGTTGTTGTCGTTTGTTGTTGATTTTAGTTTGGAGCCCTGAGATTTTGTTAGCTAGGGCATTCTGGATCCCTGTGCACCAGGGTTTATCCTTAGTTCAAGAGTCAGTGGGGGTAATGGGGTTTTCTAATTCCTTTAGTATGTTAAAGAGCTCCTTAGTACTGGAGCTTGCCTGGGAGATCCTAGTATTGAGAGATTCTTTCTTGGCCCGTATAATCTCATTTTTGTAGAGGGTGGAGATGTTGGTGAGATTGGTTCTGTTATTTATAGAAGGCACTGATTTCCAGAGTGCTTCAAGTTTGTTTTTTTGTTGACGCAGGGTTTTGAGCTCCGGGGTGAACCATGTATTCAGGTGCGCTTTGGGTATTCCTTTGCGCAGTTTCAGTGGGGCAATGATGTCAATGGCTTTGGCCATGGACTCATTGTAGGCGTTGACCAGTTGGTTCAAGTCCGTTGTGGCGGGTAGTGCGTTTAAAGTAGGGATCACCAGAGGTATTAGGGCTTCCGCTGTGATATTGCTCTTTTTCCTAGTAGGGCAGGCAGGTGCCATGATAGGCCTTTTATGTGCTGAGTTGCTGGTAAGAATGTCAAACGGGAGGAGGTGGTGGTCAGTCCAGATAAGTTGTGTGGGATCTTTCGTAGTAATGTTGCAGTTAAGGGTAGTTATCCAGTCAAGGATTCTGCCTTTCGAGTGGGTGGGTTTGGAGCAAAGTTGTTGGAGGCCATGCTCCTCTAATGCCATGGCCAGGGCAGTGGCTGGGGTGTCTAGGGGGTCGTTAAACCCAAGGTTAAAGTCTCCGAGTATAATCAATTGTGCTGATGGTTTGGAGCTTTCAGCAACTAGTGAAGTGATGTCTTCCTCAAATGAGCCAGGAGGGCCCGGGGGTCGGTAAATTAAGTGCAGCGTAATAGTACTTTTAGGGGAGGTTTGAAATTTGACTGTAATGTGTTCACAGGATTTGAGTGGGGGAGCAGAGGATAGTCTGATGTCAAGCGTGGACTTAAAGATGATAGCTACACCGCCACCTCGAGCGTTCGGTCTATCTGCTCTAAGGATGGTGTAGTTATCAGGTATGGCTAGGGTAAGAGATGGACCTGCAGCATCGTGCAGCCATGTTTCGGTTACCGCAAGGAAGTCCAGGTGTGGGAATCCAAGATCTACAGCTACTCTACAGCTTTCTCCATGAACCTTCAACCAATATATCCATGAATCTCCCAAAATCCATACAATCTTTTTCCTAAAACACACAGACATTGCTATCTGTTGTTCTCTCAGCAAAAACAGTATATGAGAAACTCTCTTCTGGCACAACACACCCACTAAACTTTCCTGACCAATCCCTTTCAGTACTCATTCTCATTTGCATGACTTCTGAGCCCAAAAATCCCCAGATGTAACTCCCGATGTCCGCGAATAACCGCCATGTCCGCGGACATATCGTAACATGAACAGCCCTTCTACCATTTCCACTTCACTCTCTCTGCCATTCCCTCATTGGATGTAGCTAAGAAGTCACATGACCATGCACCAATCACATTCAAGTCCTCTACATCTAACTGCATCATCATAGATCAGCACTGCAAATGTACTGTGAATCTCTCTGAGTACAAGTGTCATATCATTGGCAAGCACCGTCTACCAGAAATACTGTACAAGTCTCCAAGATTTCTACTTGCAGTTCCATGCATATCCATATGCATGAACACAAACTTCAGGTATGCATATTTTCTGTACAGTAGATGAACACATTTTCAAACAGACTTTTAGCTTGTGTAATCTGTAAAATGAATTTACTGTATTTTTTTCAATTTCCTAAAATCAACTATCACTTATAAACCTTTATACTATTTACTTTCTTTATACACAAACTATTTTGTGCCTATTTTCTGTACATACTCTTATCGGTATATTCTACTCTTGTATGTAAACATTCAGAGCCTGGACCAATGTATGCTCTGTCTGTTGTATTATGATGTTCGTGTAACGATATGTAACTCTGCTGTGCACATGATTATGTGCCCAGCTACCTGAGGGTTTGGACACGCTTTATAAATAAACAAACTAAACTAAACTAAACACACTCAAATCATGTTAAACTAACATTTTTTAAATGAAATATATAGACTACGTATATTCAAACAAAATTGCATGCAAGCACACTCTATGTTTAAATCTTTAAAGAAAATACTTATACAATTTCATATATTTTTGTTTTTATTTATTTATTTTCTTAATTACTTCAATTTAAACATGACATTGAGGCGCTATTACCTAGAACAGCTTAGTTACAGAAATAGTGGTATTCACTGGTATATTATAAATTTCACAAGACATAGTAAAGATATTTTTTTGCTACAGTTAGTCATTCAATACAATTTGTTCATTAAGAACATATCATATGTACTGAACTGATCCAATGTATCTTATGCAAATAAATTAGTTTAATGGTTTTGAAGAAGGCGCTGAGGATTTCAATTAAAAAAATTCAATATCTAAATTAAAAACAGCGCTATATACAAACAAAATTACTAATTTGAATCTTTTACAATTGCAGTGAAGACCAGTCTCCTGAAAAGAAGCAGCCGAATTTGAAGAACAAAGAAGAACTAAGAAGTTACCTGTTAATTTAAGAAAAAAAGTAAGTAGAATATCATCATAATATTTGTATTATTACTCAAACATACTGTAAAGTTAATACAAGCTATTTCTGTGACTAAAAATTGAGATTGTGTACCATTTTGTCCAAAAATCTCCATGTCTTAAACAGCGATTTACAGCCAGAATGGCCCACAAATTCCTATTTTTGGACACACAAATTACCCAACTGAACCGCTACAATTTTCATATTATAGAACAAACAACTGTTTTAATTGTATACATTAGATTTACTATTTGTACTTTTCCACACCAATAGCTTACTTTTTTCTATTCATCTGAACCCCAGTTTAGTAACAAATAAATTCAAGAATACCTATCCCTACTAGTTGTAGTTCCCAATGCACAATCACACACCATTACATACATCTTTATCATCTTACTCAAACACTCATGCACACAGCACACATACATTGCAGAACACCCCAACCCATACCTTCTTTATTTTTTTCAACAGACCCAAAAGAATGCCTACCAAAAGTCAAGTCTGTAGAAAGCAACGCAGAAGTAGAGCAAATGAAAATAAAAGTGTCCAACAAAAGCATCCACCTCTAGCAGAATTTGTAAAAAAAGTTGAAACAAAACCGATAATACAGTCATTTAGTGAAACACAAGAAGTTTCAAGTACAGAAACATTGCCTCCTTTATCAAAATGTAAAACAAACCAGAAAACAATTAACAGAAAATCAGCTATCACTACAGATAAAATTACTTTGTTAAATTTTAATATAGTGCAAAGTAAGCATACCAAGAAAAGTATTTTAGCCAAAATGTACCGTCAAAAAGTCCTTCAAAATCTTATAAAAACAGGCGAGAAATCAGGTTCAATGCTTAAAACCTATCGTAGGTAATTAATCTTAGAAGCGTTGATGGACAGTGCAATTCTTCTCAATAGAAAGTTATTTATTTTAATGTTAAACAAAATGAAACCACTAACAAAACTAATAACTAAATTACAAAAAAGACTTCTCAATAAGCTAAAATGTCAACAGAAAGAACCTCTTAAGTATCTGCGGAGGTGAATGGAATCACACTACGAGCACAGAACCATATTTTAATGAATAAGCGTACAAACAAAAGCAAACAAATACAATTGCCATACATAGCAGTGGTCAAGGTTATGAAAAAGTGAATAATACCATAATGGAACAAGAAGTACTCCTTACAAACATATGCCCTGAAAACTTAGAATTACCCCTCCATTCAACTGAATCAGACCGTCTAGTGTACAAATGGCCATGCACGTCAATGTGTAACATTCCCAAACAATGTTTCTTTACGCCAATTCCTCAATAAATATGTAAAAAGCAAAGACAAAATCAAAATTAAATTACTGCAAAATATGGATACCTGTCCAGTGCGCAAGTACACAGGACTACAAGGACATTCACTGGCCTGCATTACAGGACCTACTTGTAAAACCACTTTCCATGAAAGCAAAGGGATATCAACACATCATTCAACTATAAGAAATCTAGTCTATAAACTGTACTATGCTAAAAGTCCTGCTTTAGCACTAGCCAATTTAAATAACATCCTTCTACATGGTACAGCAAAAGACCTACTTGAAGAAATTGACTATATCCAGAAAAAATATTTTGGAAGTGAAAGCCATTTACAGAATGAAATAGCTTTAAACCAATTAAGCAACAATTCTACACATGGCAACCTTTTGCTAAATACATACAAAAAAGAAATACTAAAATTTAAAAGTACATCAGCTGAAGTACCAAACCATGTATGTGTATGTTGCCGTAGAATTTTTTATAAAAGTAACACAAAAACTCTAGACCTATCATACAAAATAGAAGACAATGAAGATTCTAAATGGTTTGAATTAGCTCTCTACCTTGTAGCAGAAAACAAATACGAAATAACTGACCCCTTAATACTTTGCAGTTACTGCACTACAAAACTTGACAACAACCAAACTCCTTCACGTGCTATCACAAATAATTTGGAATTATACCCAGTACCAAAACCCCTACAACAACTTTATTTATATGAGAGCATCATAATTCAAACAGTACACCCATTTCAAGCAATAATACGCCTTCAACCAAAAACAGCAAAATTACCTCCCTCCCTCTGAATTGGTAAAAGGGATTTGTGGAAAAGTAGTCTATTTACCATTAGATCTAAAAAAAAATGTGCATACTCTAGGAGTGCAACGTCCAATGCAGCAATCTTTAATTATCTTAGTAAATGGAGTACCTACAAAAGACAAAAAAATATTGCTACAGCTGGTAGATTTACATAAAGTTAGACAAGCCTTCCAATATCTTAAAGAGAATAATGAATATTACAAAGAAATTAATATTGAAGAAAACTTGAAAGATACAACTGAAATAATTCAAGAAACACAAGAAGCTGGTCAATTTGAGCTACTAGATCCTGCTACAATATAAAATACTTTAGACCATTATACAATTCATCCTTTGCACTCTAATGACACCATAGAAGATGTACTGGAAACGTACCAAATGCGTCAAACAAAAGGATCGCCAATCAGCATATGGGAAAAAAGTATAGAAGCACATGCTTTTCCTCTACTCTTTCCTACTGGCAAAGGAGGAAGGTATGATGATAGACCTATTCAAATATCAGCTTCAGAATACCGCTCATTACGGATGTATTCTGAAGATCCCAGATTTAGACAAAATGTGGAATACATATTCCACCTACTCTTTGAAAGTGAACTAGCAACTTTATGTTATGGAGTTGCACACATATTAAAATCAGGATCACACTTTCAAAATATGACAGCTACACAATTATTACAAAAAGTGCAACGAAAGGATGAGGTTTTACAATCAAATATTACAAATCTATTAGCAAATATGCGTGGTACTAAAGAGTACTGGTTTCAACATCATGGAGATGTACGTTGTATGATCAGAAACCTTGGCCCACCCACTTGGTTTGTTACATTAAGTTGTGCAGAATATGCATGGGAAGATTTACATGATTTCCTACGCATATCAAATAAAAACAAAACAAACAAAGATGTTCTAACACCTGGAGAACTTTGTTCTTTGGATCCTGTTAATGTTTCAAGATATTTTCACCAATCCTTCATTGCTATGCTACATTTTATTTGTAATAAAACTGTTCCTCCCCTTGGAGAAGTGCAAGACTTCTTTTGGAGAAAAGAATATCAAGCCAGAGGAGCACCACATATCCACATGCTTTTATGGATTAAAGATGCTCCTAAATTTGGTCAAGACAGTGATGCCACTGTTTTACAGTTTATTGAAAAATATGTCACTTGTGAAATTCCATCAGAAGCCACAAATAGTGATCTCCATGCAAAATTTTACAATTTCAAAGACACAAATGTGGAAAATATTGTCGTTGCAAATGCAAAAACAAATGGAAATACTACACCAAATGCCGATTTGCTTTCCCTAGACCAGTTACAAATACAGGTCTAGTGAACAACCTCATGTCTTCAGTTAGACAAAGTGTTAAAGGTAAGTCACCCAAAAACACATATTACATAAAAAGAAAAGAAGAAGAAAAATATATCAATGATTATAATGCAATCATTGCCCACTTATTGTATGCAAACATAGATGTGCAGTACATTGCAGACAATTCTACTGCAGTTGCACAATATGTCACAGCATAGTTAACTAAAGCAGAAAAGACAGAGCTCCAAGACCTCTGGAATGACCTGTCATCAGATGAAACAGTGTCTCAGAAATTATACAGCTTGGGCATAAAAATGCTCACCCATAGAGAATGTGGATGATATGAAGCAGCTGATCGTTTAACTGGTACTGCATTGTATGGTAAATCTGAAAATATAGTATGGCTAAGTCTTGGTCCAGATAAATCTATAAAAAGAGTTCTAAAATCATATGAAGATATAGAAACAATAGCCGAACGTGATCCCAACAGCCAAGACATTTTAAAAAACAATTTATTGGACACATACTACCCAAACAGAAGTAATACTTTGGAAAACATGTGTCTATACCACATAGCCCAAAACTACACATACAAAAATAATATGAAACCTGATGAAAAAAAAGGTAAATATAGAGTGACCAACTGTGAAGGCAGCTTAGTTAAACTCACTAAACCAAATTTAATTAATCATATCAAATTGTCATTAAATACTCCTCAACATAAAAAAGTATATTACATGTCCCTGCTACAACTCTTCAAACCATGGAGAAAAGAAGAACCAATACTAGATAACTATGACTCATATGAGGATGCTTTCAAAGCAAATGAAAGCACTATAACTGATGTAAAATTTGCACAGTACAAAACAATGTTGCACAATGAACAGCAACATGAACAAGAACTCCAAGCCCAACTAGATAAGGACACTCCTGACAGTAGTCAACCTTCAGTAACAGGAAGCCAAGAACCACTGGGAGAACCTCTAATAATAAATGAGGCAGAATTAGCTATGATAGAATTAGAAAACACCATGTGTCAGTATGAAGATAAAGATGACTTAACTATACTACAATCAAAACTAAACAATGAGCAACGTAGCATTTTTCAAAAAGTAACAAAACAAATTGCACATGGTGTAAAACATGAAAATAAAGAATGTTCCGGCCATAATTATAAACCTATACTACTGTACGTCAGTGGTGAAGCAGGTTCTGGCAAAACATTCCTAATCAAAATCATTAGTAAGTTCCTTCAACAATTGACAAACAACAAACTGTCAGCTGTTGTCACTGCCCCCACAGGTTTAGCTGCCTACAACATAGGTGGTGTTACATTACACCGATTACTACTATTACCAGTAGAACACCAGAACAAATTAGACTATTACAAACTTTCTGCAGAAGCTGCAATGGAACTACGCCGAGTATTGAAACAAATGAAAATGCTACGAATATATGAAGTGAGTATGGTCTCCAACCTGATGTTAGCTTTGATTCACCTCAGATTACAAGTACTCAAAACAGACTATGAAGAGTTATTTGCAGGAAAACACATTATTGTTTTTGGAGATCTGCCTCAATTAACACCAGTAAAAGGTGAGCCTATTTTTAAAACATTAGGACCAAACTCTGCCGTAAAACTGTTGGCAGCATTGGAAATGTCAACCTTTGGCAACATTTCCAATACAGAGAATTAACAGAAAACATGCGGCAATCTGCAGATCTCACTTATGCCAACATTTTAAAAAGTATCAGAGTTGGTATACTTTCTAAAGAAGCAGAAGCAATATTGAAAACCCGGCACATTAATGCACTTTATGGCGATAATGCATGTGCTACAGATGTTATGGAACAATTATCCCACAAAAATGTCAATTGTATGCCTTAATGGCAACTGTTGCAAGCTGTTTCAAATTCAATGAAATCATGCTAAGTAAAGAAATGCAACCAATCATGGAAATTAGCGCCACAGACAAACTAGATGTACATGGTATGATACTACCCATGTGTGTCCAAGCCACAACAAGACTAAATAGTTTAGAAAAATCAATCTCAAACACAGCAGGCTTAGAAAAGATATTAAAATTATCCTTAAATTGCAGAGTAATGCTTAAACGTAACCTTGACGTGGACCAAGGACTAGTTAATGGAGCACTGGGTACAGTTGTTGGCTTTCAAACATACCCACACAACAACAAAATTCAGTTTGTCAATGTACTCTTTGACAAACTTTCAGAAGTAAAAAGGATAGGACGCTCAACAGCTAGATTCCTTCTCTTCAAAGATATGTATGTACGCAGAGAACAACTTTCTCTAACTCTTACATACGCAGTCACGATTCATAAATCACAAGGGGCCTCATTACACGGATGGCGGTGAACCATGACGCTATTAGCGCCATGGTTCATGCGGTAAAATACTGGCACCGCCTTGGTGGAAAGGGGAATTACAGTCCTATTCCAAGGTTGGTGGGGCAGTAATTCCCCCTTCCACCATTGCCCTTCCCCATTCCCATTTTTGCCCCATAGGGCTCTATGGGAATGGGGAAGGCGCTAATTATGGTACCGCAAATTGCTGTACCGTAATTAGCTCCCTGGTCCCTTTGCAGGTTGGTTTTTAACGCCTGCAAAAAGCAGGTGTTAAATTCCCCAACCCGCAAAGGGACCTCGTAGTAAGGCGGTAAGGATTTACCGGTACCGGTAAAATATCGGTACCAGTAAACCCTTACCGCCATCCGTGTAATGAGGCCCAAGGTCTTACCCTAGACAAAGCAATGATAGATATTGGTAACACAGTCTTTAAAGAAGGCATGAGCTATGTAGCACTATCACGCTTACGTACACTTGACGGTATATTTCTAATCAACTTTGATGCAAGTAAAATAAACGCTGATATTCCTTGCATTTAGAATACAATAGACTTCGCTCAATATACACCCCCCCACCTAAACACATATTCTGTTCCACAAAAAGTAAAACGTTATAAAAGAAAAATAAATCAAACAGAAATGCAACAGGATATCACTGCAAATCCTCCAAAGAGAGTAAAAGAAACTGATACTTCATCAAGTACCACAAGCAAAAAAGAATCAATTAGGGAAAGTAAACCAGGTACTTCTTTAAAGAAAAATTGTGAATCCATTCCATCTCAGTGACTTGAAAATTATGCTCTACCTGCAATTCAGATAATCGCTCCACATTAGTAATACAAACACATAGTAAATACATAATACTAATGCTTCTACGTTACAATGCAGATGGTACCAAAAACAACTGCAAGCTGACTGGATTCACACATGGTCAAATATCACTTGGTAAGAAAACCTTCACAACAATAGGTATAATCTACCACGCAGGAGCCACAACCAATTCAGGGCACTACACTGCATATATAAAAAAGAAATGTGGATGCTTTGAATGTAATGATAGTACCATTAATCTAAAGCAGAGATTACCAGCACATCTTACAAATGATTATTTGATGTTCTTAAAACCAGAATTTGATAACTAAACTATATTTAAACCCTAAGTAAACTTGTGTTAAAAAAATATAAACTGTTAGAATACTCCAAAAGCTATCTAAATGCTCAAAGATTCTACAACAACTAATCAGATACATGACTACCACTAAATTAGACCAAAAAATACACAGTTAGAATACGCCAATTGGTATCTAACTGTCCCAAAATTTAACAACATCCAAATGAATAAATCAATACCACTAAAATATATAAAAAAAAATAGACATTTAGAATACGCTAATTGGTATCTAACTGCTCCAAAATTTTATAATATCCAAACAATTAAATAACATGTTACTGCTCCAAAAAAATGCAACAAGCCAAAGTATAAAGCATTAGCCAGAAACAACAAGTGAACACTGAAAACAAACAAACAAACTGTAGCATAACAGAAAAAGTTTTTTAGTCCAACATGGATTTTTTTTTCTCCCACAGACCCAATGATTTTAGCAACAAACACAGAATATGAGGGTCCAAAAAAAAAGTATGTTGATTATACAATGTAATAAGTCATTACAAAATACTAATACTAACATGCTATTTTCTTTTATCACAGAAATTAACAAGAAATACATGTACTCCGGTTACTAGACCAAACAGTAAGTATACAATAATAAGGAGAACCATCGCAGCATATCACATCCATAGTATCTAAAACCTTTTTTCCTTATACATTCGTTTTTCACCCAAAGTTATAAGAAAATATGAATGTGATATGCTGCGGTGGTTGTGGCCAGGGAATAGAGTCTTGGGTGCATGGCCAAATGCATGGCCAAATGGCCATGCACCCAAGACTCTATGCCCTGGCCACAACCACCGCAGCATATCACATCCATAGAGTCAAACATTATGGTCTATGGAAACTTTTAATGTCTGCGGACATTATGAGTGTTCTTAGAACACTTTCAACTTGCCAGCGAATAATACGGACAGCGTTTTCAGGACACCCCCTACGAACATTTCAGAACAACGCGATAGTTATTAGAACACATTCAACTTGCCATCGAACAATACGAACAGCATCTTCAGGACACCCCCTATGAACATTTCAGAACAATGTAAGAGTTCTTAGAACACATTCAACTTGAGAGAGAACAATACGGACAGCATCCTCAGGACACCCCATTTTGTTTATTTGCGAACATTTCAAAACACCAAGAGGGTTCTTAGAACACATTCAACTTGCCAGCCACAACCCCCATACATATTTGCGAACATTTCAGGACACGGTGAGTGTTCTTAGAACACATTCAACTTACCAGCCACAACCACCCATTCATATTTACGAACATTTCAGGACACAACGAGTGTTCGACAACGTCCTCAGGACACCCCCATTTTGTTTATTTCCGAACATTTCAGGACACCGCGAGTGTTCTTAGAACACATTCAACTTGCCAGCGAACAATACGGACTACCCCTTCAGGACACCCCCTACGAACATTCCAGGACATCGCAGGTGTTCTTAGAAACGTCTTCAGAACAACCCCATTTTGTTTATTTGCGAACATTTCAGGACACCGCGAGTGTTCTTAGAACACATTCAACTTGACAGAGAACAATACAGACAGCGTCCTCAGGACACCCCCATTTTGTTTATTTGCGAATATTTCAGGACACTGCATGTGTTCTTAGAAGCGTCTTCAGAACACCACCATCTTGTTTATTTGCAAACATTTCAGGACACCGCGAGTGTTCTTAGAACACATTTAACTTGACAGAGAACAATACGGACAGCGTCCTCAGGACACCCCCATTTTGTTTATTTGCGAACATTTCAGGACACCGCAAGTGTTCTTAGAACACATTCAACTTGCCAGCCACAACCCCCCATTCACATTTGCGAACATTTCAGGACACAGCGAGTGTTCGACAACATCTTCAGAACACCCCCATTTTGTGTATTTGCGAACATTTCAGGACACCGTGAGTGTTCTTAGAACACATTCAACTTGACAGAGAACAATACGGACCGCGTCCTCAGGAAACCCCCTACGAACATTCCCCGGACACCGCGAGTGTTCTTAGAAACGTCTTCAGAACACCCCCATTTTGTTTATTTGCGAATATTTCAGGACACCGCAAGTGTTCTTAGAAGCATCTTCAGAACACCACCATCTTGTTTATTTGCGAACATTTCAGGACAACACAAGTGTTCTTAGAACACATTCAACTTGACAGAGAACAATACGGACAGCGTCCTCAGGACACCCCCATTTTGTTTATTTGAGAACATTTCGGGACACCGTGATTGTTCTTAGAAGCGTCTTCAGAACACCACCATCTTGTTTATTTGCAAACATTTCAGGACACCTCAAGTGTTCTTAGAACACATTCAACTTGACAGAGAACAATACGGACAGCGTCCTCAGGACACCCCCATTTTATTTATTTGCGAACATTTCAGGACACCGCGAGTGTTCCTAGAACAGTTTCAGCTTGCTTGCGAACAAAACGGACACATATTGAGTCCTCAGAACACCCCCCATTCAGTTTATTTAGAACATTTCAGAACACCCGTGATGTCCGCAGACAAATCGAACACAAAAAGAACGTCTAACACATAAAAAAACACAACTTTCATCCTATCTCATACACTCCCACCCTCCCCAAACACTCCTACACACCAACACACTCTACTAAATACAAATTTTGAACAAAGTTTCACCGCGCTGTCCGCGGACGTCCACAAATCCAAGATGGCGGGCGCTACCGAAAATCTGACGCGCTCCACGCCGTCCAATCGTCCAATTTTTCTTCTTCTTTTCTTTTTATGTAATATGTATTTTTAGGTGACTTACCTTTAACACTATGTCTAACTGACGACATGAGGTTGTTTACTTGACCTGTATTTGTAACTGGTCTAGGGAAACCAAATCGGCATTTGGTGTAGTATTTGTCTTTGTTTTTGTATTTGCGACGACAATATGAAAATATCTTGAAACATTAACAGGATCCAAAGAACAAAGTTCTCCAGGTGTTAGAATATCTATGTTTGTTTTGTTTTTATTTGATATGCGTAGGAAATCATGTAAATCTTCCCATGCATATTCTGCACAACTTAATGTAACAAACCAAGTGGGTGGGCCAAGGTTTCTGATCATACAACGTACATCTCCGTGACGTCGAAACCAGTACTCTTTAGTACCACGCATATTTGCTAATAGATTTGTACTATTTGATTGTAAAACATCATCCTTTTGTTGCACTTTCTCTAATAATTGTGTAGCTGTAATATTTTGAAAGTGTGATCCTGATTTTAATATGTGTGCAACTCCGTAACATAAAGTTTCTAGTTCACTTTCAAAGAGTAGGTGGAATATGTATTCCACATTTTGTCTAAATCTGGGATCATCAGAATACATCCGTAATGAGCGGTATTCTGAAGCTGATATTTGAATAGGTCTATCATCATACCTTCCTCCTTTGCCAGTAGGAAAGAGTAGAGGAAAAGCACGTGCTTCTATACTTTTTTCCCATATACTGATTGGCGATCCTTTTGTTTGACGCATTTGGTAAGTTTCCAGTACATCTTGTACGGTGTCATTACAGTGCAAAGGATGAATTGTATAATGGTCTAAAGTATTTGATATTGTAACAGGATCTAGTAGCTCAAATTGACCAGCTTCTTGTGTTTCTTGAATTATTTCAGTTGTATCTTTCAAGTTTTCTTCAATATTAATTTCTTTGTAATATTCATTATTCTTGTTAAGATATTGGAAGGCTTGTCTAACTTTATATAAATCTACCAGCTGTTGCCATATTTTTTTGTCTTTTGTAGGTACTCCATTTACTAATATAATTAAAGATTGCTGCATTGGACGTTGCACTCCTAGAGTATGCACATTTTCTTTTAGATTTAATGGTAAATAAACTACTTTTCCACAAATGTCTTTTACCAATTCAGAGGGAGATAATTTTGCTGTTTTTGGTTGAAGGCGTATTATTGCTTGAAATGGGTGTACTGTTTGAATTATGATGCTCTCATATAAATTAAGTTGTTGTAGAGGTTTTGGTACTGGGTATAATTCCAAATTATTTGTGATAGAACGTGAAGGAGTTTGGTTGTTGTCAAGTTTTGTAGTGCAATAACTGCAAAGTATTAAGGGCTCAGTTATTTCATATTTGTTTTCTGCTACAAGGTAGAGAGCTAATTCAAACCATTTAGAATCTTAATTGTCTTCTATTTTGTATGATAGGTCCACAGTTTTTGTGTTACTTTTATAAAAAATTCTACGGCAACATACACATACATGGTTTAGTACTTCAGCTGATGTACTTTTAAATTTTAGTATTTCTTTTTTGTATGCGTTTAGCAAAAGGTTGCCATGTGTAGAATTGTTGCTTAATTGGTTTAAAGCTATTTCATTCTGTAAATGGCTTTCACTTCCAAAATATTTTTTCTGGATATAGTGAATTTCTTCAAGTAGGTCTTTTGCTGTACCATGTAGAAGGATGTTATTTAACTTTGCTAGTGCTAAAGCAGGACTTTTAGCATAGTACAGTTTATAGACTAGATTTCTTATAGTTGAATGATGTGTTGATATCCTTTTGATATCATGGAAAGTGGTTTTACAAGTAGGTCCTGTAATGCAGGCCAATGAATGTCCTTGTAGTCCTGTGTACTTGCGCACTGGACAGGTATCTATATTTTGCAGTAATTTAATTTTGATTTCGTCTTTGCTTTTTACATATTTATTGAGGAATTGGCGTAAAGATTTGAAACATTGTTTGGGAATGTTACACATTGACGTGCATGGCCATTTGTACACTAGACGTTCTGATTCAGTTGAATGGAGGGGTAATTCTAAGTTTTAGGGCATATTTTTGTAAGAAGTACTTCTTGTTCCATTATGGTATTATTTACTTTTTCATAACCTCGACCACTGCTATGTATGGCAATTGTATTCCTTTGCTTTTGTTTGTACGCTTCTTCATTAAAATATGGTTCTGTGCTTGTAGTGTGATTCCATTCACCTCTGCTGATACTTAAGAAGTTCTTTCTGTTGATATTTCGCTTATTGAGAAATCTTTTTTGTAATTTAGTTATTAGTTTCGTTAGTGGTTTCATTTTGTTTAACAGTAAAATAAATACATTTCTTTTGAGAAGAATTGCACTGTCCATCAATGCTTCTAAGATTAATTTCCTACGATATGTTTTAAGCTTTGAACCTGATTTCTCTCCTGTTTTTATAAGATTTTGAAGGACTTTGTGACGGTATATTTTGGCTAAAATACTTTTCTTGGTATGCTTACTTTGCACTATATTAAAATTTGAAGAAGTAGTTTTATCTGTACTGATAGCTGATTTTCTGTTAATTGTTTTTTGGTTTGTTTTACATTTTGATAGAGGAAGCAAAGTTGTTGTACTTGAAACTTCTTGTGTTTCACTAAATGATTGTATTAGCTGTTTTGTTTCAACTTTTTTTACAAATTCTGCTAGAGATGGATGCTTATGTTGGACACCTTCATTTTCATTTGCTCTACTTTTGCGTTGCTTTCTACGGACTTGACTTTTGGTAGGCATTCTTTAGGGTCTGTTTGAAAAAAATAAAGAAGATATGGGTTGGGGTGTTCTGGAATGTATGTGTGCTGTGTGCATGAGTGTTTGAGTAAGATGATAAAGATGTATTTAATGGTGTGTGATTGTGCATTGGAAACTAAAACTAGTAGGGATAGGTATTCTTGAGTTTAAGTGTTACTAAACTGGGGTTCAGATGACAAAAAAAAAAGTAAGCTAGTTGTGTGGAAAAGTACAAATAGTAAATCTAATGTATACAATTAAAACAGTTGTTTGTTCTATAATATGAAAATTGTAGTGGTTCAGTTGGGTAATTTGTGTGTCCAAAAATAGAAATTTGTGGGCCATTCTGGCTGTAAATCGCTGTTTAAGACATAGACATTTTTGGACAAAATGGTACAAAATCTCTATTTTTAGAAACCGAAATAGCTCGTATTAATGTTCTTCGAATTCGGCTGCTTCTTTTCAGGAAACTGGTCTTCACTGCAATTGTAAAAGCTTCAAATTAGTAACTTTGTTTGTATATAGCACTGTTTTTAATTTAGATATTGATTTTTTTAATTGAAATCCTCAGTGCCTTCTGTAAAACCATTAAACTAATTTATTTACATAAGATACATTGCATCAGTTCAGTACATATGATATGTTCTTAATGAACAAATTGTATTGAATGACTAACTGTAGCAAAAAAAAATATCTTTACTATGTCTTGTGAAATTTATAATATATTAGTGAATAGCACTATTTCTGTAAGTAAATTGTTCTAGGTAATAGCGCCTCAATGTCATGTCTAATTTAAAGTGATTAAGTAAATAAATAAATAAAAACAAAAAATATGAAATTGTATAAGTATTTTTATAAAGGTTTAAACATAGATAGTGTTTGCATGCAATTTTGTTTGAATATATGTAGTCTATATATTTCATTTAAAAAATGTTTGTTTAACATGATTTGAGTGTGTGTGTATACAGAAAGTAAATAGTATAAAGGTTTATAAGTGATAGTTGATTTTAGGAAATTGAAAAAAGTACAGTAAATTCATTTTACAGATTTTACAAGGTAAAAGTCTGTTTGAAAATGTGTTCATCTACTATACAGAAAATATGCATACCTGAAGTTTGTGTTCATGCATATGGATATGCATGGAGCTGCAAGTAGAAATCTTGAAGACTTGTACAGTATTTCTGGTAGATGCTGCTTGCCAATGATATAACACTTGTACTCAGAGAGATTCAGAGTACATTTGCAGTGTTGATCTATGATGAATCAGTTAGATGTAGAGGTCTTGAATGTGATTGGTGCATGGTCATGTGATTTTTGAGGTACATCCAATGAGGGAATGGCAGAGAGAGTGTAGTGGAAATGGTAGAAGGGCTGTTCATGTTACGATATGTCCGCGGACATGGCGGTAGTTCGCGGACATCGGGAGTTACATCCGGGGATTTTTGGGTTCAGAAGTCATGCAAATGAGAATAAGCACTGAAAGGGATTGGTCAGGAAAGTTTGGTGGGTGTGTTGTGCCAGGAGAGATTTTCTCAGATACTCTTTTTGCTGAGAGAACAAAAGATAGCTATGGCTGTGTGTTTCAGAAAACAGATTGTTTGGATTTTAGGAGATTCATGGATACATTGGTTGAAGGTGCATGCAGAAAGCTGTGGAGTAGCTGTATATCTTGGATTCCCACATGTGGAAGTATACTGGCATGGAGTACGTGGAATGAAGTGGTTGGACTTGCTACCTCTCTGTGCTACTTTGGAGACAGAGCAACAACCAAACATAATTGTAATTCATTGTGGAGGGAACAGTTTAGGACATGTGACTGGAATTTTTTTGCAATTTGCTATGAAAGAAGGACTTAGGAAGGTTATGGACATGTTTCCTAATTCTCAAGTGATATTTTCACAGATTGCGCAGAGACAAATGTGGCTTCGTTCTTCTTCATTTGGTCCACAAATGGAAAAAGCAAGGCGCAATGTTAATAAGGCTGTTTGTGCCTTTCTAATACATTTTGGCATGTCTTCTTTTCACAATGAAAATATTATATTTTGTAGTACATACATTTTTCGCAGAGATGGAGTCCATCTTACTTATGCTGGCAATCAGATTTTTCTGAGAAATGTACAAAATGCATTGCGACCTTTTTTGGAATTACAACAACGATTTTGAAGTAGGTGTTAAGCATTTACTATTTTTGACTTACAAACACCACCCAAAGGCTCTTTTCAGAGCCACCACTTCTTGCCAGAGAAAATTACAATGTTTGTGATGGAGTAGCAACCCAATTTTTTTAATGTTCGCGAACTGTCCGGAGACTTCTAAAAAATACAAAGAGCCCTGCTTTATTTATTTTCACTTCTATTTTTTAACTGGGAAAGGCGGCTATGAAAAGAGCCTTTTTTGTTTTGATTTTTGTAATTTTGTAATTTTTTTGGTTTTTCAGACACGACACACTAGGAGAGGAGGGTAAAGGAGGGTAAGGGGGGGACACCAACCACAGGGATAAGAAAGGACGAGCTGAGAGAGGAAGATGTAGAGTGGGTTTTATTTGGGTAGTGAGCAGGTCTTCTCATGCTCTGAGACGATAGTCTCAAAAGCACTCTGAAGTCGCTCACCCCTGCAGAGTACTGTGTCATAGTACATACATACAACTGTGACCCTCGAAAGGTAAGGGTCATCAGCATTCTGTATGGCCTGTGAGGCAGCTTGAGGAAGACGCTGTCCCACAGAGGTGGTCCTTGTGGTGACAGGATCAGAAACAGAGGATGAAGTAGAGGAAATCAACCTGCTACGTTCTTCGCAAGGTACAACCCTGCGAATAGCCCCAGAGTGAAATGACCTCAGGTGTCTCTTCATAGTAGTGGTCCCAAAGCTGTACTTAGCGTGCTTCCCGTGACTGAGTATCATTTTGCACTCATTGCAGGTAACACGGTTCGCACGAGCCTTAGGAACATTACCATGAATGGTAAATAACCACCACACCCAAGACTCACGCCTACTGCAGGTAGTAGGGTTTTCCTCTACCTCATTCTCATCATCCTCTTCTTCCTCCTCCGCATCCTCACCCCTGTTCCCCTCTTCAGGCCCTTGGGGAGGTGGTGGTGGTCTAGGGGGTGGGGGTGGTGCTGAAACAGGTGCAGCTCCAAGTGGCAGTTCAGCAGCCAAGGATGCCATCTCGATGATGGTGTAGTCTGCAGGTGGCAACAAAAATCAATGTGTTCTGAAGAATAGCCAGAAACACAATGGGAATAAGCTCTTGGGCGTGGTCTTTTATAGGGGTGCTTGTGCGCGGTTTGCGGACATGCGCACTGTCCGCGGATTGATCAAACACAAAAAAAGGATCAGAAAGTTTCAAAAGGTATATAGAAACTCAAGATTGCTATGTGGGACTTGTGCCATGGTGAGATTTTATTGAAAAATATTATGGATTAACTGAAAATGTACTTTTAAATTGTTCGGGGACACGAACAGTGTCCGCATTTCAGGACACACGATGAGCGTGGGTGCGGTCATATGATCCGTTTGCGAACTAGTCCGCGAAGGAAGCACCTGTCCGCAGGACACCAAGTGCACGGAGATTGGTTAGCGCATGCGCATTGATGTCATACGGAAACTGTTCGGGTTCTGAAGTAATTAAACGTCTGTCACACGTGAAACGAACATTTCAGGACACCGCGTGTGTTCTTAGAACAGTTTAAACTTGGTAGCGAACAGTAAGGACAGAGATAGTGTTCTTCAGGACACATGTAATTTCGTTTATGAACGAACATTTCAGGACACCAATTGTGTTCTTAGAACAGTTTCAATTGGGTAGCGAACACTACGAACAGGTATAGTGTTCTTCAGGACACCTCCATTTTCATTTACGTACGAACATTTCAGGACACCAATAGCGTTCTTAGAACAGTTTGCACTTGCTAGCGAACAGTACCGGACAGGTATAGTGTTCTTTAGGACACTTTAATTTTTGTTTGTTTACGAACAATTCAGGACACCGCGTGTGTTCTTAGTACAGTTTCATGTTGCTAGCGAACACTACTAACAGTTGTACTGTTGTTCAGGACACATCATTTTCGTTTATTTACGAACATTTCAGGACACCAATTGTGTTCTTAGGACAGTTTTAAGTTGATAGCGAAAATTACGGACAGATGTAGTGTTCTTTAGAACACTTTAAATTTTGTTTCTTTACGAACATTTCAGGACACCACGTGTGTTCTTAGAACAGTTTCAACTTGCTAGCGAACAGTACGAACAGGTGTGGTGTTCTTCAGGACACCTCCATTTTCATTTATGTACGAACATTTCAGAACACTCGCACTGTCCGCGGACACTTTTATTGTTTTTTTTTAAAAAAAACTGAAACTATTCACAATACAATATAAAAATTAAACTTTATTTAACATATATTAATAATTTATGACAGAGAAGGTGAGGCAGAAACAGAAACAAAAACAGGAGAATTTGGGGTTTCAACATGATTGGTATTAGGTGAAGAAGGGATGGAAGTCTCATCAAAACGTTTTGGATTATGGAGATGGTTT
Organism: Ambystoma mexicanum; assembly: GCF_040938575.1. NCBI lineage: Eukaryota > Metazoa > Chordata > Amphibia > Caudata > Ambystomatidae > Ambystoma > Ambystoma mexicanum. The sequence continues at coordinate 1,437,114,401 of NC_090921.1, forward strand.
GGGGATAATTGACTGGGATATAGTGAGGAGGGACAAGTACATGTGGGGCAATGGTATGAGGTTTTTGGTTTGAAATGATTTTCTACAAAAGTTTTTAAATTATTAAAATTAGCCAACAATACATCCATTTTTTCTTCTATATTGTGAAGACTGTTATCCATAACAGGGTTTTCTGAAGTTTTTTCTATTTTGGAATGTTCTGTACAAAAAAATAATATATATGTTAAATATATTTAAAAAAAATAATAAATAAATGGTTTATATTATAAAGTGTTTACCATTAGTTTCACTATCTTGTGACATTTCTTCATGTGGGAAATTGTCCTCTAGCCATTCCAGAGTACTAGACATTTCTGTGAGAAAAAAAAAGATAATATATTTTTAATCTAATACAGAAAGTTTATAAATATATGAGTAAAATGAAGTACACTTACTATTTCTGGTAAGATAAGTCCTATGTATTCAGTGGGTCTGGTCTTGTTCTCAGTTCTGTTGTGTCTGTGAGGTAATTATGTTGGAAGCCAATGTATCTTCTTGTGGTATATTCCATTTCAGAACATATTGTATTTAAATGAATATTTAGTGTGTTACATATATGGATTACATTTCTTATGTATTACTATATATAATGTGTTTGTGTGCTGCTTTTTGAATTTGTTAAATGTTCCTATATTATGATATAACAATCAAACATACCCCGCCACACCCCCACATTTGTGATGTCATCTTTGATGTCCTGGGTGTTAGTCTTAGCAGTGCACGGTGGTGGCGCGAGTTATGGTTGCTTAGCTTACCATAACTGGCGAATTTCAAGGGTTTTTCGGTTTTACTTGGAAACATAACGTCCCTTTAACAAAGTTTTTTCACTGAATATATATATATATATATATATATATATATATATATATATATATATATATATATATATATTTTGTTTTTGTTTTAATTTAGTAGTTTCATACATGACAATCACACTTTAAAAATGAAACTATTTTAAGTTTGTGCTCCCATGTTTCTTAAATATCTCTTTATGTTCAAAAGAACACCTCCTGTATGTTAATGGCATGACCCAGAAAAGAATGATGGCATGAAGGGAGGGGTCGGGTATCCATCTTTGCTAATATGATCTAGAGTACCTTTAGCACATTCAAAGGTGCAAGCCAACAATATCACCCATGCACAGAATGATCAAAATGCAACTATTATGGAAGGTCCGGGCGTTAACCTACTGTGATGGTTGCACACTTATCAAGAGCTAAGATGATGTTATGTTTGTCAATGTAAGGCTACATTGTCAAAAATGGATTAATGTATCTGTGAACAGTTATATATGCTATTAACCAAGGAATGGTGGAACATAAATATTTATTCTGTGTACATGCAGACAAAAATGACCAATGCATTTTGGACTTCAATTGTTCCTTCTTCAGGGTGAAATCTGTATGATACAACAACAGAAATTATAGAAATAATAAAACAGTGATAAACGATATATGGGGCCTCCTTACAAGTACGGCGGTAAGTGGTAAAAGTGGTTGCAATTCTGTTACCGCCACTTTTACCACTCCACCAAATTAAGCGTTCTAGGAAATGGGTGCTAATTCTGCCGGTGGAATTAACACTGACCGTTTTACCACTTTAACCCAGCGGAAATGACACCACCAGGAATACAAATGACAATTCCACCGTATTACAAGTGGAAATACTGCCGAAATACCATGATAAATGGGTGGTAATTCTGACAGAAATTAGGTACAGTTACAGCCACCAAGGGAGGTAAATGCATCCAGATGAAGCAAATGAAGCCACACATTCACCCAACTGTCTCAAACAGCGTATGTAATGGACACACCTTTCCCAAACTCATTTCTAAGCACCATGGAGCCCATGGCAGTTGCCAACTATGATATCCATGGACTCTTACTATATATTGACCTACAGAGGATAGCACACCAGCAGCAACAACAGAACCCAGCAGGACCAAGGCGGAGTCAGACTGTCGCCCTGAACACTGACAGATACACAGTTGATAACACTATATTGCCTCAACTGAAGGTCAACTGTTTCGACAACATTCACCAACTGAAACACTGCCTCTCCACCATCCAAGCCTGGATGTCTAGTGTCTACCTGAAACTCAACCCTACCAATAGAGATGATCTGCCTCAAAGGCACCACCAAATGCACCCGAGTTCAAAACAGGCTGACAGAGATGGACCTGATGACTTCTTCCACAAACTTGCCCTTAGTGAAAACTTCCTTGACTTCACTGTTGATTGTGGCCTCTTCTCCTCTGCACACAGTGACAAGAAGACATAAACTGCATGCTAAAAGCTTTCACTCCTGCTCTGAATCAAACCATTTATCATTTTTCTTAGACTTCAGATCCGTGATACAGTCCCTTGTGCTTTCCATCCTGAATGGTGGCAACACCCAGCTGGCAGGTGTTCCAACCACAGTACTGGGTCCTTTAAAAAGCTGCCTATCATGCCACAGCACACCTCATTGCAGGACTGTATAAATTCAACCACATCTCCCCCACTCTTGAGAAATAACACAGGTTACCCATATCAACCTTGCATCAACTTCAAGACCGCCTGCATAACCTATAAAGATTTAATATTGAAGATGCCATCTCAGGAGGACAATGCAACACCAGGAGCCCATATATTGCCAGACTGGAATCCAAGATGTGCAAACAGAAGAAGAGAAGAAAAGAAGCATTCTCCTGCTTTGCTTCCACATCCTGGGGCAATATTCTGATGAACATGCACCCCTCCCTCTGGCTAGTCAGGAAATAACTGAAGACCCTGCTCTTCAAGAAACATTTCACCAACAAATGAGGACCTAAGACTGTCAAGTTGATCGCCTCTACTATGGATGACACCCTCAATTGTAAAGTGCTCCATAGGCTTCCTGTTTATGATTGTCCTTTATAAATCACTTACAAACATATATACATAGAGAGCTGAGGGTGAGGAATGGGAAATCGCTTTACTCAGGGAAAAAGAAAATGGCACTTACAACAAAGATAACCACCTACAAAGGAGTTGGTGCAGCATTCGGTGTTAGCTGGTGTCAGAATCACACATACATGGTTTTTGTGGGAGGAAACAGCAGCGATTCCTGGAGTTCATTTATACACCAGTCTGTGTCCATCTCTTGAAGTATGTGTACAAGACACATGCCACGAGGTGACACCTGGGAGAACGCTCCGGAGGAGGAGGGAATGGAAGTGGAGGTAACACCTCCAATCAAAAGCAGGGCATTCTTTGCCTATTGGTTTCAAAACGGTGTCCGGTCAAAGGATCGTCTCAAAAGGGTCGAATGACAAAAGGGTCGAGTCAAAACGACCAAAAACAAAAGGGTCGAATTTCTTTTTTAAATGTACATTTTTTTTTGTTGCTTTAGTATAGCTAAAAAAGGTGTTTTACACCAAAACCGGGGGTTGACCCCCCCAAAAAAATGTATATATATTCGTCCCTTTTTTTCGGTCCTTTTGACTCGACCCTTTTGTCATTCGACCCTTTTGATTTGAACCTTTGACCTATAACCTTTCAAAACTATAATCAGGCAGAGCCTTAAAACAGTTGGTATTTGAAAATACTGCCTGCTGTACTCTGACACCCTAAGACGTCCAACTGTGAACAGAACTTGAAAGTGTAGGTTGATTATCTCTAATCTGGGCAAAAAATAATAATCCTGTTTTCCTGCCTTAGGACGATCATTGACAGTGGGCAGATTCCTGAAAGCTGGCACAGCTCCATCGTTACACCGGTCCACAAAAGAGGTGCACATACTGATTTTAGCAACATTAGACTGATAGCAATGCTGGATTCTAGCAGTAAAATCTTTGCCACAGTACTGTTAAAACACCTTAACAAATGGACTGAGGAAAAGAAGTTGCTTAGCCCTCTACAAACAGGACTTAGAGCGAGTTGTAGTGCAGTGCATAGTATATGGCCACTACGGATGCTTGTGGCAGAAGCAAGCCGTAGAAACAACAGTTGCCTCTATATATGCTTCGTAGACCACTCCTGTGCCTTTGACTTTGTTCTTCAGGATCGTTTATGGGCCAAACTTAAGAAATGGGGGCTCGATCTGCATTTGCTCTATGTTATACAGTCGCTATATACGAATCCCACTGTGTCATTTAGAACATCACAAGAGGGCTCCTTAACTAAATGCATTGATACTAATGTAGGATTAAGACAGGGCTTTGTACGTGCCCCCACCCTTTACAAATTGTATGGGTCTGATATGATCACTATTATGGATAAGTGTGATCATTTTCCCCCCAAACTGGTACATAGCCCAGTGGGGTATTTGTGTTATGCAGATGACACATTATCCATAGACCAAACTCCACGGGGACTACAGAGATCAATTACATGCTTAAATGAATATGCAAAAGAAAATGTCCTGAGAGTCAATCAACAAAAAAACAAGATAATGACCTGAGGAGCCGTTAAGCATCAGAGACTTTCTTTTAGTTTGGTTTAGTTTAGTTTGTTTATTTCTATAGCTAAACCCTAGGGTAACTGGGCGCTTTATCGTTAAGGAACAACATGGGTTACAGAAATTTGCACATACAGGAAACAGCAGAGGATGATACAGTACAAAAAATAGCATGAAGGACCAGGTTACAGAGTGGACTGTGATTAAAAAGGGCATGGTGAAAGTGTAAAGGGAACAGGTTACAGGTTAGTGTGTCGCAGTGGGAACACACATTTGATGCAAGAATACTGGGAAGCAAGATTTAGCTAAGTGCAGGTTAACATTCTATTAATGAGTTATAAGCAGATCCTTCACCTTGGCTCTGAACAACCGGAATGAAGTGTCAGCTCTGATTATCATTGGTAACTCATTCCAGCATTTTGCTGCTAACACAGGGAAGCTTGCTCCCCCTGCCATTTTCAGATTGAACTTCGGAATGTTAAGTTGGTGTAGGTATGGGGCTCTGGTTGGTCTGGTACAGTTTAGTTGGCATATTGAGGGAAAAAAGGTTGTGAATGTCAACACATGTGTTTATCTAGGTCAATCTATTTGAACATGTCCTGTTATATTGCATTGCAAAGAAACAACATATGCAAAAGTATTGGGGTCATGGCAGGTGATTAAGAACTTTATTAAACAGAGATGTGGGTATACATTGAAGCAATGTTGGAGGTTTATACTTCGAGCATAGTCCCTTGCATACTATACAATTTGAAACGTTGCCCGAGAAGCATGTTGGATGGCTAAATACTTTAGAGGTCAAACTGCTTTGCTCTGTCTTGGGTCTTCCAAGCAGTGTCCTGGTGGAAGTGTTACGCCTGGAACTTGGGCTGACCTCACTACCCATACTTTGGAAGATTGCACAATGCAAATTAATTATCTACACACAGAAACATAGTGGTACACTAATGTCAGTGAAGGCAGCACACTTAAATATATCGGAACCAAGTGTAAGTGAAGCGCACCTAAACACAGCACATAGTGAGATTGGGTCGACGGTTTCCCAACATCTCGTTGAATTGGACCTTGAGTTACCAAGTGAAAGTGAATTGGGCATGATTGAAAAGATGCTTACAACCAAATCACGGAAGTGGGATAAAGTACAAAATATAGACATCCTCACCAAGAAAAAGCGACACATGGAGTACATAAGTCAAGCACTTTGTCAGTCATTCCGAGAGAAAATCTGACAAAACTTTGTTGTTTGGGGCTTCAATGTGTTATTTTCTATTTACGCCTAAACATATTGCCAGTGTTTGACCACACAGGAGTATGGTGTGATGTGGAACGTGATAAATGATTATGCTGATCTCGGGACATCTAGAAATACTCTTATGAGATGTACTGAATTGAGAGCGCATTATTGAAAGGGCTACAGAGACTTCAGTAGCTCGGAACTATCCAAACTGACCAGTGTTGAGCTACAATATGCGCGGCTGATTAAGTAGTCACCACAGCTGCAGCATAGCATGTTTGGCAAAAAGCGGGAAAAAAAGAATAACAGTGAGGGTCCAAGCTATAGTGGCGAAAGCTGTTTTTTTTTCATTGCCTTTTAGCAAATGTAACAATTTAACCAAATAATGTGATTTCTAATAAGGGTTATATAGATGGTGTGTCATTTTGTAAATTGTGATTTTATTTTTGTGGATTATACATTTATGTGTTTTAGTGTTTTCTGTACATAGTTCTGAAAGCTTATAGCTAAACACAAAATAAAATAAATAAACACATTGTTTTACGAAGAGTCACAGAGTTTGAGCTCACACACTAATCAACTATAGATTGAAAGCAGGACTTGATTATGAGAAAATGAGGCAACAAAACAATGTAAGCATGACTGCTATCACTCCGAAGGAGAGGGAAATACAACTGTGGGAAAGCATGTATCTCTTACTTCTTTCCACATGACGGAGGACCAAACACATGTATGCATTATCAGCATTTCATGTGACAACTCACCACAGTGTAATGTTATTCATTGTGCACTGTCTGCCTATGGATTCATAAGAGGATGCAGAATCGGAAAACATATTTTTGCTCGACCATGACATGAAGTTCGATGGTCAAAGTACTTCCATAACTTGGTTCCAATGTTAGGGCATTTGCAGATCCAAAGCTATGAGAAACCTAGACACCTCCCGCCATTAGTCTTGGGAGACAAAATAGAATTACATGGAAGCTATTTCTACACCCTCACATTTGTGTGTGTGAGGCAAAAAAGTAGGTCACATTTTGAAAAATGGCATAAAAGAAATGCAAATATATGCAAGTCTGACATCCACCAAAACATTGCATATGGTCCGGATAAACTGAATGTTTGTTCTTTTCAAATGTTTTCCTAGGATTTGGGGGTTTGATTTTCTTTAAAGTTTCACCTGATTTTACAAAAGGCAATATACTCCAATGTAGATTAATCACACTTAGCGGTATGGGGGAGTTGTATTTCTATTGAAGACATGGAGACAAGTCTTGTGCTTAATTTCCGTTACTGAATAACTCTCAGCAGCAAACCAAATTTGAACTGAACTACATTTCAACATAATCACTTTTCCAAACATAACAGCCTCTAATCCAAGTATGGCTCTTTGGACCCCTTGGCCTTGCCTCATTCCTTAGCCTCCTCAGCTTATTTTGTGACTCTCAGCAAGTTAAGTCTCTCTTCATGTGCTCTACACTTAATTTGTTTTCATTGTGAGAAATGCTACACGTGCTATTCCCTAGAATCCAATTCAGTTGTGTATTTATATTGGACTCATTTGAGAGTGGAGTTAATTTTTCTGCATGTCTCTTTGATATAATCTTTAGGGTTCCGCCCTGGGAGCGTCGCAAACACTCGCACTCAGGGGTCTGTATTGGATTTATTTTAAATGTGTGTGCTCACCATTGTTGCACTGTATGGGATGCAAACAAACTGTTTTGTTAAAATGTGCTAACAACGTCAGAGGCCTATTTGCAACAGGTTTACATGCTTTCGATAAAGTTGCTCATGGAGTAAGACCCTCCCTTTTTATCAAAGTTCCCATAAAAGCCTGAGGTATTTTTACTAGGAAAAGGAGGTAAACTGGAAGAAGGGGCAGGAGGATACTGGCTAGATATGAACTTCAAAAATACCAATATTTACTGTAAAAAATCACATTACTCAACCCCCCATCCCTGCACACCTTTGGGGCTTAGAGAAGATTGAGAGGCCAGGTATGCCAGCCCACTATGTCCTGTGCAACCTGGAGGAGGTTAATGGGGGATTTCTAGGAGTCCATCTTCCTGTCCCAGTTCTTCTAATGTCATGCACCCTGGCACATGGAGTTGGTGTCAGGACAACCTCCTGATCCAGAAATGTCTTTCGATGGATCAGTCAGGAGGCAGAATAGCAACACCTTTCGAGACCCTTAGAATACATTCGTCAAAAGGAACAGCTAGATTTGCTCTGCATAGAAGAGGTTTGCTGAGCATTATTCAGAAGGGAAGGAAAATACAACTCGATGCTTCCCTCACACACTAACAACATCTCCCTCTCACTCAGTGTGATGAATTGCCATGTGGCAAGAGTGCAAAGACCTGGCTTTTATCATTTTTTATTAATCCACTAGCAAAAAGCACTTGTTCTCCGAAAGGGTTCTGTAGACAGACATATCACCACTATCATCAATGGCTCAAAATCAAAGATCCTGTAGGTTGCTGTTCCGATTTGCATATTGCTTGATGTGCTTTGCACCCAGAAGTCAATTGCTACTGAGAATGGGTGCATGTGGCTAGCTGACATACTCCAGAGAAGATGTTGGGGTTAGGCAAAAGATGGTGCACTGCTGCATACTGGTACATGCTGTGCTCTCTCCTACCATGTCGCCTCATCCTGGCTTGGTGCAGTTTGTTGCGGTGCATTGCAGTGCAAATATCTTGAGAACCATGCATCCTAGGGCCTTGAAACTTGCTTTTCAAGGTCCCATTTGGACCTCGGTTGTGTTCCTCCTGTCGAGACTGGTCCTTCTATGACCGCAGTGATGTTTGACCAATTACAGGCAACCATCTCATGTGTGAAGGTGCTGAAATCCAGGAAAGGGCTGGAGTGTCCAAATTTCATGTAGCCAGTAATGTCCGTAGGGTCCTAACAGGTAACTATGCAACATTTGGTGCAAATTGGTGAAACAGTATGGAACTGTTTAAGGAATAACGCTTTGTCAAGCCACAAACCCACAAACAAATGTAGACTTTTATAAATATAGATAAAATGATGCATGTGATTTGTTCTCAAAAGGGTAATCTGCTAACCAGATCTCCCTTTGTCAACAACTCCATGCCAAAACCATAGTTTACATGTGCCTGCTGCATCAGTAGCCTGATAGCCAGCACTTGCTCTGCTTGTGGTGCACAGGCACAGGGGTGGCATTTAAGTTATGCCTCCTGTATTAAAAATATGATCATCATGGGTACCCCAGGCTGGTGGCACAGAAATCTCTAAAAATATGATATGCCTGAGTTTAGGCATAGTGCATGGCACTACTTATTATCATGGCCACCACATCCACATTGATATTGTGCACGTGTCAGCCCCTGTGAATCAGCTCTGATGTTGAAGGAAGGTGTATTCGGGTCAGACAGACCAATACTGCCAAATGGCAGGACAGAAACCTAGAAGACGCAGCCTTTCTTTGATTCCCTTTGTGAAGACCGATAACACCCTCTTCCAGAGACAGCTGCCATTCAGAAGGAGTAGCCTCACATGAGGATGCTGCAGGTCTGAAGGCCTTTGTTGTCAGTAAGGAGGGAAGGGAGTGGGAGTAGGATTGGCAGGAGAGCTCTAGTCACTGGAAGAAGCCTTTCACCATCTTGTTTCTCATTGACTCTCATTCCCTTCCTGTCCCCTGCACTTCCCCTGGGCAAATCACTTTCGGTGTGACATCAACAGGGCAAAATCCACTCCAGCCAGGATCATGGATAAGTCCGCTAAAGTAGGCTAGTGTTAGACCAATCGCCCGGAGACTTCAGTCTTTAAAAGAAGCGGTTTCTTACTCCTTCAGCAGATTCCTCTCAGATCCTGTCCGATTCTTTAAGGCTGCAGAGCAGATTTGCTTTGAAGATCTCACTGGACTTCCTTTAGGACAGTTGTACTGTCCAAAGCCCTTAGCCTGAGGTGAAGAATGAGCTGTGCAAGACAGAAGGAAGATCTGTCCGCTAACCACTCCCAGGGTACATCGAGAGTGACCAGTGCTGTGGACCAGGACCAACCACTCTGCAACAGATCTCCTAAGCTTCAGGAGCAGACCCTGAATGAACGCATCCTATCCTTGAGTCCTCTGTAGAGGCCTCAGAGCAATTGGAAGGCAAGAACAGCCGAAACTACGTGTTCTATTGCACCAAACTGGTCACTATGTGTGTACTGCATCTTGAACAAAAGGGAAGGCGGTTGACACTGGTGTCTGCGTTCCTCCAACCACCCAAACTATTGCTTGCATCTCAGCCAGCTAAATGCTGCATTGTGTCCGAGTGAAGCACATCACCTCAACGCCGGGACCTGAACCAAGTCAGTAGAGAGTCACTCGCCGATTCTAACTGGGGGTTACAACCACGGCTCGGCCCAGCTAAAAACACAAAGTCCTGGCATTAAGTCAAAATGAACAGCAGGCTTTTTGAAGCCCTTCTCGTGGATAACTGAACTACACATCCTCAATCCCAGATCACTGCAGAGAAACACCTGAAAACCCCAGACAATCACAGAGAGAAAAAGGGGGGCAGACATGGGCTTTAGCACTTTGGGATTAGAGCAACTAAAAGACCAGTAGAACTGAGACGATTCAGAGGGGTCAGGTACATGGAGAAACTACAGACAGAAAGGCATCATAACCCCTATATAGTGATGACACTATGCCCCTTGCAGAGAGAGATCATTGAGAGAGCGGCTTTTCAGACAATTGAGACTAACCTCTCACAGCCTGCGCGAGATCAGGGTTAGAGGTCTGGGGAAACCCATGCCCAATGGAAGAACCAGATACTTGAAGAGGTCCAACCCAGGGGAACAACCAGACACTGAGAAAAGACCACACATGGAAACAGCGTGGAGTGGTTGTAAAAATATATTGGGAGACCCTGCTCTACATGGGGATTTCCTTCCCCTTCAATGAAGACGGAGCCTGCAAAAGATCATTTATTTTTTGGATTCAGTAAGCAATATCTATGACTCATATAGAGCCCTGTAGATCCCTCCTCCTGTGCCAACAATGAGCCAAGAACGAGGCAGGGATATAGACTGAATATAAATGTAAAGTATATGACCAATTAATAATTTCCTTTACTGGTTACTCACACCACCTTCTTTGTGGCACCAAACAAAACTTCAACAATAAACATGTAAATAGTACTTGATAAAATTCAGATGAACAGCAAAGCACTATATCAATTTTTAAAACAGTAGGAACAAGAACAGGCAACACGCCAGAGCCCATTGCGCTTGTATATGCCAAGGGCAATTAATAAACTATTAATAACCTAATTCAACCGAAGAATGAATGCCTGCTGCAGGTGCTTGTGTGTTGATGGAACCTGTGCCCACGGTATCCAAAGAAGAAATACATACCAAAAGTTACACAGCCACTCTTCGCATAGGCAATATATTTAATGTAAATTAAAAACAATACGTCAGAATGAATATAGCCGACACGTGTTTCAACCCAACTGTCTTCTTCAAGGCTACTATTCACAGAATAATAAATTACATGCAAACTTACAAGTACATATGAAAACAAAATGGGATGAACCACACATTGACTGCTCCACACAAGATCCAATTGGGTTCAAAATGGTTTATCTTTGAAAAGTAGTTCAGACAGAACACAAATCTGGTTGGTTTGTTATGCCTATTGATGGTTAGGACGTGTTTCGGCCTCTCAAGGGCCTTTATCAAAACAAAAGATCTGATCAATTACCACAGAGGACGTTAGGAATAAGATATATTATATTTACAACCACATAATGATTGGAGGCTAAATTAAATTCCTGTGTAACTTACTATCTTTAGTTCAAGTGGGACACTTAAAAATTGTGTTATTTTGAGAAAATTTCAATTTTTAGCCTATGATTATGATCCCCACCCACATTATGGACTCCATTCCAATATGGCGACCTTTGAGAATAACCCAGACATTGAGCAGGGACAAGTGGAGTTGCCAGGGAAACCAGGCATACAAAGCATGGCTCGCGCGGCAGCGCTTTCACTAGCAGTGCGACGCAAGGAAAGATGCTTGCATTCTTGAAAGGTAAGAGGGGCGAGGGGACATTATTTTATGTCTGCAACCCCATTTGAAGATACGAGAATCCGGATATGTTCAAGTCTAACATAGCCTGATGCGAAGCGCTGTCAATAATAAGCAGGCTTCATGTTGTTTTGAATTGGTGGACTTAACAGCACAACAAAAGTAAAAACACAGCATACGAACTTGGGAATGTTATGAATTTTAGGTTGCAGGATATTGTAACATTAATTTATGTGCATTTTGATTTGGAACACACGGATACCATAATAGTACACATCTCTAGACAAATGTGTTTTGACACTTCAGGGATTGTCCCATGACCATTGTTTTGAAACCAGTATGGTAAACTGGCATTTTTTTATATTCAAAGGACAATGTTTACGATGGGGGTAAATCTAGGTTTTTTGCCACAAGCCCACTATCATGAGAAATGCCTGTGTCAGACACTTTTTAATAACATATACTAGCTGCAGCATGTTCATTGGTCACTATCTTTTGGATACAAAAAAGACTATGCATAATTAGATATATTTCAGTTTAACCTAGATGCAAATATTTTGTACAAACTGGATTATTATGTAAGATATTTCATTCAGATTACTGTGTATTATATTGGACTTAATAATGTGGTGTTTCATGTATTAATGGAATGGAAGGGTATCCAACGGTTACTCTAATTAATTTTTATATATTTTTGTTTTTCTTCTTCTCTTTGAATGTTATGTGTATATTGTTTATCTTTCATTGAATGGGGAATATCATACTTGTATGCATAACATGTTTGCAATCCTCATCTCATCTCCTTCTCTACATATTTTACTTTATCTTCATTTATTTTACCTTCATTTATATTATATGTCATTATTTTCTTTTATTTGTATGATTGTAACCTTTTGAATAGAATATGGAGACGATCTAATTGCCCAGATCTTTTGTTTTGATAAAGGCCCTTGAGAGGCCGAAACACGTGTTAACAATCAATGGGCATATCAAACCAACCAAATTTGTGTTCTGTTTGAACTACTTTTCAAAGATAAACCATTTTGAACCCAATTGGATCTTGTGTGGTTCATCCCATTTTGTTTTCATTAACCAAGGCGGTAGGGGTACTGGTTCCTCTTTTAATTACCACACCGACGTGACATTTCCCAATGGTGCTTTATTTTGGTGGTCGCCAACAGAAGAAGTTGTACCCTGAACAAACCCCGAAAATCACTTTGTCTTACAAGTACATATGACTTGTCAACGAACTAAGGTTCACTTGCTCACTTTGCTGGTATTCCAGCGGATTTACAACCAGAATACCACCAAACCTGTAATATGGCTCTCTCTTTGCTTAGTCTATTATCAGAGAAGAATACCTTGCTTTGTTATGACCGCTTACCACCCTGACCATTCTAATATGGGTTTTCAAACATACTTCTATGTTCAGTTTTTATTGGTTCTGTCACAGTACATGGACCAACAATTACCCAAATGAAGACATGCCATTTCACTCCTGAACTTTAACATGCATCCAGGCTGTGATTTGTTCTCAACAGGGATAGAAGCAAGACACGATGTAAACCTGTAAAATCAATGGTGCCCTGGCAGTGGAAGCCATGAAATATGTGTCTATGTTCGTCTATTTGTTTAGCCATTCTCTTTAGACTAGATATAATTTTCAGCTGCTTCTGAAAGTGTTCAAACAAAAGGAGCTGCAGACGAAATTACAAAAGATACTTGGGTACATGAACCAAAAGGCAAATAAATACATTAAAATCTACTTCTGACCTTTAACATGCAGGCATGATGAGCTCACAAACAACACATACATTGAACGATATGTGGTGTGTGCCCCGAAAACAAGAAACCAATGATGGAGAAGACGTGCTATGTTTGTAAGTTAGTATGTCAAGGTGGCGTGTATATTCTAATGCTTTCTTTTTGAATGCTTCTGAGCACTGCTGCAAGGGCACACAGAAAGGCAGTATCAAGGGAGAAGTAAAACGAGTGAGCATCAGTGCACTTGGTTTGCCCTGCTGTCAGTGCCATGGATCATTAAGGGCTGCAAATATACACAAATGCCCCGCTGTATAAGGGGACTTTCTTGGCGGCCTACGTGATACTTTCAAGCACTGAAGGTGTACTGCGTGCACGCTTCCAGTAAAGTGCTGGCCCGCGTGCATGCTCTACTTGGGGTACTCAGCATTATCAGATATGTTGGCATGAGGTGTGTGACAGGGTTCCTAGCAGATGTTGACACCGCCTAGATTAAGAGCTGTGAAGCATTACAGAACTTAGATGTAGGCACAGATATCTTACATTATTTAATATTGTACTGTAGTGTCCCCCTTTTACCAGTGAGGCACAGGATTTTAGGTATTGTCAGGGGTCAAGTCCTACAAATTAAAGTGGGGGTGGTCATCAACAAACGCAATGGGATGTGACGTCACCAGAAATTAGCATATCAAGGTAAAATATGCACATTTTATTAAAACGGCTTTGCATAACCACCCGAATGGAACAGGACGAATGGCAATGGCCTTTCATAAAATCATCACACACACACAAAACCAAGAGAGGCTATTTTCTTCTAATAGTGGTTTTGAAAACATTAAAAGGTGTGCATGTTTTAAAGTTCAAGAAACAATACAAATGTTTTCCCTGGAACTTGCAGTGCCGAAATGGGACATTTCACATTTAATTGTTTGTTATTTTTATCTGGTTAAATAGTGCAGTGGTGAAGTGTCCGGCCTACACACCTGACTGCGTTTTGATCACTGAGGTCGGCTCGAATTCATAAATTCAAAGAGGATATTCAATGTTTCTCATTGTAGCTGGGGGGGGGGGTTGGGCTGAGTCCACAGTCTGAATAAAATGGGTGGACTCTGTCCCCCAGCGTGTAGTCTCGACTTGAGCCCTGAGTATTGTTATGTTGCATCGGCTAGCATTGCCTAGTAATGAGTGAGTGATGGTTTGTTTTGGATGAATGGGATTGTCGAGTGAATGTTTGATTAGCACACTTTTTCTGATGAAGTGTTTGAGTGGTGCATTCACTGGTATAGAACTGCCAGAAGGGCAGGTCTTTCTGTTTTATGCTTTTTTATTTATTAAGTCTATTGTAGCTAGTTTTCTACGGCCTCTTTGGTCGATTTGTTTTCGCATAATTGTTTCATTTTTTTATTTTTTATTAAGTGTCTTTGGTTACTTTGATCTTTACACTAAAAATGTTAAAACATTACAGAGAAAAGACATAGAGAAAAAACTCATAATAGGCATACAATGCATCATGTTGTGTCCACATCAAGTTTAAATAAATACAAAAGGAAACTACAATTCATCACTAATACAGTGCAATAATGTAAAAAATAATTTGCTAAAATTTCAACACATTTCCATGGATGTTTTACCCATTCCTCAAATATATCAGATTACGTGTCTATGCTTCCGCAATTCCTGCTATTTGCAGAAGGTTAACCACTTAGATTTCATCAGCAACCATATGTGGTATGCAGCTGCCGTCATTACCATTGAGTTTGCTCGATACAGGGTCCTGCAAAACTGATCAGATGCATAGTTAGATGTTTCATAGTAACCCTTTTTATATGCTCTGACAAATGTTATGCCTTGTGTCAGCAGGTGCTGAGATGTTTCTAATGCTTGTTCACAAAAGCGACAAACGCTTATCCATAGCGATGCCCTGCTCTTGTATTTTCATATACCAGCAGTATTTCTAATCGTAAATTCAGTATGATGCGTACAAGTGGAGGCATATGTAGTTTCATTCGATATTCCCGTGGTGTGTTTCTGTTCATTTTATGTGTCAAGTAATGGGCATATTTTCGTGTGTTTGCTAGAGGTTTAATGGACTGTATGTATTCTATAAGCTTATTTTTTTTAGTTCTATAATTTATCTGTGTAATGTGGTTCCTAAAGAAACCCTTTTAGGTGTTTTTTGATTTCAAATGTTTTTTTGTGTGTTTTGTTTTTGCAGGAGGGGCCAGGAAGTAAGGCGGGGATGGAAATGAGGGAAGGGGCACCAACCACAGATATTGATGGACAGGTGTATGGAGGAAAATGTTGGCGTGCATTAAATCTAAGGTATGGGCAGTGTTTCACAGGCTCCTTGATTACAACCTTGAAACCATTTCGAAATTGCCCCCCCGCCCCGCAGAGTGGTTTGTTGCAGTATATACAGAGCACTGTTGTCTTGGAAAGATGTGGAACAACAGCCTCTTGTATGGCTTGCAAGGTAGCTGGCGGGATTTTGTGCCCCACAAGAGTAGTATGTGTGGTGGCAGAATTGGTAGAGGAAGATAGCATACTTCATGAGAAAGGAGCAGCCTTTCTCAGAGACACTCAGTGGATTGATTTGGTGTAGCGTCACTTGGCGGGGGTCCCCTTCTGCCCCCTGCACTCATTGCATTTCGCCTTGGCAACCTTAGCCTTCGGTACACCCCCAACGGTGGTAAAGAACTGCCACACCCATGATTCTCTCTGGGTGCTGGGGTGGTAGGCATCTCTTCTATCTCATCTTCGTGGTCCTCTTGATTCCTTTCTGCCTCCTTGTGCTTTTTCCGTTGTCTAGGCCCTCCAATTGGTGTTGCTGATGGAGGTGGTGGCTCCTGGGGAGGAGGAACGGCCATAGCTGATGCAATTTTTGAAGTTAAATAGCACATGTGCTAATATTCTTCCAAGCATGTGCTCTCTACTGGATTGCAGATGGAAAATCAGTAAGAATTGGTCTAGGAGCTGTGCAAGGGTATATTTGCAGCTTGGAACTTCCTAGATCAGCTGAAAATGTAGTTTGAAATGGTTTGCGAAGCAAGGACCTGTTCGCGAAGAGCGGTCCGGTTTGCGAGCACGTCATCACGCCACTGGACAGTCTGCAATGACGTAAGACATTTGGGAACCTCATTAAACAAAAAAACTGCTCTTAAAATGTTGCTAGGAGGTGTTGAAGTTTTCAGTTGAAACTTTGTAGATCAGCCGAAAATGCTGATATATTGGGGGTAAGTATGATATTAGGAAGCTATAGCAAATTAGGGTGCACTGGTAAAAACACATGAAATTCAGTGAACAAAACTTTGTTCAAGGGACGTTATGGTTATGTTGCACTAACAAAACCTATAAATTCAGTTGTTAAAGGGACATTATCGTTTCAAGTAAAACTGAAAAACGCAAGAAATTCACCAGTTATGGTAAGGTAAGCAAGCCGCCACCGTGCACTGCTAACACTAACACCTAGGACATCAAAGATGACATCAGCAATGTCATTGATCACATCACTGATGACATCACATATTAAACTAATTGTGATACCAAGTTCCTACAAGGGGTTGTGTTTACAATGTTGGTAGCAAGATGTCAGGGGTGATTAGGAGACCTATCATGAAGTACTTCATGTATTAAAGAATGTACTCATATAAGCAAAATATTATATTGGAGTGCTGTTTTTAATACAGGAATCATACATACACATAGGTAATGGTTGCAGCATGTACCATAGAACTACAGTATGTTTAAATTGGCAATTTTGGTTACTAAAATAATTAAGGCTGCTTTAGCAGAGTTTTTAGTAATGTTAAACATGGAATAAATAATAATAATTCAAGACTTACTACATAATAGTGTTAGTACAAACAATACATATAAAGATCCACAATGCATACAAATCAGAGGCACATACAAGGAAAGTAATGTAAGCAAAAAAACAAAAATCACCAGAGTATGTCAATAGCATTAAGGTTCATCGTTATATATACAAATGAATTGTGTCTTTGACATCTGCTTATTGCCCCATGTATGTAATCAATGAGCTGAGACCAAACCCTAAGGAAAGTACTTTAAGGACATACAAGAAGGTTAATATTTACATATAAAGCACCTTTTCAATGTTCATATTCTGTTAGCAAACAAACCCTCCTGGCCTACATATGTGAGTCAACAAAAACAAGTGCCGACGATATGTGATATCATCAGTGATGTGATCAATGATATTTGTGATGTTATCTTTGATGTCCTGGATGTTAGTGTTAGCATTGCACAGTGTTGGCACGAGTTGTGTTTGCTTAGCTTACCATAACTGGTGAATTTCTGGGGGGTTTCGGTTTTACTTGGAACCATAACGTCCCTTAAACAAAGTTTTTTCACTGATTTTCATAGATTTTTATTAGTGCAACTTAACCATAACGTCCCTTTAACATAGTTTTAACACTGAGCTAAATATATATACAAACCAAAACATGGTACCCAGGTCGGTTATTCGTCAGTTCTGCAGATTCCTGGCCCATTAGCCGAGTTCTTCTTTTCAGCTGCTTTCTGCCCGCATAAGGAAATTAGCAGAGAAAGATTATATTTTCGATAATATCACGCAAAACCTGTGAAAAATAAAATCAGCTGCCATTGTCTATCCTACCCTGTCCATTAGCAGTGGGGGTAGGTCTAATACAGGAGAGGAGAGGGTGTGGAAGCTATTACTTTGCATATGCCCCTTCAGTCACACAGGCTCGTGGTGCTGAGTGAAAGAGCCAGCCACCACCCAGGCTGAGCTGTTCATCTCATATCCTGCTGACTCACAGCATGCACCAGTGAAAGGTATGGTACCTGTCTGGTCCCTGGGCCTTTCATGCATCTCGGGTTCTCTCAGTGATCTCTGCAATGTGCACATGTGGAGGACTGTCGTGGCTGCTACTATGACAAATATGGTAGATGCCCTTGCGCCTGTGGACCTTACCTGCAGTTTCCGGCAAATAAAAAGGGAGCACAGTTCGCCAGAATTAAGCTACATCATGGAAGTCAAAGAATCCTCACAAACAAACAGGCTTCACAATTGACTGCAAAATGAGGGCACCCTTTGTGGAAACTCCAGGTTAGAGTTTCTCTGTGGGCCTCTGGCAGAGGGACAATGTATAGAATCGCATGTACAGCCTATTACCATACGGTTCTTCCATGATAGTACGATGAAGAATGAGGCTGTCATAATTCATGGGTGTTATCAAAAGGAAAATGGTTCATAGTAATCAATTCTGCAATAATGTACTGCTATACACAAATATTACTTTAGACCCTGTGCAAGCCACACTCTCTGTATCCTACCCTTATTTGCTATTGGTATCTCTAGGCTCAGGAAATGTACGCTTTCTGAGATGTATGTATGTCTGTCTACCTGTAAAACAAAACGAACAACAAATATGCTGCGAATAATACCATTTAATACGGCAAAAATGATGTATGCAGTTATGAATCAAGTTAAACGGAGACAAAAGAAAGAGTCAAAGACAGAAAGACGAATATAAAAGCATACAGTGGAAGAGAGAGACACATTAAGAAATAGTGTTTCCAAATCTCTCGTATTGTAAACCGTCTTTCTGGAATGACCCATGGACTCTTACATGGTTTGGACACAAATTGGACCCAAAACGAATATTTAGCGCTCAGTTTATTTCTAGGAAACACAAGTGTCTCGAGGAACAAAGTTCGTTTGCATAAATTAAGACGTCCATTAATGTTGTTGCCCCTTACTTGAAAAGCGATGCCACTGAGCATTTACTGTTTCTTAATGTCCATTTGTGTGGATCATTTTAGATGTTTATTAACGCACCTGTCAAACGAGCATTCCTTCTCCAATGCGTAATAAACGCAAACAATAATGATATATATACACACACAAGTCTTACGATAAAAGCAACTACCCTTTCGTAAAAAGTGTACATGCGATGCACCGGCATAACATTCTCCATAAAATATGAAACTACGTTGCATAGTCTGAAGGTAGTCGGTGCCCAAGTCATTGAAGCCCCAGGTGATAGAGGCTGTTTGCAGATCACAGAGGAGCCAAAAAGCAATTTCTGTCACTGTGAGTTAGATCAAGATACCTCAGCCTTTTCACTCCAGAATAACACAGACTTCATGTGACCGCAAAGTAAACAAAAGGACAGGATGCGATGGCAACTCGCTCTGGGTTAAAGTGCTGGTGCTGGGAACATGGGCTGGTCTCGCAATTGTGTGAATCATTTACGCTGTGCGGATGTCTCGGCAACTTTCGCAACTGTGCAGCTGTAGCCCTTGTTTCCGGAAAACATTCTTTGTATTTGATTCTGAGAAACGTTGGTGGTTGCGTATTAACGGTAGGTCATGGTGCTTATCAAAGAATACTGTCTAAGGGATTCTGGTTTTCCATAGTTTCGGAAACGTTGATTTTGGTAGTAGGGAGGATCTCTTGGAAGTATGCCTGGTCATAGACGCTGCACTCTTGTAAAATGATGTGCGCATTTTAATCTTTACAACAAAAATAAGTGCATTTATTCTGCTATGAATGGGTGAATCTTTTAGTTAGTTTGTAATTGGTTTCCGGAAGCCGGGAATTTTAGCAATTGGGAAGGCTCGTTTATATCATTTTTTTTTCTTTCGTTTTGTTTAATGGGAATGTTGATACCATAGAAGCATGACTTATCATGGCACGACACTCTCTGATTCATGGCATATTTGCACCGGTTCAAAGTGAAATTGCACTGCTGAATAGTGACTTTGCATTGCTGACACAAACTCTGATTCATGGAACCGTGCAAAGTGTATTTTTGCGGTGCAAAGTACGGCCAAAGTCAGCCCATAGTCATTTTTGCAGTACAAAATGACATTGCCTGGACTTTAAGGGTGTTTCTTTTCAGTCATATGTGCTGGAAATAAAGCATTTTAAAGAATGTTTGTTCATTGACACAGGGCAAAACTACAAGCCGTCCAGTGAAGTAATTTATCAGACTTGCCTACTTTGGCCAACAAATGGGCCCACTTGGCCTAAAGTACATCCTGCCATAAGTGTTCCAACTTTTTAAAACAAGCATTGGCAATGTCAAAAATGTTGGCTTTTGTGTAGCCATGAGAAAGGCCTTTGACAAGCACTGACGGATTGGTATTAACTGGCCATCTATGTCAACAGCTGCAAAATGCTGCAAGTTCCTGGGGATAGAATAGCAGTGCCTGGTAAATGTAAATACTTATACACAAGACAATGCTTTTGAATGTGCCTGTGCTTCATTGAAGTACAAACGTAGTGCTTATAAATTGAGTAGCTGAAGGCAGACCTGATTCAGACATTTATATTACACAAATATTGCCCATGCAGCTTTAACTCAGTCATTAACGTTCAGAAGACTTCTTAAAAAAGAAGAAAACACTGGCAGGCACTTTGAGCTCAAAGTTTGATTGGATGTCTTCATAAACCTAGCTCAAAGAGATCCTATGAGGATGTGTTTCCGGCGGGAAGGTGCTGGAAGTGGGTGGGAATGTCCATATGGATTAACATGGCCATGGACAGTCAATGAGTGCGTACATAACCAAGCAACACCTACAATATTTGTATCCCTCCTCATATGCCATTTCTACCTAGCTGTTGTAAGAGGATTCAATTCAGCACTACAGCTAAGTTAACGCCTAGTCTAGAATACTGAATGAAAACCCTTATTGATATATCTTTATGTCCAGTTCATGCGTTCTGGATGACTACCCCTATATAACACCCCTCTCTTGGAATCCCCCTGACCCCACTGAGCCAAGAAGTAGTTCTGTTTTGCAAGTTTAAAAGGTTTATTTGATAATTTAAAATATATATATATCACACTTTATAATAAATTAATAATTGAATAGCACACTTAATCTGATATGATAAAGATCAACAACGGAGAATCTGGCACTAGCACACTTCTTATAATCACTAATGAGTTGACATGAAATGGATAAGGTAGCACACTGGTAAATAGGAACAAAAGTATAATGTGGTAGAGGATGCTTTATGTAAGCTCAGGTGGATGCAATATTCAATGAATGCAGTACAGAAAATACTCAATATGATTTCAACCAAACAATGTAATCACTTTTCTCTGGCAATCCCCTCCCCCCCTTGATGCAAGGCAAGGAAATGGAAGGAAAACACACAGTTCTCAGAAATGCAATCAATGTAAATCAGTTCACCCCAGCAAGCTTACACTACAGAAAACAGATAGGAGTTTTGAAAACACAGGCAAAATGCTTTGATATGTGCTAGCAATGGATGAGAAATATGCTGGAAATGCTTTTAATTCCCTTTCAGAGGTTCAGGGTGAGTGGTATCTAGTTAATATTAGTCCAGGCTCACACTAGCAATGATGCAGGGATAGTCAGCAGGTTAAATGAATTTCTGGCAAATGGAAGGCAAGCAGCAGCAGTTTTTACATGTGAAGAAATTTGCAAATCGCGGTAAAATTCGCGAATGCGTGTTCCGCGATTGCGGTAAAACTATAAGGGGTAGGAATGCGGTTCTAGGTTCATAGGAAAGCCACGATTCTAAGCTTTCAGATAAAAGTTACTGCAAGTCTCTAGCCCAAACGGTTACAGAGTTATGACCGATTTAATAGAGGTCGTTTTTGGTTTTGCAAATTTTAAAAGCTCAAAATGACAAGTGACAAATTTTGCAGCTAGAATGACAGGTGACAGATTTGGATCTATCAGGCAGTTCTACTTAGGTTAAATAGATTGAATTAGATGAATTTAAACTAAGAGATTGGTTCTACACAGTTCTGCTGGGTACTCACACTATATTCTTGAATTAAATGGGCCTCGTCACGGATCTGGTCAGGGTTTTAGACTGGGCTCTGGTCTCTCTCTGGGCACAGCACTGCTTTCTCCCTCTGGTCTGGTCTCTAGTTTGGCTTTCTGGAGGTTGATGAATTTGAAGTCTGGATCTCTGGATGTTGTATGGTCCGGCAGAGTGCGTTGCAGCAAATGGAATTGAAAGTCTCTATCTGTCCTGACTCTCTGCTTTTATGTGTTTTTAGAGTGGGGGTGTATGCAGCATCACCAGCCCCTACCCCTCTCCACTTGCCATTGGTCAAGCTTCCATTTCTCACTTGATTGGCGAAGGAGCTGTGAGTTAGAGTGATGTCATCCATTTATGATCTCTTGAAACAACTCCCCTATCATCTGTGCACCCAAATCTATATATGATCAAAATCCATATTTCACAGTTACACAGTTGTTTGAAATTACACATACATGGTGTGGCTGAATTTAGCCATGTCTCTGTCCAAATCTGCTCTTTCTAGGAGCTTGCATTCAAAAATGGCAACTTCTAGCACTTTTTCATGTGCTGAACAACATTGGATCTTCATTAAATTTTATACAACTGTTCCTCACATATCTACCCACATACCAATGCATTTTCGTTTGTCTAGCTGAAACAGGGAGTCTGTAATATTAATAAACGATGGGGTTTTGCCCCAGAACATCACACAAATTGGAGTTTGGGCTTGAATTAAAGGTACATTTTTTAAATTAAAGCTCTCAAAGTTATACATTTCTGTCATTTGATTACAAAGAGTTATCAGTGTTTTTGTAAAATATATATTTTACTTTCATTTCAGTCCTCAGAGTGTTGAAGTCCGCCTCCAAGACTTGGGTGGGTCAGTCACAGATCTCTGCTGGCTGGCAGATCTTTGTTGACAGCAAACATCCAGAATTAACATATTCCTTTCAGAGGAAAGGGTCCTTTGTGTGGTGTCTGGCAAGCTCACATCAGGAGGCCAGGGGGCCACTTTGCATTTATTTAACAGAACCCTGTTATTTCCTGGCTTCTTGTGTTGAGTTCTGAAGTGTCAAGAGTTCTCAGGACAGGCAACCCCTTTGAACCTTTGAGGAAATAAGACCCCTTTCTTTGCACTCATGCAGTTTGCAAGACAGCTCTCCTGTCAGAGTTTAGACCGCTACCGCCACCATCAGGATTTTGTGGTTACTGCATCCATCCTTGGGATTTTTTTTTTTTTAGACTGATTCCTTTCAGCAAGTGATATTATATGGAGTAGATTGTCCATGTTCAGGACATGGCATTGGTGTGTTTCTGCAGTAAAGTAATTCTGTGCCCATGATTTTGCCATATTTGACATTCAAGAAAAATGAATTCCCAACAGTATGGGCTTGCTTTTGGCAATCAGCATTGCATCTCTGAACTCACAATATAGGCAAAATGGGATTTTCCTGTGCATTTTCTGGGGAGCTCTGGCCATTATGATGTTTTCAATGCCAGTACTGCACAGTTTTGAGGTAGGGCCCGGATGCATGGGTAAATACATCCCACAAGCCCCCCTTCTTGCGGTGGCCATCTGATCCTTCACTAATGGGACCCGCAAGATCTGGGATGTAGTTCTCCTCTTCTCCCGATAAATGGCACAGTTCAGCATCTTTTCCTCCATCCGGTCGGATCGATCGGTTCTCCTCGCCGGTCCTGATGGGAGTATTGGGCGGTCCACTGGGCCCATTGGATCTTCGTTCCCGGTCTCCGGATCGTCCTTCTTGGTCATTCTTCATGGTTTCATCTCTCCTAGGATGATAAAGCAAAAGCGGCAATATCTACTCATAGACGATTTTTTTTTTCCACCACTGTTGAGATAGTGGGGCAGCATATGCATTTTATCATAACGAAACATTACATTCTTATTTTAATAAAAACAGTATGACTAAGAGACAGTTTCATACAAATCACAGTATGTTAGAGACTAGATGTGGTATGTTTTATGATTGGAACTGAATTAGTCTGATACAGTACCCGCTAGGATTCCAGAGGATTCCTCCAGTTGTTGCAGAGTGTGCCTGGGATGGCCACATTTCAACTGGTTTATGTGGACCCACTTGTCTTCCCCCTCTGCCGAACCGCCTTTGGGGATGCGGATCTTGTAGGCCACAGGGGAGATCTTATCGACGATCTCAAAGGGTCCCTTCCATGTAGGCAAAAATTTGCGCTGCTTGGCCTGGTTCCTTTGGAAGTTGTATAGATAGACCCGGTCTCCCACCTGATATTCCTTCCTGGAAGTTTTCAGGTCATAATGGGTCTTCATGCTATCAGCTGATCTTTCTAGATTCCGCTGAGCATAAGCAAAAGCATGTTGGAGGTGTTTCCTTAAATTCTCTACATACTCATGAGTAGTGGAGGCATTTATCAGTGTCTGCTCTTGGGTCCTGTAGAGCAAATGCTGAGGAAGCACCATCTTGCGCCCAGTCATCAACTCAAATGATGACATTTTGGTTGCAGATGAAGGGGTAGATCTGATGGCCATTAGGACCAGAGGTAATCGGATATCCCAACTTGGCCCAGAATCTGCCACAAACTTCTTTAATATGCTCACAATTGTCCGGTTATATCTCTCTACTGCCCCAGAAGAAGCTGGCCGATAAGCAATATGCAACTTCCTTTTGACCCCCAGTATCTCCCACATCTTTGTCATTACTTCACTGGTGAAGTGGCTACCTCTGTCTGACTCAATCCTTTGAGGTAGACCAAAACGGGAAAAGATGTGGTTAATCATCAAGGCAGCTGCAGTTTCTGCCTTGCAATTTGGGGCTGGGAGACATTCCACCCACTTGGTAAACAAGCATGTCACAGTCAACATGTACTTATTCCCCCTAGCCGAGCGAATCACAGGGCCTACAAAGTCGATTTGTAAATCTGACCATGGCAGTGTCATCCCCCTCTTTTGGAGAGGCGCACGGTGCGTGAGGGATGATGGCTGAAATTGTGCACACACAAGACACCCCTTCAAGTATTGGTCGAGGTCCTGCCCCATGTGTGGCCAGTATGCAACCTCTCTTAAGATTTCCAATGTTGTGTGAAACCCCCTATGACCGGCAGTGGCCGCATCATGGGCGTGACTTAACATCAGGCTTCGGAATGAGGTAGGAACCACCCACTGATCGTGGCCAGCTTTGGATTTCCTTACCAGCAAACCGTCTTGAATCCGGAACATTTTTGGACATTTCATCAACACTCTTAGGTCCTCTTTCCCAATGTAATCGGTATCCGTCAGGGGAAAGTTCTCAGGGTCCTCAAGGTGCTGGTAAAATTTACCAATAATTGGATCCCCCTTCTGAGCAGTAATCAAATCATCATCAGGGGTCTCCTTACTCCATTGTGCAATTGAAAGGTCGTTGTGAGCATTTGTCTGGGACCTAGTGATAGCAGTGACCTGGATTTGACAACAGGGACTCAATCTCAATTAGATCCCCTTGGATGGCCCCGGTTTTGGCCAGCTGATCAGCTAAGTCATTTCCAGTTTTGTCTGGTCCCTCTACTTTGGAATGACCCTTGATCTTTTTCCAGTAGATGGTCATCCCATTCGATGTGACCAGATCATCAATGTTTTGGATCAACTTCCCATGTTTCAAGGGTTTGTTGTTAGCACATAACATGCCTCTGGTTTTCCAATTAACCAGGTGCTCCACGAACCCGTTCCGTACATAATCCGAATCTGTGATTATGACCAGTTCGTGGAGTTGATGCTGGACAGCAGTGAGGATGGCCTGATGCACAGCCATCAATTCTGCCACCTGACTACTTCGGGGACCAATTTTGTATCCAGCGGAGGGTTCTGGGGACTCATTCACCCATGCATTCCCTACGCCGGCCACCAGTTCTTTCTCCCCGTTGTTGTCAACATGGTAAGAGCATCCATCCACATACACAGTGGGCATTCCCTCACACTTGTCTTCTTCAAAGACTTTGTGTGGGGAATTAAGGTATGCCTCCATGTTGTCCTTGATTTTCAGACTTTCGTCCTCGAGACAGTTTTCTCTGGCACAATCATGCAAGTCAGCCAGACCTTGCGCGAGGGGACTCTTCTTGTTTTGGCCATATCTGACCTCCACAGGAAAGCCTTGCATTGACAGAATCCAGGAAGTAATTCGGGAATTACTCACATTTCCGGCCCGGATTCTGTCACTTTGGAGATATTGCAGAGGCTGGTGTGGAGTCTCCACTATGATGTGTTCCCCCTGGATAAACGGGCGGTAATTCTTCAATGCCCACACCGTTGCCAGGAGTGCCTTCTCACAATCGTTGAATTTTTCCTCCACAGAGGATAAAGTTTTGCTCGCATAGGAGATTACTTTATTGACCTTGTCATGCTTTTGGTATAATACTGCCGTCAAGCACGTATCAGAGAACCCCGTCTCCAGGAAGAACTCCTTGTTTCTGACAGGGTAAGCTAGGCAAGGCGCTTGTGAGAGGCTTCTTTTGAGTTGTTTTACCGCCTTGGCTTGTTCTGGACCCCATTCCCACTTGACCCCCCCCTTCAGGAGATGAATCAGGGGTCTGGTGATCTCTGCGTAGCCCTCAATGAACTTTCTGCTGTAATTAGTCAGTCCAAGGAGGCTCCTTAGTTCCCGCAGAGTTGTGGGGTCTTTCAGTTTCTGAAGTGCTTCCACTTTCTTTTCCTGGGGACAGAGACCCTGAGGAGTAATCTCATGCCCCAAGAAATTAACACGGGTTCTACACCACTGTGCTTTCTGAAAGGAAAGTTTTGCTCCGGCAGCCCTCAACTGTGTCAGAACATAACGGATCTCCGCTATGTGTTCCTCCACAGATGAACTTTTGATGAGGACATCATCTACATAAGCCAGGTTACCCCTTGCACCCAAGTCAGGCATGGCCTTGTGTAGAAAAATGTTGAATTCATTGCCGGAGTTGAGGTATCCGAAGGGAGTCCGGGTCCAGGTGTACTGCTGGCCCCCAAAGGTAAAAGCCAGCTTGTATTGGTCCTCCCTACTGACAGGCACAGTCCAGTATCCATTGGTCAGGTCTATTGCAGTGAATACCTGTGACCCCTGGATCTGGGCCAGCCCTTGGTCAATGTAGGGCAGAGGCCATCGGGAAGTATGGACCCGTTTGTTGAGCTCCCTGAGGTCGGCACAGAGTCTCCACTGGCCGTTTGGCTTCAATATTCCCAGCACCGGATTATGGAAGGTGCTGTGGACTGGACGGATTATTCCCCGGGACTCAAGGTTCTTCATTATTTCAGTAAGGGACTCCATTGATGCGAGAGGCAAGCGATATTGCTTCACAAACACAGGAGTCATGCCAGGGTCCGTGGGGATTGTTGTTGTGTGGATGTCAGTGCGACCACAGTCATATGAGTATACCGCAAAGAGATCTTGGAAATCCAAGAAAACTTGTTTCAACTTTTGCTTTTGTTCCAGAGTCACACAGGCATCAGCTAGGTTGACTCTCTCTTCCACCATCTGCCTGAAGCCTGGAAAGACTTCTGGTTTGGCTATTTCCGCGGCCTCCTCCAGCTGGGTGGAGAAGTCCCTGGTCAGAGTGCTGATTTGGACCGGAGGCTTCAGGTGGGAAAGGCAGCCCTCATGTACCTGGAAAATCACCTCATCCCTCCTGAAGTCACACGTCACATCTTCCTTACCATAGGGGCAGGAAGTGTACACCAGGAAGTTCCCCCCATGCCGGGTGAAAATCCTGTCTGGTGTTGTATTGTCCTCACTGTCACTGTCAACACAGTCCTTGGGGATTGGTCCTAACAGTTCATTTACAAGATCAATGGAGAAATGTCGGTCATCAACCGCCATTCCAATAATGGTGCCTGCGGCTAGAGTAATACTCTTTAAGTCGCTGTTATCCACCTCTATTAGAATGGTGTCATGTTCTATGTTGACTAATGGAGTTGGGTTTACCCCCAACCCTTGCTGTTGGAAAGAAGCATTTAGATGTATGTAAGCATCAGGGTTTTTCAACTCTTGTCCCCTTTTAACTTTCACTTCCAGGGAGAATTGTCGGGTCCTTTCTGGGATGGTGACTTCCTCTTTAACCTGAATTTCAACTGCATAAGGTAGCAATTGAGCTGACCTAAATGCTTTTTCTGGATCATCAAAGCCCATGGGATTATCCGCTAATCGGGACCAAGCTTTGAAGTTTATTAGGTCCAAACTAATGGCAAAGCGGTTGAGAATGTCACTGCCTAAGTAAAAGGCGGCAGTGACGTCTCGCACGACCCAACAATTATGGACTATGCTCTTGTTGCCAATGGAGATTTTGAGCATACACCTGCTTGGCAGGAGATGTTTTGAATTGGGTGCTTCCAGGTCCATTTCCCATTTGTCTATCAGTTTGAAGGTGGGAATGGCTGGATCTTTTGGAAGTTGGCGAAACATGGCTTCGCTGATGAAGCTCTTACCGTTGTTCACACACACTCGAGCGAGAACAGAGTCCTTCCCATCATTTAACTGAACAGGGATGAACAACTGCTCTCCAATTTGCTGAATATCAGCCAGGCTTTGAGCTGATTTCACATCTTTCTGGACTATAGGAGTGGGAGTTTCAGATTGTGGATTGGTATAGAATTTCAAAGTGTTTCCTTCCAGCGTGGAATACCACTTTAGACTGGAAGGAAGGTTGATTTTCAGAAATAGAGAGGACCCCCCATCACCAGTCTGTTGTCCTACTGCTATGACTGTCACGTCTGGAATTTGGTTGTTCTGGAAGTGAAATTCTACTTGGTCAGATTTTTGTTCAACCATGTGGCAGGTGCCGTTTAAACTAACATGGTTGACACTCTGTTTTAATTTTATCGGTCGGCTAGTCTGGGTCCAGAGGACCTTGTTTACACAATCTATTAGGAGTGACAACCTTCTCAGGAGGTCATTCCCTAGTAAACAAGGGGTGCCCTCCGGGGTCACAACTATGACCGGGTGTTTCAACTTATGTCGCCCAATTTTAATGTCCAAGTCTGCAGTCCCCTCAACGGGAATTTCCTTCCCGTCAAAGTTCTGTAGTTGTCCCGGAAGAGAGGTGAGAGGAATTTGGTAAATCTCTCCCCTTCCTGCATTCAGTTCGTCAAAGGCCCTTCTGGACAGAAGGGTAGCTTGAGATCCAGTGTCCACCAGTGCCGAGATTGTACCCTGCCCCTGTACTCGTACCGGGGCATAATATCTTCCCTCCTTCTCCTCAAGGGGGCACAGGTAATGTACATTTTTGGACAACTGGTGGGCTAACTTTCTGGTTTTGGACATTGCTAGCGAAGAGATTTGGGCAGAATTCTGTGGAGAGTCTTGGGAATCTGAAAGAAAAATTTGGCAACTGGAGATCAGAGCCATTGTGGGTTCCCCTGGTTCCAGTTCTGGGCCGCCCCCCCCCCTTTTTGGAGGCAGTCCCCAGTATGGGTTTGAACCCGGGGATTTTCTTGCTGTTGGTTCTGGGATGAGATGGTGGGCGGCGGTAGCTCAGTCTCCACATCTCCCCAGTCTGGATTTGCATTCCTAGGGACCCATTTTTCTTTGGGAGGAGTTCCCCCCTCTCTGAAGGAGAAGATCCTTTTCCCAGGATCCTCTGAGGATCCCTCTCCCTCAAATTGGAAGATCTGTACCTCCTCCTCAAACTGAGTCTGTTTGGGTCTTTTGTTTCTCCTACCCCCCCTCTGCTCCTTAGGAGGCAGACTTTCAGGGGCAAGAGATTTTGTTTCCGGTTCCTGGGTTTCCAGGGGCTGTTTACAAGTGAGGAAGGAAGCTTCCTCCAAGGCTTTACACCCCCCTTCCCTTTGTGCCTCCTCCCTGGGAAACGGTGAGTTATCGGGGTGCTGCCCCCGTCATTGTTCTGGAGCACCAGGTCCAGAGTTGGGTGCGTTCTGCGCCGGCACGCCCATCTGAGGGTTCTGCTGAGCCCTCAGTATGTGACCCAGATCCCGCGCCATGTTTTGAACCTGGCGCTCTAACTGGGAAACCCGCTCAGGCTGATACGGGGCCCTGTTTTCTCCCCTGGGCTGATCCCGGGAAGGGTAGCTGTCCCTTCTTTGGTAGTACCCCTGGTTGGGAAGATTTGGGTACCCCTCCACCCTTGGCCTCCCCTCTCCTGGATTCAGTGGTCTGGGCTCAGGGAATTGGGGAAAGAAGGATGGATGGTTTTGGGGCTGAAAGTCGGGAGGATATCTGGGGAAAAAGTTCTGCCCAGGGTTTGGTAAATTTCTGCCCTCCTGTGGGAAGTTTGGAGGGAAGTTCCCTGGGTTAGGTGCTTGGCTGGATCCCCCCCCTTGGGCTGGAGGAGTCCACACATAACCCAGGATGGGTCGATTTCCCTTGTAACGGGGACTTACATAATCAGGAGAGCGAGGGACCCCATTTGTGGGGCTGCCTCCCTGGCTCCCTGTCTGTGACTGGCCCGAGGACCTTCTGAGCCTAGCATTATTAGGTGCAGGTAGGTTTTTAGGCCCCCCCATCTCCAAATCCAAAACGGGGGTGACCTTTACCTCTGCCACCTTGGTAGCAGCAGGGGTGCTGTTGGCTTTGGGGTTTTTCTGGGCATTACTTTTGCTATCTACCGGTTTCTGCACCTCATAGATCCGGGTAGCCTGTTCAATGACCCAGTCTAAAGATCTTTTCTCGTGAAAATCCCTCACGAGCTGGGTCATGATATATTTGGGCAAGGCATGGAAAAACGTATTAATAAATTCCCTGCTATCCGTGCGCACCCTTCTTGTGGTCTGTGCAAAAGCACGCTTTAACTCCCACACAAATTCTTGTGGGGCCTGATCCTCCCCACATTGCAAATTGTAGGCTGCCTTGCGAGCCTCTTGAGGATTTCTGTGAACAGAAAAATGTTTCAAGATGGCCGCCTTATAGGTGGACCATCTTAAATGATTTTGGTCCTCCAGCCCCGCAAAGAAACTGGAGTATTCCGGGGAGAAGGTCCACTTTACATATTGAATACAGCTTTGGCTGTCCTTCAAATGGAAAGTCTCCATCATTTGTTCAAACAACTCTAAGTGCTCCCAAACAGAATACTTAGCGTTCTTATGGTAAGACGTGATGACGCTCCTGATCGCCTTAATCTGCTTTAAGGGGTCCTTAAGCAAGGCCCTTTTTGCCTTATTGGCCTTTTTGGTTCGGGTAACCCTTGTCCATTCATCCTCGGACTCAGAGGCACTGCTCCTAGAGGTTCCCGTCTGTTCTTCCAGGTTTTCCCGGATTCTGCGAGCCTGGGAATGGCTGGCAGAATGTGGGGACCTGGTCTCCTGTGTCCTGCGCAGTTCAGAGGAGTCTTCAGATTCCTCCTTGCTGCCAGGATTTGATGGGTACCCCCTCCACTGACCTAACTGGGCAGAGGTTTTCAGGATGCCCTTAATGGGCCTACTCTCCTGGGGTTCCCCATCGAACTGTACTGTACTTGGGTGCCCATACCCGGATGCCCATCCCTCCATTCCTGAGTGGTACTGGCCTATGAGCCCCATACTCTTAGCTGGATAGTAATCTGCCATCCCTGCAGCCCTGTGCTCATGTGCGCCAGGGGACATGGGGGTGGTAGAGTCCAGGGACTGGGGGAGATGAAGGCCCCTGGTGTTAGGGCTCCTGCGGTTATGGTCAGGAGTCTCTCTTTCCCAGCGGACCTCATCTCTATCCGCCCCTGCTCCCTGTTGCAATGCAAGAGCCTGCATTTGTGCTTTCAGTTCCTCTGTTAAGGCCTTACTCGACTCTATCAGTTTCTCCTGC
The DNA here is from genome assembly GCF_040938575.1 of Ambystoma mexicanum. Lineage (NCBI taxonomy): Eukaryota > Metazoa > Chordata > Amphibia > Caudata > Ambystomatidae > Ambystoma > Ambystoma mexicanum. The sequence continues at coordinate 1,437,146,413 of NC_090921.1, forward strand.
ATCGCTACCTGTTGCTGGAGCCTCTAATTGTGCTGGCAGAGAGCCTCATTTTCCCTCTGTGCTTCCTGGTTGGTCCTGGAGAACTGGGCCAGTCTTTGCTGCAGGAGGGTTACCTCCTGAGCTGTGTCCCTATTGGCCTGCTCCTTTCTTGCTAGAGCATCCTCCACCCTCCTGGTGTGCTCTAACAAGTTCTGGTGTTCTTTTTGGAGGTCACCCAGTCCCTGGTGGGCCAGGTGATTTTCTTCCATTTTCCTTTTTAAATGGCAGACTTCCTGGCCTAAGGCGTCTCTTTCCTGACTACGAGCCTGCATTTGTGCCGCCAGGTCGTCCCTCTGCCTTTGAAAGGCACCAGCTTTCTGGCGTTCTTCATCAAACTCTGCCTGGGTATCCAGGTCTTTCAAGATCAGCTTGTTGCTCTCTACCTTCACTCTATCTAGATGACTTTGCAGGGTGGCTACCTGCTCCGTGCATGCCCTGTTAAAGTCTAATTGTTGCTCCAGCTTTTTCTGGCTCTGCAGTAAGGAGTCCAAACTGTCTTGGTGCTCCTTCTGCAGGGCCAGAAATCTAGTATCCTGTTCTACCTTTTCCTATTGCAGCACATCCATATCCTTCTTTATTTTAATGATGTGCTGCCTACTATCATCTTCTGACTCCTGGCTCCTCTGCAGCCTCTGCTCAGAAGAGACCAGGTCAGATTGGGCCTTCTCTAACACCATCTGTTGCCTATTTGCCAGATTTTGGCTTTCAGCACATCTATCCTGCATGTCTCCCATATATAGGTACAGGTATGCTGCTATCCTGGCAATCTTATTGTGTTCCTCTTTGGCTTTAGGAGCCATATATAGTTCACTCAGGGCCACATGTAATGGACCCTGATCTCTCCATAAGTCTGACCCTGTTTCAGTGACCTGTCGCGTGATGGCCTGCAACCAGGCATCCTGGCCCTGTTCGGTCCATTCACCTCTCACAAATAGCTTATGCAAGAGGTGCTCTCTGGCTATTTTCATGTCTACTAAGGTCGTCATTCTAGAGATTGGTCTCTGTCCTGACTTACAGAAGTTAGTATTTTATTTTTGCAGAACAGAACTTTTCTTGGAGTGTCCCTTTTGAGGAATGCTTCACAGCGTAATGCAGCGTTGTGATCCGACCGGATGTGTGTATCTGGTCAGCTGGCACGCTGTATTAATCTGCACAAATGGTAAATCTAACCCAGAATCCCGGATACGAGCCCCCACTTTGTAAGAGGATTCAATTCAGCACTACAGCTAAGTTAACGCCTAGTCTAGAATACTGAATGAAAACCCTTATTGATATATCTTTATGTCCAGTTCATGCGTTCTGGATGACTACCCCTATATAACACCCCTCTCTTGGAATCCCCCTGACCCCACTGAGCCAAGAAGTAGTTCTGTTTTGCAAGTTTAAAAGGTTTATTTGATAATTTAAAATATATATATATCACACTTTATAATAAATTAATAATTGAATAGCACACTTAATCTGATATGATAAAGATCAACAACGGAGAATCTGGCACTAGCACACTTCTTATAATCACTAATGAGTTGACATGAAATGGATAAGGTAGCACACTGGTAAATAGGAACAAAAGTATAATGTGGTAGAGGATGCTTTATGTAAGCTCAGGTGGATGCAATATTCAATGAATGCAGTACAGAAAATACTCAATATGATTTCAACCAAACAATGTAATCACTTTTCTCTGGCAATCCCCTCCCCCCCTTGATGCAAGGCAAGGAAATGGAAGGAAAACACACAGTTCTCAGAAATGCAATCAATGTAAATCAGTTCACCCCAGCAAGCTTACACTACAGAAAACAGATAGGAGTTTTGAAAACACAGGCAAAATGCTTTGATATGTGCTAGCAATGGATGAGAAATATGCTGGAAATGCTTTTAATTCCCTTTCAGAGGTTCAGGGTGAGTGGTATCTAGTTAATATTAGTCCAGGCTCACACTAGCAATGATGCAGGGATAGTCAGCAGGTTAAACGAATTTCTGGCAAATGGAAGGCAAGCAGCAGCAGTTTTTACATGTGAAGAAATTTGCAAATCGCGGTAAAATTCGCGAATGCGTGTTCCGCGATTGCGGTAAAACTATAAGGGGTTCTAGGTTCATAGGAAAGCCACGATTCTAAGCTTTCAGATAAAAGTTACTGCAAGTCTCTAGCCCAAACGGTTACAGAGTTATGACCGATTTAATAGAGGTCGTTTTTGGTTTTGCAAATTTTAAAAGCTCAAAATGACAAGTGACAAATTTTGCAGCTAGAATGACAGGTGACAGATTTGGATCTATCAGGCAGTTCTACTTAGGTTAAATAGATTGAATTAGATGAATTTAAACTAAGAGATTGGTTCTACACAGTTCTGCTGGGTACTCACACTATATTCTTGAATTAAATGGGCCTCGTCACAGATCTGGTCAGGGTTTTAGACTGAGCTCTGGTCTCTCTCTGGGCACAGCACTGCTTTCTCCCTCTGGTCTGGTCTCTAGTTTGGCTTTCTGGAGGTTGATGAATTTGAAGTCTGGATCTCTGGATGTTGTATGGTCCGGCAGAGTGCGTTGCAGCAAATGGAATTGAAAGTCTCTATCTGTCCTGACTCTCTGCTTTTATGTGTTTTTAGAGTGGGGGTGTATGCAGCATCACCAGCCCCTACCCCTCTCCACTTGCCATTGGTCAAGCTTCCATTTCTCACTTGATTGGCGAAGGAGCTGTGAGTTAGAGTGATGTCATCCATTTATGATCTCTTGAAACAACTCCCCTATCATCTGTGCACCCAAATCTATATATGATCAAAATCCATATTTCACAGTTACACAGTTGTTTGAAATTACACATACATGGTGTGGCTGAATTTAGCCATGTCTCTGTCCAAATCTGCTCTTTCTAGGAGCTTGCATTCAAAAATGGCAACTTCTAGCACTTTTTCATGTGCTGAACAACATTGGATCTTCATTAAATTTTATACAACTGTTCCTCACATATCTACCCACATACCAATGCATTTTCGTTTGTCTAGCTGAAACAGGGAGTCTGTAATATTAATAAACAATGGGGTTTTGCCCCAGAACATCACACAAATTGGAGTTTGGGCTTGAATTAAAGGTACATTTTTTAAATTAAAGCTCTCAAAGTTATACATTTCTGTCATTTGATTACAAAGAGTTATCAGTGTTTTTGTAAAATATATATTTTACTTTCAATTCAGTCCTCAGAGTGTTGAAGTCCGCCTCCAAGACTTGGGTGGGTCAGTCACAGATCTCTGCTGGCTGGCAGATCTTTGTTGACAGCAAACATCCAGAATTAACATATTCCTTTCAGAGGAAAGGGTCCTTTGTGTGGTGTCTGGCAAGCTCACATCAGGAGGCCAGGGGGCCACTTTGCATTTAATTAACAGAACCCTGTTATTTCCTGGCTTCTTGTGTTGAGTTCTGAAGTGTCAAGAGTTCTCAGGACAGGCAACCCCTTTGAACCTTTGAGGAAATAAGACCCCTTTCTTTGCACTCATGCAGTTTGCAAGACAGCTCTCCTGTCAGAGTTTAGACCGCTAGCGCCACCATCAGGATTTTGTGGTTACTGCATCCATCCTTGGGATTTTTTTTTTTTAGATTGATTCCTTTCAGCAAGTGATATTATATGGAGTAGATTGTCCATGTTCAGGACATGGCATTGGTGTGTTTCTGCAGTAAAGTAATTCTGTGCCCATGATTTTGCCATATTTGACATTCAAGAAAAATGAATTCCCAACAGTATGGGTTTGCTTTTGGCAATCAGCATTGCATCTCTGAACTCATAATATAGGCAAAATGGGATTTTCCTGTGCATTTTCTGGGGAGCTCTGGCCATTATGATGTTTTCAATGCCAGTACTGCACAGTTTTGAGGTAGGGCCCGGATGCATGGGTAAATACATCCCACACTGTACTCCAATGCAATAGTTTTGGCTTATAGGTGGCATAAAGTGCCACCTAATACCCAAAACTAATAAAATGATAACTGATTTACCTGTGGTTTAGACGATCTGGAGTTTGGGCAGGCTGCACAACAATGGCTGTAATAGTAAGTTTCTGTCTTTACCATAAAGATACTTCAGTCCAGAGATCATTCCCTGGTTATAATATGATAATTTAGTGTGGTGCATCTTTTGTCATTACTCAAATGTGACTATCTTAGGCATTCTTTTGTGCCATTACAGGCATTTCTTCAGGACATAAAATTGGAGAATGCTGTTTGTTCCAGTACCAAATAATGCATATAAATGAAAGGTCCTAGTAGGTTCAAGGTCCTGATGGTTGCTACGGATCACAAATGCTGCTTCGTGCAGGCTGTCCAACCTCCAGACTCTCCACCATTAACCCGACATTCATATGACTATGTTGAAAATAGTATCTTATTGATCACTGCATAGAGGCACGCTTTCTCTGAATATTAAATTAGAAAACTGTGTTTTTGATTTTTCCCTCACAAGATCTGATACTGAAATTGGGTATCGCATTGAATGTTTGAAGAAACAAATCCATTGATTGGAGTGTAAGCCATTCACACTTACCTCAATTCTACAAAATAGGGCTTTTTGCTATTGTCGTTATTTCACATAGAAGGAGAATGTGTCCTGAAGATACAGGGCCTCATTACACAGAAGGCGGTAACCATGGCGCTATTAGAGCCATGGTTGACGCCAGTATTTTACAGAGTACGCCATGGTGAATGCCGGAATTACCGCCCCATTCCAAGGTGTGCGGGGGCGGTAATTCCCCATTCACCATGGCACTTCCCCATTCCCATTTTTGCCCACATAGGGCTCAATGGGAATGGGGAAGGCGGTAATTACGGTACTGTAATTACTTCCAAGGTCCATTTGCGGGTCCCGTCCTTAACGGCTGGCAAAACCAGCCGTTAAGGTAGGGACTCGCGAAGGGACCTTGTAGTAAGGCGGTAAGGGATTACCGGTACCGGTACCCTTACCGGTAATCCCTTACCGCCATCCATGTAATGAGGCCCATAGTGTAGGATACTACTGAGAAGCACAAAAAAGCATCCAAGGCCTCCATATGGCTAAATCCTGCTCTGCATCTTGGTGAACCAGGCTTTGTGGTTAAAAGAATGAAACCATTTCCAGTGTCCTTGTTCCCTGTCTTGCTTGATAAATATAGGAAGACGTGTTAACCATTATGTCCTCCACTGATTTCCAGACCTTATCAAGGAGGTCAGCCTGAAACTGAGAGCGATGGACAATGATAAGCAATATGTCTTGTGGCTGTCTGAGCCAGAGACCTGCAACTGTAAAGACAAACTGGGGAGGGGCCTGCAGGGAAATGTGGCCTATAGTAAAATAGCATCTGTAGAATCCAGGCAATTAAAAGGCTGTGAATGGACACTCACATTATCCTGGTTTGCCCCCTTGGCTCCCCATACCCCTCCTTTCACACACCATCTACCGCATTGACCTCATTGCCTTGCAAGGGAGAATCAAAGGGAATGCCAACACTGGGGTTATGTTATGTTAAATTGATGTATACTGCACCAAATGACCACCATAGTAGTTTCAGAGCACCTAAACTTATCAATGAAGTGGAAAAGTGTGCCCTTAAGAGTGGTATCTAGATCACAGTCTGCTGCAAGAAAGTGCATGAGGGGAAGTTAAAGAATAGTTTATGGATGGGTCCCTAATCACCTTAGCCAAGCAGGCCCACTGCTTAAGAAGCGAGTGCACATTTGTTCGTAAAACAAGTTTGTTGTACAATCGTCCGAGGAGGTGTAAGGTGACCCTGTTGAGTCAAACTAACACAAATCTCAATGAACCACATAAGGTGACACATTATATACATAATATACATTTTTGCAACAGTTAAAACACTCCATATATTTTATTACAATCCACCAAAATACATGATTGGTCAAAACCTATACAAAGAAATCCCATCTTTCTCCAGTTATTGCAGTCTCTTTGGTCATCAATTATGTTATCTACCATCTTCAGATTGTATTCATTGCACACCCCTTCTTGGGATTCATCCTTGGTAGGTCGTGTCATCAGGACATGGTTACACATTCATATACAAATATTGTTCATTACGAGTCACAAATGGCCTGAAACCTCTTAACCGTAAACATTTTTGCACATGGTTTACCTGGATACTTAACACAATTACAATAAATAGGTTCCCTTTGAACTAGCGATAACTATCTCACCCACCCCAACTTTACTGGTGTCCCGGAACATTCTAATTGAAATAACTACCATTGTAACACACATGGCCCCAGGCCACATCCTGATTAAATAATCGAATCCCAAGGAGTATCAGTCACTTTGGCCTTGAGCAATTGCTTCACCCCACATTTATGGCTATTCAAAAACAAATAGCCAAAACCCTCTGTTAAGTTCCCATGCACTTAAGAGATAACATCTGCTTTCTGCAATACTACCAGACCATAAAAACCATAGCTGGTTTCTTTTGTTGAGCTGAACATCGGCTAAGGTCATAGTTAGTTGTTTACCCATCCTCTGGCCTCTTAAACTCTGCAAAACCAGTTTCTCAAAGTCAAACCCTGACTGCCACATTTTAATCCATTTATAAAAAACCCACTACATGCAGATAAAAACATCCCTGTGTATTTATTTCAGTGTGAATGCATGTTTAATAACTGTTGTGGTTTCCTCACAGTGGGTTCTCTATCGCCAGTCCCCTTCCTTGCATGCGCATTATGAAAACTCCTTGTTGCACAGTTTCTAGGCACATCATCACACTTTGGGGGTAATTCATGGAATAAAGCGCAGAAGTGGCGCACGCGGCTGGCGCACAGAGTGCGCTTGCCCCAGCATACGCCAGCCGCGTGCGCCAAAACCCATTTTGGCGCACAATGTATTCATGGATACTTAAATCCATAACCAACCGTGGCGCAGTGACCTTGCCAGTGCTTAAAGTGGGCTGGGGCCTGCCGGGCCCCGGCAGTCTCCAAAAAGTGGGACTGAGCCAGGGCTCTGCCGGGGCCCCGCATCCCACACAACATTGGCGGGATGCATTATCCAACCGCGACGGGAGATGCGCCGCCAGTTTAATTTCAGCGAGCTGACAGAAGTGCCAGCCAATACGTAACATTGGTATGTTTATAAGGCTTGAAAGGTACACAAACACTAGTAGTGCGCATACAAATATATAAATGCTCACATACATTTATATATTTGTTTGCGCACCTTACAATGATTTGTGCATTTTTTTAGGCCACCCCCTTAATGGAAGCCACGCCCCCAAACGAGGGCCCCCCCTCAATTTCTTACCCCACTTGAAACACTGGACCTTGCATCAGTGCCAGTTACGCCCCCAACCCTGCCCCGTGCACCAAAAACATCTGCATAAATCCCCTAGATGGCGCAAAGGCCAGTCGACCAGCATACAGCCCCCCCAACTACAAAAACACACTAAATACATCACACAGCCCACACACGAGAACCCAATCACGTGTAAAACTCCCTGCGCACCCCTCGGAATACGCATACCCCACTCGCCCCAGCAAAATCACATGTGAAACTCCCTGCGCACCCCTCAGAATACGTGTACCTGCTAGCGAAATCGCATATAAAACTCCCCACACACCCCTCAGACTGGGGGTGCATGTGGATTTCTAAACGTGATTGGCCTGGCACGAGCATGGTATGCATATTCCAGGGTGCTAGGGGATTTCTACACACGATTGGCTTGGCGCGAGCGGGGGACGTATTTTCCGGGGGTGTGCGTGGATTTCTACATGTGATTGGCCTGGCGCGAGCGGGGTACGCGTATTCCGGGGTGTGCGTGGATTTCTACAGGCGATTGGCCTGGTGCGAGCGGGGTACGTGTATTCTGGGGGTGCGTGTGGCTTTCTACACACGATCGACCTTGGCGCAAACAGGGTACGTATATTCTGGGGTGCGCGCGGAGTAATACATGCAATTTGGCAGTGTAGGCCCTCCCAGGTGTGCCCCTAACCATGACCTGCAGGCAGCCCACACCACACCGGACCACCCTACACCCCTGGGCATGCCGTGCAGGCAGTCCATGACCCCAGACCATGACCCGCAGGAAGCCCATGACCCCAGACCATGACCCACAGGCAGGCCAAATAGCACCATGCACTTGGGAGCCCCGACACATGGACTCCCACCCCACCCCCAGTGAGGGCACCTGCCAGCAGGACCGACTCATGTCCCCCACCCCACCCCCAGTGACGGGTACCTGCCAGCAGGTCCCGACTCATGTCCCCCACCCCACTCCCAGTGAGGGCACCTGCCAGCAGGCACTGACTCATGTCCTCCACACCACCCCCAGTGACAGGTACCTGCCAGCAGGCCCCGACTCACGTCCCCCACCCAACACGTCATCACAATCCAGACCCATGGCCCTTATGGCCAACCAAATCCCACCCCACCCCAGTCCAAATACCCAACCAAGCATTCCATCCACTCCACATTGAAATCCCCATGTCATGAGAGATCCCAAATAACCAGTATACCCATGAATACATGTCCATCAGACCCACACAATGGTGACACATTACTGAGAAAACCCACATTGTGACATGCACGAAACCAATGAGAGAAGACCACACAAATGAATTTAAAAATAAAAATGCATTCTATACAAAACTGAATGAATGAAACGAAAAGAAAATGAATTATAAATAAAGTCTGGATGTCCAAAATAAAGTGAAAAAAATGAATGCTGAAATCAATAAAATCCAAAGTAAAATGGCTCCAAAGCCTCCGTCCATAAAACAAAATCCAAAGTTAAAAAAAGCAAACCATTCCTCCATGGTAAAAGAAATACAGTAAAATCAGGTCCAAGACTATATACAAATAAAAAATCAAGGGTCCACGAGCCCAACAATCCAAAGGAAACCTAACAAAAAACCTACCTAATAAATAACTATTTACAAAAAGGCGGGGCATAGTCCATGCGCCCCAAAGGAACAAAAAATAGAAAGGAAACCTACACCTACATAACTATTTACATAGGCGGCGGGCCAGTCCCACGGCTCATTTAGTGATGTTCCCGGGCCAGAGCATCATCAAACTCCACATCTATGTTACGGAGGTGGGCCTGTTCCCTGGCCTCGAGGTCTCGCAGGGATGCAGCCATGGAATCCATCAACTCCCTGCGAGTTTCCTTGAGGCCCTCCGCCCGCCTCAAAGCCCGGTGCATGGAGTTCTCTGGCCTGACCATCCTGAGCCGTGCCCTCTCCGCCTGCCACCTCTCTGCATCTATTTGCTGGCCCAACCCCTGCCACATGGAAGACACTCCCAGTCCAGGGTCCTCCTGCCCCTCGTGTTGATGGCCCCAAGCCATGATGCTTCCCACGCTGAGCCTGCTGCTGCCTCTGACGCAACTGCCTCTGCCACCACGACGGCCTCCGGGCTGATGGAAACCCTCGGCGCCATCGTGCACGTGCCCTGCCCGATGACATCCTCCATCTGCTGGGGTCCAGTTTGCACCCCCAAATTCACCATGGCACTGGTGGGTAACATGTTGGACTACTTCAATGGCCTGTTCAACGCTCCTACCTACATGCACACGTCCCCCTGCCAAACTGCCAGACACATACTGTGGGATACATCCTTTGTCCTTGATGCAGGGTGTCTCATTCGGACTGTGCAGATGGCAGGGACACGAGTGCCCATTCAGGCTCCATGTGCATTCCATGTTTGCCCCTATGTGTCCTTGGCAGGATGATCATAGTAGTACGTGATCCAGGATGACATATATTTAATGGCTTTTGATCATCCATTCCATGCCCACTGTGGCTCAGTTCTGCATCACACACATGTTTGGGGTGTCATGGTCTGTGTGGGGCACAGGCCTCCCCCAGTTTCAGGCCCCCTGACTCTATCCCACTTGTGTAATGACTTCTGCACAAATGCGTGTACTAGAGAGGGTTCATCATGTGTCCTGCTTACTGTCCCATTCTCATCTGCTGTGTTGTCAGTTGATTCTGATGATGCAATTGACACTACTCAACACTGTCTGCCAATACACAGTTCTATGGTCACCTTTCACTGCCATGCAATGCCTCTCTGCATTTCTGCATTTTCAAAAAGGGAGCAGGGGGAGTCTTGCCTGCAGCCATGCAACCCATTGCAAGCACATAGCACGTGATGCCTGACCTTGCCCTTACACTGCCTTCATGTTTATTGATTGACATCATAATGTACTTGTTGATGTAGATAGTCGGTTATGTAAACATTTTCTGCACTGCACCAACCCACTTCTGAGCCATGTTACACCATTATAAAAGCTGACTCACTGCTGCAATGTCAAAGTCAGATTGTTATCCCTTCACTGTCATGAAAGGCATGGGCGCAGGTGCATCCTGTGACACATGTACTCAGTATGGGAACACCCTAGCGGGTGTTTAGCAAAGTTGATTGGTCAATCTGTGGCCTATGCTAACTGGTATAGGCTGCAGATTGACTATAGGCTGCCAATCTGGTTGTAATAACTGTGGAGCTGCCTGCTTGTGTGTATGTGTACACTTCCACATACATCAAAGCAAGCAGCATTATAGCTGCTTGCTTTGCTGTATAGGATGCTGTTCATAATCACCATACAGGTCTATATGGACACGTGTGTTTTTGAACACTTTCACATGTACATATGCAAGCAGCTTCAACGTTGTGTAGTGTAACATTGCGGTTACTTACTTATGTGTGTGTGATAGTGTTCATTTACACATGTGTCCTCTGCAGCTTTTTTGTTGAATGACTAATATGTAGTTGATTAACATTAATGCTGCTGAGATTTCAGCATTGCGCCCCTTATTTTCAACTGGCACAATCCTGAAGGTGCACTGTCGTGCAGTATGTGTACGCCCAGGCCCACTAAGCTATTCTGGTGGGGCCTGGCCATGATGATTTGACACATTGATTAATGGTTTAGGGCACAATCAATGCACAATGTGTTCAATCACGCCCTGAGGGGTGTTCTGGAGGCTTTGTGGCTGTCAGCTCAGACCATACTGGCCGTTATGGTCCCTCATGCCTGGTTGCAGGCCCTCACTTTGCTTGGGACATTCACTATGTCTACTTGGCCCATGTCGCCCGGTACGGGCCGAGCTGCAGATGGATATAGCTATATTATTGATGATGATTTTGTGATGCATGTGTACATGCATTTTACGCGTGTCAGGGTGTGTTTGATTCACTTGCAGCTGTGGCCATTTGGCAGTTCAGACAGGCTTATGGTATGTGCCATCTCTGTGTTGTCATCTGTCATTTCTGCCTGTGACATGTGCCTGACAGAGGTGGTGTGTGATGGAGGTGATTTACTACATTCAGTACATGTGTAGGCTTTGATATTTACACAGCTCCATTTCTGAATTTGTGATGTGTTTGCATATCAATGTCACTGGATGTATGCCCGAATTTCATTTGTGTGTGATATGTCTGCTTCATGGGTTGGCTGTCGATGTGATGTCTATGTGTGCATGGGTTATGTGCTTCTGATATGTGTACTCATGTTTGTTTTTTCCACATTACAGATGCTGACGTAATGGAGCCAGAGAATGGTGATGTCATTCCTGACATGGGGTTGCTATTACATCAGCAACCTGGCACAAGTGGGGGTTGTGGGGTGGTAGGCCACGAGAACCCACTTGTGCTCCAGACCATCGTGTCCAGGGCTGGCAATCAGTCTAGCTCGGATGATCAATCTGACAACGATGGTGAGTTGGATGTGCGTCATGTCCATTCGTCGACGGTGGGTGATTCTGATGTGGACGATCTTCTGTCCGTGACACCTGCACTCAGGAGCCAGACAGTGTTGGAAACACTCAAACCAGTTGCTGATGTGCCTGGGGCATCACGTCAATGGAGGGATGTAGTCCTGCAGCCACCGGCGGTGCCAATCCAGCGAGGACCACGGCTCCTTGGGCCCCACTGGGGTCAAGTTCAGTAACATGGTTGCCGTGCGCCACCGGGGTATACTGAGTGGGAGCAATCCATGTATGCCAATTCAGAAGAACATGGGGAGCTATTGATAAGATCGCTCAGAGCATGGAACGTGTGGCCCAATTCATGCTCACCCCGCTAGGCAGGTGGATCTCCAGCAGCGGGCAGCACAGACCACAGCCTGCTCACTCAGGCTGGGCATGGCAGCCTCAGACAGGGCACGCTGGGCTGAAATGGTGTCTCTGCATCAAGCACTTGCTGCTCACGCAGAGGCACACAAGAAGGTCCTGAGGGATGACCATCAATCCCTCAGATCTACTCTGGGTGTGCTCAACATGTCCCAGAGGAAGAGGTCAGAGGAGAGGTTGGACCAGCTTGAGAATACCATCTCGGCTGAGCTACATGCATGCCGGGAGGTGCTCTAGATATCATGCGAGGCCATGCAGGCAGAAATCTGTGTTACACGTGCTACCTTGCAAGAGGAAGCATGCGTATCAAGTGAGGTGCTGCATTCCGACCTACGTGCCATTGCCGCACAGGACCAGGCTTACCAGTCCCGCAGACTTGCTGCCGTAGAGGGGCAAGCTGCGCATAGGCATGGTCAGGGTACTGTGCCACGTCCACCTTCTGATTTCCATCACAGTGTGAGCAGGACGACGACTTATCTCCCACACAGGTCGGTCCGTGCAGGCGTTGAGCCCATGGAGTTTTTTTTTTAAATCTTAACATCATCGCATGTGGGTGTTGAGGGCACCCTGTACTTCCCCCCTCCTGGGTGCCTTCCCCCCTCCCGGGTCATATTTGGGCATTTTTTATTTTATTAGTTTAATTAGTTTAAAATTGTTTGTCTATTGTGCATTCATGTGCCGGTTTGGTGCTTTGTGGCTTTTGAAAGCATCCACAGTCTGTTCCAGCTGGGCCCATTCAAGCTTGTCTCATGTATGTGTTTGTGGCTTGGGGTCCTGACACATATGCCACTTCTGCTTCCCCTTTCCATGGGCTTGCAACAACAATTTACACAAGGGCATTGGACTTTCATCATATCTGTGGCCTGCCTGCTGCTGTACTACTTATGTTTACACCCCTGGTGGGCATTATGGATGTTTTCTCCACGGCATGTCTGCAATCAATTTTGGTGAGTACATTTTTGAACTGTCCATTTATTGATTTTGATTTTGATGTATTTTCATTTTTTGCCTGTATGCGTGCTTGATGCACTTCATGCTGTAGACGGTAGCCTGCACCCTTTAGCTGTGAAAGTCAAACTGATGGTGGGAGGGGGCCGGGCAGAGACAATGTCAAGTTGTTACGTGTTGAGTTCAGCCCATGGGGATTGTGGCAAAGGAGGATGCATTAGGTATGTGACCCAAGAGGCACAACTCACGGTCCAGTCCTCACCTGAGATGTCATATACTACTTCTCCGCTCCGTTCCGTTCTGTTTGGACGGCACATTGTGTCTGTCTTCCCTCTTGGACTTCGCTGCCGCCTGACGGTGCAGTTTTCCTACTGGACTACAGCTCTTTTACTTTTTTTTCACACGCTTATGCCTTTATTCCCTGTTTTTCTTCCTGCTACTGTCCTTGTTGCAGATCTGTCCACCCGTCTCTTGGGCAGTTATATCCATGTACTCTTCACTGCCTTGGTTTGCCTCAGCACACTTCTGTTCCACAGCATCTCTCTGTCGCTCCTCCTGTCTTTCATCATTACATCCATGGCTTTATAGTGAATATTTTTTTACCTATGCTATTCAACTGTTGTGGCTCTTAATTAATTGCCTTCCTTCATTCGCGCTATCAAGGATTGATTGTGTTTCAGCTCAACCATCCAGTTGTGCCAGCTTCCTTAGTTATTGTCTGATGAAGTTCCAGCTCTACCTGTTGGGGTACAGACCCTGGGGTTGTGTGGGGGAGGTCAGATGTGGGTCTCAGACATGGCCCAGGAACAAGCAGCATAATGAAACACACACGGAAAAGATGCAGGCCTTACAAAAGGCTTTTAGGTCCTTTCTGCAGGAAAAGGAGCCTCCAGACTACCTTTCCAAGCTGACACCGGGCCAAGAACTACAAAACCCAGCCCACGTTAAAGGCGCACCTCGCCACACGAGGCTAGCAGCACATCCAAGGCCCATATTATCATGTGTGATTCTTAACCCATGGTCTTCCATTTACCGCAGAGCCACGTGCGGCTACCATACCGCATGAACAGTATATAAACCATCACAGGGTCAAGTTAAACTATATGAACAAAGCAGCAGACAAGAGTGCTTGTTTGGGGAGGAGTCACTAAGTTTGAGGCATGAATGGTGTTATGTGTGTTGAGGCAACACCCACAGAATAGTAACTCACGCTCTCTTTGCAGCATTGAACTGCTCCTGTTACTGGACCTGAGAGTGCACAGGCAGGAGGCCAGCACTCACGCCAGAGATAAGTTTCTCTTTGGCTCGCCTTTGAGCCAGTTTGTGCATGAGGAACATGGTTTCTCTGTTTTTGTATGTGTAATTGTCAATTGTTGTATTTTGCGTTTTCCCTACTTTCCCTTGCCCATACACCTCCCCTCTCCTGACCCTCTTTCCGGTTATCCTAAATACTGATACCCAACCAATGGATCCCTAACCCTCTTTCCCCGCCGGGGTCCTGGAGGCCTGTGTAAGTTTTACCATGCAGGTGCCCAGACCGCAGAGGGGGTGGTTAGTTTGTGCCACTCCTGCACCTGGAGACCGGAGCTGTGACACTACCTATCAGTTGTGGCATCCTCATTGATTATTGTGTACTCAAATTGCTACCAATCCTGTTGAACCATTGTTCTACTGTGCTACCTTGGTAGTTATTCTATCATTCTGCAGAGACATGTGTTTGGCCATATTCTGTGACTTCAAGTCATCTACTGGAGACTCTTCCAGGGTTTCTTGGTGCCTAGAGGCTTTAGCCCTGGTTTGGGGGTGTGTCTCCTTGGAGTTCGCTGCGATTTGGTATTTTTACCAGTCAAGGTGGCCTCTGAGGGGCTGGACCCTATTTACACAAAAGGAAGAACAAGGAAACCAAGGGGAAAGGGGATCCTGAAGCCAGGTCGACTAGAAGGAAGAAGCCGACTGACTCCAGAGACAGTTCTTCTGAAGGTCATGGTGATGAGTAAATGAGGGAGGGCCTTTTGTTGTCGGACAGTACACTTGGGCTACAGTGATTGGGCACTCTCTGACATTGTCATTGTTGGGTACTCTGTACATGATGTGTTCTGCTGGTCAATGGCTGTTCCTGTGTTGGGTTTACTTTTCAGGTGTCAGTGGATTGTTGTGGTTTGACATACTGGGGTGTCCACATGAGCAATGTTGACATGTGATGTGTACAGGACACTGAGGGCCCCTTCATTTCACATGCATGTATTGAGTACATGTCCCTACTGACATACACACACAATGCTCCATCACTCATACAACCACCCTTCCATGCCTACACGTGCACACAGATTGCCTTCTCTGGCATGATGTGTCCGTGCAGCGCATGATCACTTACCATTTGGGGATCATGTACATGCATCACTGGGTTATTTTCATTGCTTGTCCTTTTTGTGTGATGCTCAAGGTGTATCCCCAACACAATGGCTGTTCACTGTGTTGTGTGCTGAGTGGAGTGTTGCAGGAGACACACACAGCACACAGGTTTGGGGTTAGCGTAATTGGATTGGCCAATGTGCATGCCAACAGGCATTCTGTCTTTTGTTGATGGTACCGCTGGTGGCATGCATTTGTGTATGACTTTGTAAGTGTGGGAGGTTGTTGGTCAGTCATTTCATCTGATTCCATGTCAGGTGTGATTGTCTCAGGCCTCTTTCCATTCATCACATGTCACTTTGTATCTAATTGCTCATGGGTTGTGCTTTTGATTTGCTGTCATGGCATGGCCAACAAGGGTGATGTGGGTTGTAAGGCTTTGGGTGACATACCAGTAATTTTCCTGGCCTGTTTTGCAGGGGGATTGTGTGATACCAATATGATACCCAGATACCAATATGGGCAGCATTGTATTTTACCTGGGGTGGTGTGGTGGGGTTCCGTATTGGCATCATCATGTGGTTGCTCAGAGGGTAGGCACTGTCTCCTGGGGAGGTGAGGATGGTTGACATTAGTTGGGTTTGTGTATTTGTCTGTGTGTGACATGGACGCATGTGCACAGGCATTTGTACTCACCAATGAGTCATGTGTCTCCATGCTTCTCAGCTTCCAGGTTCACGCTCAGGGCGGACATTCTGTATATGAAACTGTCATGGGTATATCCAGGATAGTTTGCATAGACAGAGGTGATGATTCCATGGGCATCACATACAACCTGTATGTTTATGGAATGCCAGTGCTTGCGGTTGTGGTAGTTGATCTCAGTAGCCCTAGGTGGACGAAGGGCCACATGGGTGCAATCTATAGCACCAAGTACTTTGGGGAAGTATGCCACCCTGTAAAAGTCCTGGACCACAGCCTGCCTTTCTGCAGTTGTTCTGGGCATGTATATGTGCCTGCGGACTGAGGGGCGCGCAGTCATGATTGCCAACACCTGGTGTAGGCATCATGACTTCATGGGCTATGAGACACCGCCAACTATGGCAGTTATCCGCTGAAATGACCCAGAGGCCAAAAAATGCATGACATTGAGCACCTGTTCCAAGGGGCTCAATGCTTGGGAGCACAAGGTGGGTGATGTGAGCTCATCCTCCCACTCAGTGACCAGCTCTGGGATGATATGAGGTGGAAACCTATACCTGCCATAGACCTGGTCATCAGGCATAAAAAAAGGATGGTCCTGGGCAAAATAATGCAGGGCTTGGCTATTCTCCTCCTCCGGTGGTGTCCCACGATCAGTGCTGCGAGAAATGGGACATTAATCGTAGCTGTATATACGTGTTTGTTGTTTGTGTGCACTTTTATACTGCGTGGGGACGCTTCCACCGGCCTTTGTGTGGTGGATGTGTTCACGGCTGTGCGTGTCTTTTGGCGTGCGCAGGTTTTCCCTATTCAATTCCATCAATACGTGTTGTTTGTGTGCGTGTGGGCATTCCGTTTATTTCCCAGCAGTTCCTCCCCAGTTACGCCCTCATTTTCATGTGTTGTTCCCCATTCTGCGTGTTCTGCCCCCTTTTTGGTGGATGCGCTACATGTTGTACGCTTGGGAATGTCGCAGTGATGTGTGCGCCACGCACGGATTTGGCGCACATCCCGGGAAAAACACGTGCAGGGCCTTCCATGAATCGCACGCATGCATGTGTGCTAGATTTTTCACTCTTGCGCCAGCTTGTGCCACAAATTTCGGCACACATTTATTCCATGAATTGGCCTGTATGTCTGCTGAAATTACATATAAATCAACTGCCAGTCCAGTCAGTCACAGGACCTCGTTTAAAGCTAGCCATTGAAGAAAGGTATTGCTGCATGTGTGGCGTAATAGGTACATTGTAATCGGCCAGACATGTGCTTACTAAATTGGGTCCATTGTATATGTGCAATCTGATTGGTTTTGTCCATAGATATGAGGGAATCGTAGAAGATTCCTTCTGGGATTACTGCTTAATTACAGATACCACTTCTATGCAAATTGCCTTATACCAAGTTTGGCTGCATGTTAAATCCCTGTTACCTGAATGACAGGGCCTTTTTCCCTGGGCACCAAGGATAGGGCGCAGGCAACTCAGCTCGAGGTAAAGTTGCCTTAATAATATTCCCAGCCATGGTATCACAGTGTCCATAGCGTTGGCTGCATTGGGGCTACCAACTTTAATTGTGTGATTTTGGTGACAAGTAGACTGTTTAGAGCATATTACATGAACCATGAATCATGAACTGCTGAATTGGTGAATCTTTGTACCTATGAATTCTGGAAAACTATGAATTCTAGAAATCTGTGAATTTTGATGTTCATGTGCAATTGTTGTATGTACTAATTTATTCAATCTAATTCTTTTTTGTATATTTGTATTAGTAGAATTCTGTATTCTGTATTTTATCTGTTTTCAGACTAAGGTTGTGTAAAGTTCTAATTTTGAACTAAATCACAATTTACGTATTATTATTATAAAAAAAATCTAAATCAAAATTCACATGATGTAAGGCACAATATAAAGCTTGTGTATACAATGTGCTCTGCAAAAAATGCAGCACGCATAAACAGTTGCCCGTGAAGTTATTGTAGCGACTAAAAGGAAAAGCAGAACCCGTGTTGTTTCAATCTCCAACACGTAATTAAGTTAGCAGACCTTCTTCAAGTTGAGAATCTGGTTGTGTTCATTTTTTTTCTTGTCATAAAACTGCAATCCTGCAAGAAGGAAGAGATAGTTTAAGAACACAACAAGTTGACAACAACACAGAAATTCCCAGTACAATAGACATTAAAAGACCCTCATTAATCTAATAGAATAAAACAAGCAGGAAAGGATCCCAGCAGGCCTGGATCTTTATCCATTGAAGTAACTGGAGGAAATTTGCATCTACACATTTGCAGAACACACAGCTGGTATCATGGTGAACTAACTTTGAAAGATCCGGTTTCTTACTGTACAGTATTTACATTCTACTCTGTCTCGCACAGAATACCTCTACAGTGGTGCCATTCCATTAGCAGCATTCCAGGGGGAGACCATCTCATAATCTCACCACAAAATCACCAACCGCTTTTGGTTCAAAGATGTGCGAGCGCCTCTAGAGTACAGCGCGTGATTGTTCAAAGTGAGGTGTGGTATCAACATCGTATTGCCAGCTGATTCATCATCCGTCTCTGCAAGACACAAGGTAAGTGTTACAGAATGTGAAGCCCCCAACTTTTGTCTTGCTTGGATGAGATGGAGACCTCAGAAGTAGACCAATTGTCATTCTAGTAGAGCTCTGGGCCGTGGTGCACGTGGCTCGTTCCGAAACAAATGCACTGCGCCCGGAGCTAGTGGTCAATAGAGATAAAACAGAGAAACTTGCCAGATGTTTAACCCAAATCCAAGCAGGGCAAGTCCCCTTACCACATTCTAGGGTCCACAGGGTTTCTGCTCCAGCCCCCATTCAAGTGTTTGCAACAGTACGAGTTCCACTAGCCGCATCCAAATGTTTCACTGGTGACCCACAGAAATATTCCCTGTTCATGAATCAATGTAAATTACATTTCCTTTGTAGAGCAATTTCCTTTCCAAATGATGAAACTAAGGTTGTGTTTGTATTATCATATCTAGGGACCAACAGAAAATTGGTCCATACCGCTTGTGGAAGGAGATGACCCTATTCTATGTGATTTCAGGGGGTTTCAGGGAGAACTTGAGAAATGTAGGGATCACAGGATCTGTTGGCATACATCATCACTTTTAACAGATTAATAGTGGAAATTAACTGGTAGAAGAGAAGAGAATAACCTTGTTCCATGGAGGAGTTTGTGATGAACTTAAAGACATACTGGGCCAAGTAGAATATCCACAAGGTCTCTGCTCAGAATTCATAAAGTTGGTTGTGAAATTAGACCATCGATTGCAAGAGAGAAAATCTGATTGCTCTCAATCTGAGTTGCGTCCAGTGTATTTTCGGCCAAAAGAAACCACTCCTTGCCACCTAGACCCACCCCATTGCCCATGTAGTTTGGTGGTGTCCAGGGCCCATGATGGAAGAGGAAAGACATCAGAGAATAAAACTACAGTTATGTTTATGTTGTGGCAAGTCGAACCACTTCTTGCAAGAGAGTCCAGCCAAACCACAGCGCAAGGCCGTAAGTGTGGTAGACTACACCAGTTCAGTACATCAAACAAAGTTGGAAAACTAGAAAGCCAGGTAGGTGTTGAGACCCAGCTGTCAAGCATTGAACGAGTTTACAAGTCTCATATTTCACTATCCCAGTCAGATTGGCCAGTACACAAAAGCCCTAGGAAATACATGCCTTGGAAGAGTACCTGGATTCTGGGGCAGTCTGTAATTACGTGGGCCAAAACCTGGCAATCCCAATCGGTGTGCTCACTGAATGGATGAATGCTGTAGAAAAAGTGGTAGCAGTAGATGGCATGCCCTTGTCTTCCGGCCCAGCAACAATGCGTACTGAAACCCTAAGCTTGTTGTGCCAAGATGGGTACCGAATAAATATTACGTTCGATCTCATCGACTCTAACAAATGCAAGTAATTATGGGCTTACCATGGCTGGAAAACCACAATCGGAAAATCGATTGGAGGGCAAAGCGATGAACCTTTCCTGATGAGTGTCTACAGACCCTTTTGTGTGTGCAGCTGTCCCAAACCATGGAGTGTGCATTTTGGGACCCCTTGGAAAAATTCCTGCTATATACAATGTCTATGTAGATGTGTTCAGGATGGAGTAAGCTAACACTTTACCGCCTCACAGACAACATGACTACCAAGTCGATTCCATACCCATAGCTCAAGTGCCCTGCAGCCATATTTACACCCTCACCAAGTAGGAGAATGAACACCTTTGTGAATATTTGGAGCAATATCTGGTTAATGGATTTACCCACCTGTCGAAGTCCCAAGCTGCCTCATCCCTCTTCTTCATTCCTAAGAAAGAGGGGGATCTCTGGGCCTGTATTGATTACAGAAAGTTAAATGATGTCACAGCAAAAAATAGATATCCCCTACAACTAATACTAGTTCTTTTGGATCAAGTCAGAGGGGCGGTTGTATACACCAAATTAGACCTATGGGGGCCATACCATCTTGTACACATTAGAAAAAGGTGATGAATGTAAGATGGCCTTCTGCACCAAATACAGCCTCAAATATCAAGTAATGCCCTTCGGCTTATGCAATGTCCTGGCAGCATTCCAGTAGCAGCCGAATGCCTCTACAGGAAGTCACACTCCTCTGATACCTGTATGCTGGAAAGCAGAATTTGTGCCATGTTTAATACCAGTAACTGTGACTATTCCGCAGAGAGTCTTTGAGACAAATTATCCAAAAGGAAAACCCTATCTGATGTATCCTTTGAGCACTGACAATCTCCTGGAAGAGATTTCCGAAGGAATATAAAAATAAGAGAAAGAGGAGCTGGAGACGTCAAAAGAAGTGAGAGTGACAGACTGAGAAGGATTGTCAAAGATGAAGATGTATAGACCTTATAGAATATGATGACTAAGTGAAGAACTGAGTGAACTTTCATATGCAGATTGAAGATTGCATGAGTGAAGAGCACTGCAGAAAATGTGAGCTGTTTTATAACTGTACAGATGCAGCAACGCAAGTAGACTAAGCAATCATAAGGCTGGCTATACATAGTGAATAGACTGCAGGTGGTGCTGCCATTATATAGAATCTGGATGTTCGATATCACAAATTTAGTAAGCCCAAACCCACAGAGAAAGGAGGATTGATAGCTAGGCTGTCTGGCCTGGTGTCAAAGGCTGAAACAGCCAAAACTGGTTATCAGTCCTTGAAGAACAGTGAATGTGAGAAACTGAGGAGTCCCTTGTTAATTTGCAAAGAGAGAACATCATGAGTGCCAAATGTATTAATTCAAGACAATTAAATGCTATAGAATGGGCCGGTTCATAGTCTCCTGTCATGTGAGCCATGCTGCTAGTGAGTCGCATGTTCTAGAAGGGTACAAGCGTGCCAACCAATTGCAGAAGGCCATATAATGAAGAGCCTTATAGTATGAGAGACAATTATATACCGTGTATCTTATAATGCACTACTTGCATTATAACTTGCTTGATAACTTGCACTAGGGGTGGGCATAAGTTGTCCACCTGATTGTAGAGAACCAGTCACAACCCGTCCCTATATAGAAGGTATACTTAGAAGTTCCCTTTAAGCCAACCATAATCCCACATAGGTTGTTCTTGTGTGCCACATAGTTTGACATCATGTATGACACATTTTTGCTCTATAAGAATGCTTTTTTATGAAATGAGTTGAGCGAGCTGTGCGACATCCATTGATGTCGGTTGTAACTCCCTGTTTTAGACAACTGAAAATAAAACAGTCAGGGTAGACATTTTGCCAATTTTCTGAGTCAGTCTTATTATTTGGTGTAAGAGTTATTCTGCATCCCATCCATCATACAATGTGTTACCTATTTAAAGGACTATAAGGGTTCACAGTATTGTATGAACATGGTCTTGCGTGATTTACTGGGTGCTTGCGAAATTGTTCACATCAATGACATCTTGGTGGATTCAATGAGCATGACTGATCATATGACACTTGACAAAGCAGTATTAGAAAGACCTAGACAGCATCGGCTGTTTGTAAAAGCTGAAAAATGCTCATTCCATGTAACCAAATTCGAGTTCCTTGGATTCATTTTATTCCTACAAGGCACACACATGGACAATCAAAGGTGGAAGCAATACTACAATGGCCTATATTACGTCAGTGAAAACAGTTCAAAGTTTTACAGAATTCTCAAACTTCTACAGATGCTTCATTCTGGAGTTCTCTGACATTGTTTATCCCATTACTTCACTGTTATGCAAAAATAAGACCTTTCATTGGGATATTGGGGCAGAACAAGCCTTTCAAACCCTAAAAAAAGAGATTCACAACAGCACCAATCTTGCGACATCCAAACACGGATCTTCCAATCATCGTGGATACAAATGCATCAACTGTTGCAATGGGTGCTGTCCTGCCATAATGAGAGCTAGGGTCAGGGTGATTACATCCCATTGCTTTCTGGTTGAAAGCATTCACTCTGGCACAGAAGAATTATGCCGTTATGGATTAAGAACTCCTGGCAATTAAAGCAGAATTTAAGGAATGTTGGCACTACCTCCTGGGAGCTAAACACCAAGTCACAGTCTTCACTGATTACTGAAAACTTCAGTACCTAAAGACTGTGTGGGCACAATCGGCTAGATAGTTGCATTGGGCACTTTTCTTCGCTAAATATGACTTTGTTATCTCATACAGACCAACAGCATTGAATGGAAAAGCAGATGCCTTATCAATACCAGGGTGCAAGTAAGATTAAGAAGATCATGATTTCACATCTCCAGAACCCATGGCCATTATTCCACCTCATAAAATTGTTGTAACTCTTGATACAACCACTGACCTTACTCAACTGCTGGAAGAAGTCAAGGCTGCCTTGACCCCCGAGTATTTAAAAGTTTGGGTTGAAGAAAACACAGAATTATTAAACATAAAGGATTTGCCATTCCTGCAAGGACATCTGTTTATCCAACTATGGCAGCTCATAGCAAATTAATGCATATCTACCATGACACATTGTTAGAAGCCCAACCAGAAATCACAAAGATATATAATAAAATCAAGATGCACAATTGGTGGCCTATACTATGACAGGATGTCATCCATCATGTCCATCATGTGAAAGCCTGTGAGGTTTGTCATTTTCCCATAAGCAAATGGTACAACACTGTTCTAGTTGTGGTAGATTACTTTCTAAGATGGCCCACTTGATTGCACTAAAATGTATACCAACGGCTACTGCACTATCCCAGACGTTTCTGCATCAAATAGTCTGACTACATGGTTTCCCCTCATTCATAGTATCAGATTGAGGGGGTCCGTTTATTTCCCAGTTCTGGAAAAGGTGTCGTACCTTAGCACAAAATGATGTCTGCCTGTCTTCAAACCATCATCCACAAACCGATGGACCAACTAAGCGGACCAACCAAACTCCTGAGAAATACTTATGTTGCATTTTACCAAGCACTGATCAAGATTTGCGAGCATGGCAAACACTCACCTGATGCTTAACGTGGTCTGGACTAATGGCCTCCACTGCTGTTTCCTGGTAGACCGTCATCCAGCTGCTACGGTAATATACCTGCAAGAAAGAAGAACGGGGGGTAATCAATACAAAATGCACTCTGGAAATCATCTCATGCTCCTTCTCTGTTTACAGTCCAATGGGCGCACTGTCAAGAACAAAACATGCAGTGGTAACATTGTAACATGCTTGCCACAGTGCGAGCACAAGTAACAAAACTAAATATAAATCATTATGTGCATAGTGTAAGGCACAATAAAAAGCTTGTGGATACAACGCGGTTCGGAAATCAGAGTACACACAGACAGTTCCTGTGAAGTTAACGCATCGACTAAAAGGAAAAGCAGATAGATACTCATTTCAATCTGAAACACTTACTTAAATTAGCAAACCTTCTGCAAGTTAAGAATCTAGCTGTCATTTATTTTCATGTATAAAATTGAGAACCTGCAAGAAGGAAGAGAGAGTTTACGAACACAACAAGGTGACAACAACACAGAACTTCACAGTGCAATAGGCATTAAAATACCCTCAATAATACAACATAATAAAACAAGCAGGGGAAGATCACAGCAGGCCTGGATCTTTATTCAGGTAAGTACAGAAAAGGAAATATTTCTACCAATGCAAATCATCCTGTAACACTGTAACATTGAGGATAAACAAAGGCACATAACCTCTGCCAAAAACTATAGAATTGCATTAATTACTGCGGAAAAGACCATTTATAATGCCAGACCTAATAATGCCCAGCAGGAACCTAAAGAGTTTTTAGAATACTTAAAGAGCTTGAGAAACGGAATATCGCCCCAGAGGATAGTATTATGAGAGATGCGGACTAGAGTACCAGTATTCCAAAAGCTATGTTAGAGAAGTTAGAATAAATTAACAGCACCATTGATAAAGAGAAACTCTTAGATCAGACTTCTCTACCGACCTTCGGTGCAGGCCCCTCTCACATGTCTGATACAGATGCTTCCTGTGAAACTCCTCCTTTTAATTTCAGATTTGTCTCAGAAGCAGATCTTAGGTTAATTCTAAGCTTTAAACCTCGGCCTGCAAAGGGAATAAATTTCCTTCCATGACAATCAAAGCCTGTTCTGAATCCCTGATAATCTCTTTGACAAGAATTGTTACTGCATCTCTCAAAGAAGGGTGTGTCCACACGTGCTTGAAACAAGCATGGGTGACCGCACTTTTGAAAAACCAAGGTCTGAATCCCGCAATTCCCACTAATTACAGACCTATTATGAACTCCCCATTTCTTCTCAAAATCTTGAATAGAATTGCATACAAACAAATTTTAGCTCATTTAGAGAATCATTCTATACTTAATAAATACCAATCAGGCTTTCAGCCTGGCTTCAGCACAGGATCTGCTCTTTTGGATCTCAAATCGAACATGTTGAGAAGAATCAATGAAGGACAAAATCGGTGCTTATGGCTTTGGACTTGTCTGCTGCGTTTGATCTGGTGGATCACCTGCTGCTCCTTCAAAGACTTCGCAAAGTTTTTAACTTCAGTGACGAAGATTTAACCTGGTTGAATCTTTTTTGGGTAAAAGAAATTTTAGGGTCTGTAGTAATATGGGAGAAGACTCTCATCTTCTTTTGAAGTATGGTGTTCCGCATGGGGCCTGTATATCACCTATTTTGTATAATGTCTTTACAACACCCTCTTCGCGCTGCTAGAAAAGAATGAGTTCAGTTTTTCAAACTATGCTGATGACACACAGTGCCTCATCACTCTCATAGGTAAATTACCTGGAACTTGTGAAACAGATTAATAAGATATATAGTCTGAGTCATGGCTGGATGTGTACGAATGGCTTGGCATTCAATTGTGAAAAGACAGAACTTATAACCATAGGTTCCAGCCATAGACTGAAAATTCTCAGTACTGACTATTCTCAATTCTTAACAGGAGAATTTGTAATCAAGAAAAAAGATAACATAAATACTTTGGGGGTTACGTTTGATAAATTCCTAACAATGAATGCCCAGATCAGTAGTCTTCTATCAACTTCTGCCTATTACATCAGATTATTGTGCCATATCCAACCCTATCTTTTGCAGAAATCTTGTGAAACTGTAGCAAGGGCCATCATTGGCTCTAAGATTGACTATTGTGGTAGTCCTTGGTATGCATTGGTAAGAAAGAGATAGCTAGACTCCAAATGATTCTGAATAGTACAGTAAGTGCCATTCTAGGCCGAAAAAATGAGATCATTTCTCTGATGCTAGGATAAGTCTTCATTGGATCCCTATAGAGGCATGAATTGAATTTTGCCTGCTTACGATCACATTTAAATGCCTAGCCGGTCAATTTCCAGCCTATGTGGCAGACAACTTGAATTTGAGATCCAATAATCTCAAACTCTTAGAAGTCTCCATGACCAACCTTGTTTTTGTCAATAAATGTGCATTTTGGGTAGCAGCACCCAACAAGTGGAATGCCTTGAACTTGGATTTCAAATTTTGTGGGTCCATTGGTATCTTTAAGAAAAAAACTCAAAACACATTTGGCTAGGAGATTCATTGCTTCTACTTGATAGTGTCCAGGTTAGGTTTGTCTTTGCCTTTTCCATCTATGTTTAGGACCTCTGTCATTGGCGCCCATATGCCTCCGGGCCACTTGGTTGCACCAGAAACAAATGACTAAATAAATAAATAAGTAACTGGAGGACAACTGCATCTACACTCTTTCAGAGCACACAGCTGTTATCACGGTGATCAAACTTTGATGCATCCAGCCTCTGATCTAGCATCACAAGGGGAGAGGAGAATAGAGGGTGCAAGAATACCACTACACTGGTTCCATTCCATGAGCAGCATTCCAGGGAGGGACCATCCCATGATCTCTCCACAAAACCACCCACCTCTTTTGGTTCAAAGGTGTGCAAGCACCTCTAGAGCATTGCATGTGATTGTTAAAGGAGAGGTGTGTATAAACATTGTATCCCCAGCTGAGTCATCATCCACCCCTGCAAGACACAAGGTAAGCACTACACAGTGTTACAATATTGCAATAACAAATACACTAATAGGCTGGGTAGCAATATGTTCCCATGTGCAACACAACATAGTTGGCTTCTAGCTCATGCACATACATGGAAAAGTCATTCTGTTGTACTGTGTTCTTAGTTTAGAATGCACAGAAAATTGATATATCGACTCTATGTATCCACCCCACACTAATATTTAGTGAGGAGTCCTATCACTTCAACACAAGATCATCAGTGAAACTGTAGTGTCTATTTGCAAGTGTATCTTTCTGCGGAAGTGAAAGTTACAAGGCTAAGCCTGCTTTCATCGCCAATTAGTTTTTTTAAAGTATCTATAGTTTTTCACAGGTCCCAAATTATCAAGCTATCAGTGTGAGGTGGTAATGTATACCCTACCATACATCCATTGCCAGGCTACACTTGTTAAAATGTGCAAAGATGGTCTGAGTTGGCTTTGGATTTACAAATAGCTGTGCTTTATCTTTGCAGACATTTTCTTTTTTTCCCCATGCAAAATAACTCTGGTATGGCTTTCAATACAGTGATAAAACAAAGTGCAATTCCCACTTTGCAAGTTCAAGCAAGCTATTTCTAGTAAACTACCCCTAGTGAATGTTATCTTGCAGTCCACCCACTCAGGTGACTGAGCAGGGAAATGGTTCCAGAAAGGCTATGTGTAATTACATTGGGGAGTTTCATACTCACTTTTGATTAGTCCTTAGGCCACATAACTAGCAGAGACTCTCAAGTGTTCCCAGGGAATTCCGAGTTTGCTGGAATCTCTGGGTTGCTTTCTCCTTTTTGCAGGATAACAGGTCTGCCTCAAGCAAATCTTCAGGCTTCCTCGTTACCAAGGCCCTTTCAACCAACAGATATCATAAAATATCATCCATTTGGAACATGTGTTCTCCTTTTCTGCAGCTTTCAAAATCCTAGCTCTCCCACATGTTATCCTGACTGAACACTTTTAAGATGGTAAAATCTTTGTATTGGTTTGCTTAATTGGCAGACACTACCAGAGAATACACCGTAATCACGATTGGTTGATCATATTTTTAAACTTAGGAAAAGATGAAGGCTGTATTCTCCAGATTGGTTAGAATTCAAATGCATGTGTTGTTCCATAGCTTATCATATCAACATGGCAGGTGGATGAAATATGTTTTTTGAATTACTATCACCACAATTTAGAGAACATGGACACCTGACATGATTGTGTACGATTTTCTATGATGGAAAAGTTTATATTAATTTGATCCATCATTAATAAACCATATGAATTTGAATGCTTTCATCTTCTAGAGGAGAGCCTTGTAATTTCAAAACCCTATTCCTTTTGATTTTAAGTGGCATGGGTTTGAAGTTACTTCAGAAATATTGGTTTGAAATGTATTTTGAAATACTGAGGGCCTAAATTAATACAAAAAATCATTTTTCAAAGGGAAAAAACATTATGAATCAAGTCCTAAGTGTGCATTTTGTTGTTTATAAAATGGGAAATTACGGTCATGCCAGGGCTTGCCTGCAGTTAATGATGGACCTGGATCAGCTAACAGGATTGTCTTTTGTTTTACCTTTCATGCCTCATCCGGAGAATTGTATCAGAGAGCCTTGCTCAAATTTCACATCTCAAGTGCAATAATATTTCTTTTTGAAGCTGGGGAATGTTGAGAACAGGTCTCTTATCACGTGGTCTGTCCTATTAGCTCAGAACACCATGTTTTGAGCCTTTGCTGGAGAATATCCTCTTGAATATGGGCGGGATCATCCCTTTCTCAACAGGCCTTGGACAGGTGGTCTTTGTTATAGAACGTTGAATGGTTTCTTTAATGGCTTTCAATTATATAAATCTATGTTCTCCTGATTGAGCTAAACCCTGGGGCCCTAAAGCCACACACAACAACACTGAGGTGAATATGAGTTCAGCTTGTTGCCATACTCCCTCTAAAATCATCATGGAGAAGGGAGGCCCCTTAGAAAACAAATCATTTCATATACATCAAAGGCTTCTCTACTTCTTTTAAATTGATAGTGAACCAGCCATTCATTATCTGTACATTGCAGTGGTGTCTCTCCTGTGTGTTCAATATATCCTGAATTAGAAGCACATTTTAAATTAAGCACTTTAATTTTTCATTTCTTCATTTTTAAATGTAGATGTGCTCCATTTGAATGCAACTGTTTAAGCTTATAAAAGGACAACATGATTTGGTTTTTAAAGTGCAATTACATTTGCAGTTACATTTGTAGTCCCTTTCAATAATGCAAACAACATTTTCTTGTGTGCTTATCAACCTTTCTGACATATTTATTTTCACAATGAGAGTGTTACTATTTAATATGCAGTTTATTTACTTAATATGTAGCAGAAAGCAGAAATACTTTATTTAGAAAAAGAGTTTCCTTGCATGTTTGCCTTATAGTTCAGGAATGTTCCTGTTGTATGGAAAAATGTCTGTCATGTGCTTGTGCTATTCCTCAGGTGTGTAGGTAAATATGTGTATTCACCAGTTGCATCGTTTTCATGGTACATGAATGAAGTGAGCCATTATTCCACGGTCTCTTCATTTACAATTGAGGCGTTTTTAATTTCTCTTAACCTGGCTTCCCCAATAAAACCAAGCACAGGAGGCATGGGATTAGCTCATTAAGAGCCTCAGACACACTGCTCTTTTAGGTTAAGTTATGTGGAGTCCATGAGGCTGAGTTTAAAGAAAGGGAGGAGGTCAGGGAAGCGTGTGTCCCTGTGCACATTCTTGCAACCTATTCAAGGTTGCAGGGTGTTTGCTTACTGAGGTGCAACTCTCTCCCACATATGCACCTTCTAAAAGTTGAAGATGGGTTGGAGGAGAAGAAATTTTAGGATTTGGTGGAGGAGCATTGCAAGGAAGAAGTGGACAAGCTATTTGAGGATGTTGGGGAAGGTATTAAGAAGACATTGATGACAAATAAGGGGTACTGCAAGGCCAAAGAGAGGACATAGATAAAAGAGTAGAGAGAAGGCGCCATGAGAAATTACCACATGTACCCTCAGTCTATGTGGCATGTCGGAATGGTAGGAGGCATGAGCATGTTGTGAAGTGCTAAAGAGGTATGCAATGTCCATAACGGTAGAAAGATGGAGGAAAGGGATCTTGAGTAGATCTCTGGAGTATAGAGCCTAGATTAAAGTGCACAGTACTGGGATGTGAATGAGGTGCCATTTAGGGAAGTGTTCATGGTCTGATAAAACCTCTTCCTGACCCTCAATATGTATGGTGGAGTCAACAAGGGGGCCAGGTGCCACCACAGACTGTGTTGAGATGGTCCTTGGGGCAATGTGGAGAGGATAACTTAGCTTCCCCCACCATGCCAAGTATAGGAGGCAGGGGCTCAACACAGTAAATCACTGAGACACACTGGGCCTCATTACGAGGTCGCCGGTAGCCGTGCCTGTAGTACAGGCATGGCTGCCGCTGGTATCCATTTGTTTCCAGCACCCGCAAATTGGCAATTACCAGGTCAGCTGAGTTTGGCATACACGGTAATTGCCCATCTGCAGGTGCCAGTAATAAGGGACTCCCCATCCTCATTCGGCCCCATAGGGCCGGGTGCTACAGTCCTGTTCTGCTCGCGGGTGCTGGTACGGCCAGCAGGTCAGATCTGGTGGCTGCAAAGGCACCCGTGAGCAGAGCTCGTAGTATGGCGGTACGGTAGCAACAGTGCCGGTAGCGCTACCGGCACCGTTGTTGCCTTACTGCCATAATTGTAACGAGGCCCACTGTCCCGTTAAGGGAATTTCATGTGGAGTGCTATCAGGCTTAAAGAGTTTAATGGGAGAGGCAAGTGAAGATAGATGCATGCACATTCTTGTTCCCTTACTAGTTGAGGAGAGGAGAATCATAGGTCCTGCACAGCAACATTGTCCTACACCCACGAATTCTGAAAATTCAAGATGGCAGTCTTCCTTTAAGAAGACACAGTCCATGTGACAGGAATGGGCAGGGTACTGCAAATATAGACATTTAGTAGCTAAATATTCTGTTACGGTCATTTGGAGAAATAGCAGATAAGTCAGCTAGAGGGCATAGAGGGAGGATGCTGGAGGAGAGAGGCTGAGCGCAGGAGGGAAGAGAGGGCAGTAGGAGGTGGATGAGAGAGTGAGAGAAGGGAGAAGGAGCAGATTAGAGAAGTGTTCATAAAGGAGGTTCAGCAGTAGAAGAAGGAGTCAAATGAGGACTTGTCTGGAAAGGGGATCAAGTAGGAATTGGAGATAAGTATAGACATAGTTGAAGGAGATTCTAACTAGGTGGAAAAGATGATTAAAGGTAAGGTAGAGGAACACTTTAAGGAGCTAGAGGATCTGCCTGAATCCCACCTCTAGGTATAACACCTGGTACAACTCTGAACTTGCAGCCCTGAAACGCAAGTGCAGAGCACCGGAATGGAAGTTGCACACCTCAGGCTCACCCTCTGACAAACTGGCCTGCCGCCTGTTCCAAAGGCAATACAGACTCTCCATTCATGCCAAGAAAAGGTCCCACGTTGAGGCACAGGTATCTGGTGCATCCAATAATACGGCTGAACTTTGCAAAGTCTGCAGCAAACAAGGCAACCCTTCCTCAGTCTCCTCTTCCCCTCCTCCCTCCCAGGCCCCCTGACCACACACTTCACCACAAAAACTCAAGACATCCTGAACACCCTTGTTATTCATGCGCCCAACCCATCCCACATACCCTTGCCTCCCTTTTCCCCCTCACCCTCCTCCTTCTTCCCTCTCCTCCTACACCCTTGTCATACCTGAAGAAGTTACCAGAGGTGGCTGCTCCATGAAGGTCTCTTCCAAACAGGTTTCCCCTTCCTCACCCACAACCATCAAGGACAACATTGGCTCTTTTGCCCCTGCACTTGGTGATTTCTGCAACCACTCTTTTGACACTGGATATTTCCCCTCCTCCCTCAAGCACTCCCTTGTGTGCCCCCTCCTGAAAAAACCTTCAGCAGACCCTACCAGTCCAGCCAACTACCGTCCTATTTCCATCACCCCGTTACGGGGGAAACTGCTGGAGAAGCTGGCCTTGCCCCAACTCAATTCACACACTGAACTTGTTGGTGGTCTCCACGACCATCAATCTGTATTCTGAGCATCCAGAGGCACGGAAACTGCTCTTCTGAACACCCATGAAAAACTGCTTGCATCTCTCGACTCCAATCCCCCAGCTGTCCTCATCCTACTCGATCTTTCCTCTGCCTTTGACATGGTCAACCACTCCATTGCCATACAAAGGCTCCACAATACTCTTGGTATCTTGGAACGGGCACTGGACTGGATGACCACCTTCCTTACAGACCACTCTTCCTAAATCATCCTGGGCACCTTCTCCTCTTCCACCTGTGGTGTCCCCAGGGTTCTATTCTCTCCTCTCTGCCCTTTAACATCTACCTTTCTCAGCTAGCACGCCTCATCTCTTCTTTCCCAACTTCCAGTGTTATGCAGATGACACATAACTCTTTTTCGAACTTTGTGCTGATGCTCTTGCACCTTCCATCATCCGAGACTGCCTATCTGCCATCCAGTCCTGGTACACTTACAATAATCTGTGCCTCAATGCCAGCAAAACTGAGATTCTTCCGATTGGGACCCCTGCTGCTTCCTTCTTCCCCTCACTCCCGCCTTCATCCATGGGCTCTCCCTGGCTTCTTCTTCTGAAGCCAGAAACCTTGTTGTCGTCTTCGACTCCTCTCTCTCCTTCCTGCCTCACATTCAGGACGTTGCAAAGATGTCCCACTTTCAGCTCTTCCTTCTCAAAGGAATTCTCCTTTTTTTCACTTTCCCCCAGAAGCTCAATGTTACCCGAGCCCTGCTTATCTCTAGGCCTGACTATTGCAATAGCCTTCTCCTGCATCTTCCTTCTTCCACTCTTCTACCCCTCCAGCTAATCCAGAATAGGGCCGCCAAAATTATCATTGGCCTTAAGCCAAGGGACCTCATCTCTCCTGCCCTAAAAAGTCTTCACTGGCTCCCAGTTACTGCACAAATGAAATAGAAAAACCTCTGCATCCTCCACAAGGCTGTCTGGGGCCAGGGACCACTCTATCTGCAACTCTCTCTTACTAAATACCCCCCCTCTAAAACTTCACTTTCCTCTGACACCAATTATTTGTGTGTAATGAGTTTTGCTAAACAGATGGCAGGAAGGTGATTGCTTTCCTCAGCTGGCTCCACACTGTTGGAACAGCCTCCCCCTCCGTCTGCGGCTTGAGCAGGACTTTCTTAAATACTGGATGCTCCTCAAGACTTTCCTCTTTACTTCCTCCTTCCATTTTTCTGTCCTCTGCTAATCTCACAGTTGCTGTGATTGGTGTCCTGGGCTCTTATGCAGCATCGGGGCACTTGACCTCCCACACACAATTGCCCCAGCTTCTGTCTACCTGCAGCAATTGCCTCAGCACACCCTCTGCCCTGGAGGCTCGCACTTTCCACTCAACAAGGCTCCAGGCCGTGTAGGACTTACCATACCTTGCACCTCATCTGTGGCTCATCCACGAGTATAGACACCCCTGCACCTACCCCCACAGCCCTCTTCCTTGCTGCACTTGCACGTTCTGAATACTCACAAGGCATAATAGGCCTGTCCTTGTTTTCCCCTCCACTGTATTTAATGTTTTTGTGTTTTTATTGTGTTTCATTCCCATGTTCCCTCTCTGTTGCCCTATGGGCGCTTTGAAAGAGAATGTTTTTACTGTATAAGCGACTAACCAGCAAACAATAAATAAATGCATTATGGAGAAGCAATCAGAAGATTAAGGTTGGGGCATAAGAACAATTTGAGGAAGAGGCAAGAGGAGAAATTGAGGAGGCGGGGATGGTGGATGATACGCAGTTTAAAACCCTCCCATGTTTGTACTAAAGACATTTGACCGTTTGCCTAGAACAACCCGGAAAGTAAAAAATATATGTTTTAGAGGCATTGGGTGCCCGCCGACCAGAAGATGAAACCTTTTGGTTAAGCCACCTTGAACATTGCATTGTTTTACAGTTTTATATGTTTTTCTTTAATACTTGTCCAAGTTGTTTTCTTACTTTGGCTAACCCTGTCCTTAATGAAATCTCATAACTTGAATTTCACCTGCACAACATTTGCTTGCCCTATATTGCTGCTCTGCTGTGGACAGCTGCACAGATGCAACGGAACCAGAATAAAACAGCAAGGGCAGGGCTGCGGGTCTGGTCATGGTCGACACAAATGATGTGTTCCTCTCTGTGCTGCATCTGAGCAGGTTGGTGATTGTGTAGGCTTTCAGGATTGGCTTCATGCTGCTCCTCTTAGAAGTGGCCTGTGTTAGCAGCTGCTGAGGCTCTCTGGATGGCTGAGGGGGATGCTGAGATGGGAGTGGTGCGCAGGTTAAATGTTGACCACCATTACTTTTACAGTACACATAACAGGGGTGTCTTCTTCATCATCCTCATCTCTCCCTGGCTCTCCTATTTATTTTCCCGCACAGTGGTTTTTATTTGCCTGTGAAGCATGGAGAAGTGGGTTATGAATGATTTGCCTACAGAAGCACCCCATGATATTTCTATTTGGAGCTTTTGAGAGAGTTCATGTCACACAACGTTTGTGTTACTGACCACATCTGCTTTTGTGGTACCCTCTCAACAAAAATAAAAGGGCCTATGTTCAGGGGCAAACAAACTGTTACCTCCGGACCGTATCTGTATCTGGTTATGATAGGTTATTTATAATGTGCTTAATACCCAGAGGTTTCTAAGCACGGACCGGGATCGAACATGTGTTACTGCGTGCTTCCAAGGCGCACAAATTGTCCCTGAGCCATCCTCCCGATGCATGGTAGAGATGGTTCCCTTGGCATTTGAGGTGCATCTTTCTTTATTCTTAGCCTTCTCAATGTAGGGGGGGGTCTTTCTTCGTTTGCTACCTAACCTAAGTGCCTCATAACTTGTCACTTCCTCAGTAAGTCAGTAAGCAGAGTGAGCGCATCACTCATTGGAACGTGTTTTGCAGCAATGCCTGTTCACCAGGGCCCTCTCTGTGCACTAGGACATTTTCCTGGGCAGATGACTAAAGACTGTAATGTATGTTGTATACTTGTCAGAAGTGGAAAGGACATGTGTCTAGAACTTCCTACCGTATTTCTTTGCATACATTTGTTATAACACTACAATCATGCAGTGTCACTCCCAGAGGCAATTCCCTCATGTTTTTATCATAAGCACAGATGGGATTATTATAATCATGCAACATTACCATCTCTAAAGTCTGGGATAATGTTAATACTGCATGCAGTATTTTCTCAATCATTTCCATGCTTTGTGGAAACTATAGTCTTACTCGATTTTTTTCGAAAGCGCCCTCTCAGGCATATCATTGTAGGTAGTGTGCCTTTGTAGTGTATTGAATCAGAAAAATCAGCATACAGGAAATCATTTTTTCATGCCTATCACCGAAATGTAAAACTGACAGTTTTAAAATTCTGCACGCATTGATATAAACGTGTGCTTCCCGATGAACTCTTAAAAGAGATGGTTAGGATGCAGAAAATGCAGCTGCTTACTTCTACCGACAGCAAGACTGTAAGAGGATATTTTCGAATGTATCTTAAATCATAGTTCAGATAGAATTGCATTTGCCAACATCCCATTTAGTAGAGTTCCAGTCATTAATTTTAACTCCCAGGGTCAAGCCAAATACATTATAAATAGTAATCTTTCTTATATCAAAGAGATTAATTGTTATGTATGAAGTGTTGGACTGATTCTAACATTTCCCATTCTTTAGTAATAACCCTACACTGCAACAAGGATCACTCCGTTTAAATGTGTGCATGCCTGTGATGCTGGCATAGCAGTATCGGCAAAGAGTGCAACCCATCAAAACACGTATTACAAATACCTAGGATGACAGAAAAGCAGAGCAAAAGGACCTTAACTCCTTATCGGTCCATGCAAAAATGTTTGTCTGCATGCAAACAAATACAGTATTGCTGCACACAAACACTTTACAGAGGGATATTGGGAAGACCCAGTTGGTGGTGGTGGTCCTGAAATGACAAGGTCATGGGAGTTCCTTGATTAAATGAGGTGCCCCATTGATGCAGCTCTCATGTCATTGTCTGCTATATATATATATATATATATATATATGTATATATATATATATATATGTCATACTGCACCCACCTTAATTAATCTATTTATTTATTGTGCTTTTTGTAAGGCGCTTATACATCAAGAAATTGGGCCTCATTACGAGGCTGGCAGCCACGCAATGAACAGTGCTGGTAAGGGAACGGCACCGTTCATTCCGGGGCGCCACATTACGAGTTCTGCAGCGGGTCCCGCTCTGGATGCCTGGCCAGACCAGACGTACAGAGCGGGACCAGCTAGCATCCTCCCCATTCCCATTTGAGCCGTCTGGGGGCTCAAATGGGAATGGGGACGTACCGGGTCCGTGTCCCGTGAAAGGGAATTACTGGGCCCTCCAAGGGCAGAATGGCCCGGTTAGTACTGTAAAGACTGGTAGGGGGTGTCTGTACTTCCGCTCTCTATATGGTAGAGGAGAGGCACAGGAGACCCCAGCCAAGATTCTCTATAAGGTAGCAATGGATGAGCAATCAAGGCCTAGCTTCTCAGGAGGTGATGCAGGCTGGTTCTTAAGTACAGTTTAGTCCCCAATCCCCCACATAGGAATGTCCACACACTGTATTACTGAAAACACAGTCTTTATATAATTAATATTTACGATCACAATAACGCACTTTGTACTTGGAAGTCAATAATGATAAATATATACAATTCTAAAGTGGTACCACCAATGTTATCAAATCTCATTAAAGTGCATCAACTGTACGGTTAAAATATCACACAGATTAATAACGAGGAAACCAGCAACAGAGATAGGAAGGAACGCAAGATGGTTGAAACAGTAGGCAGAATACTGGCCCCGTACCCTAGACACAGTTCTGTGTGGAGATCCCCCCACCTGGGCAACCTGTAAATAAAGATATATCGCACAAGCCCAGTCCATATGTTCAATAGTCTCACTTCTTCCTATTAAGGTTTTACCCCCCCAATGTACCTGGTGGAGTAGAGTTCTCCGACGATGCGTCGACCAATCCTTCTTGAGTGCCTCCCTTTCAGGCGGGAGCCACGGATCGTCGAGAGGTGTCGGGGAACTTGGCGTTTGGTGTCGGGGAATCGACGGCCCTTCTTGAGTGCCCTCCCTTTAAGGCGCGAGTCACGGGTCGTCAAACGTCCGACGGTGAACAGGGTGAACTACGGCAGGGAAGTGGCAGCTTCTCTCCTAGTGGTGCTTGTCGACGACAGAGCGTTGGCGTCCTGCAAGGAAGAGGCGTGCGGGGCACCTCTGTGATGATAGTTCTGGACTGCAAAGAGATGTTGAAGAACTGTGGCCCAGCAAGGGTGTCGAGTCGTCGGCGTCTCTGTGGTCTTAAGGTGGCGGGAAAGCCACTGGTGGATGCTTCTCGGTGCGTCGACGGTCGGGCCTTCTCCAGCGGGAGACAAGCGGATGACGATGCAGACGAGAGGTCCGATGATCAATTGAAGTTCTTAGGCAAACAGGAGCACGCCGGCTCCGGTCGGCGACGGCGGTCGTCGACAGTGGCGGACAACAGTCTGGGTGCTTCTCCTTGGAGTTCTGCAGCAGTCCCCGTATCGGGTCGGAAGCCTGTCGAAGGTCTGTCTACCAGGCAGCGTTGGCAAAGATCAGCTGTGCACGATGGTCCCTCGTAGCTTGGGAAGAGGGCGCCTTATCAGATCCTCTCTGGGTCAGTCTTTGGAAACACAGCAGCCTTCAGATTGTGAGGGAGAGCCACAGCTCCTTCTCGTCCAACGGGGGTTTCAAGGTGACGCATCAGTTACTCCAGTTACTCGTTGCAGTGAACTTCAGCTTCTGAACACGATTCCTAGCAGTGAGAGGTCCCCAGATATACTGTTGATCTCCCATTCATTCCGCTGGGTCACACTCAAGCATCCAATCACGACTACGGGCATTCATGCAGGCAGGCAGCCAATCAGGCACACGAGGTATTCAGGCCATTCACTTCTCTCCAGAAACTCACAACAAGTTATGTGTATTGGGACAAGTACCGAGCCATTCAACACTCCAAGCTGCATTCATACCGGTTTCGGGCAGGGTTGTCTCAGTCATTGTGTCAACCACCAGATACTAGACACCCACAACACAGAATGCATATTCGTCACACACTCTATTCACCCAGGTCCCACCCACAGGAGGTACCCACAACATACATCACCGGGAAGGCTCCAGCTAGTCTGGCCGGGCCTTCACAACAACACCACATATGGCACTTCCACCCAACAGCCAGTCAGGGGGAAGGGACAGAGTCAGGGAAACAAGGTAATGGGTAATAGAAACCAAGAGGCTAGCAGGGCCATCTTGTTTTCCATCAGGAATCAACTGATCCCAATGGCAGGGCCGGGGTATCCCATAATGGAGGATACTCCGCGCACCTGTCGAACTCAGCATGGAGCTGCCACCAGCCCATACCCAGCTCTGCGGGCCACCCACAGGTGCCCAAAAACATACACTAGGGGCACAGGGTTGTACCCCCACCCGTGGGTGCCATAAGGGTATCCCACGGGTCCGTTCACCAAACCAAAAGAAAGAGA
This sequence comes from Ambystoma mexicanum, assembly GCF_040938575.1. Lineage (NCBI taxonomy): Eukaryota > Metazoa > Chordata > Amphibia > Caudata > Ambystomatidae > Ambystoma > Ambystoma mexicanum. The sequence continues at coordinate 1,437,184,709 of NC_090921.1, forward strand.
ACTGCACCGCCAGGAGTCCCACATGAACTCCTGCGCAGAAAACACGACAGAACACACAATAAAAAGCAGTAAAGGACAAGGATACGGAGGCTCTGTCCCTCCGATGCATTTCCAGCATCACAAGTACCCTTTTGCGCAACCCGGACCCGAGTTTGGGGGTAGCCATGCCACTAAACACTGCATGGCTACCTCCAAACTCGTAATGAGGGCCATTGTGTTTCAAAGTGACCACAGGGTAAAGGGGAGGGAACATGGCAACAAAGGCAGATAGAAAACACTGATGAACAGGAAAGGGGTGGTTCTACTATGCCTTGTAAGCATTCACAATGTGCAAGTGCAGGGAGAGACAGAGGGACAGGAAAGGGGGTAAGTGCTAGGGGTTCCATAGAGGGAAGTACCAAGGATTCAGTTGTGTGCAACAGTGAGTTCCTGGCAGAGATCGCCTGGTACAGAGTGATCACCTGCCAATAATAAGTGCCGGCCTGTGAGAAGCCAGTGGGTGCCGAAGGCAAGTGCTGGGATGGGGTGGAAGGCTGAGGGCGAATGGACAGAAAGGCGGTACCCAGAAGGGCACATAAGGTCCCAGGTGTCATGATCACTGCTTCCAAGGAGCCAGGACCAGCCCAACGTCCTTGGAAGCAGGCCCCTAACCCTAACCCTAGGCACCAGCCGGTCCCCACGGGGACCTTTTGGACCTTGTCCTGGCGCCGGTGGCACCAGGCTCATCAGAATCATCGGTCCCGGCACAGGAAGCGCCGGGCTAATAATATGTGTGCAGATGTTTGGGTGGACTTACCTGCAGCAGACCATGCTGCTTACTTACCAGCCACTTAGAAGTCCTCTGTAAACAGGAACTACTTTCTTACCTGGGTGGGGCAGCTCCATTCCCTGGATTCAGCATGGGGAAAGCTTCTGGAACTGGAACACTTTTCTTACCTAGGCGGGGCCGTGGAGGAAGACGCCTCATCACTCCAAGGCTATTTAAACCACACCCGATGGATGAAACTTGCTTCGCGTTATCCTGCATCTGCAGCAGAACGCTCACCGAGTCTGTTCCAGCCTTTCTTCTTCAATCTGCAAGAATCATACTCACCATTCCAGTGTCCAGTCGACAGCAGCATCTGCAGAGACAAGAAACAGCAGGTTAGCAAGGCAGTCTTAACTCGCAGTGCTTACTCACCTGATCCATCGGCTGCGGTCATTTCGGCACGCTTTACTTTCGCCTGTGAAGACAAAAGCATTGTCATTACTTACCGGCACTCCGTGAACTCTGGAATTCTTCACGCTGCATCGCCGCCTGCGGAGATAAAAGCATTGTATTTACTTACGGGCCTTCCGCGGACTCCGGCGCTGCAAACAAGCTTCTGAAAGACAAAAGAAGAGACATTAGACAGGTATTTACTTACGCCCCTCGCGCTCTTCACAATAGAACGCCTGCAAATACCCCGGGTCCTCTTCAGCACGGACTACGCTGCAAGGGAAAGAACAGCTAGAGTGCTTGCATTTACTCACGCATTTCCAGGCGCTTTATTTCATCTTCCTCACGAGTCCTGCAAGCAAAAGTGGAGAAAAGCATCATACGAAGTCCAGTTCAATGTTAACGTGCCTTGCACCTAAAAAGGTGTCTGGAAACTCACCGCTCGTGCGATTAACGACGCTAAAGGTCCTCTGAGTCCAAGAGGCCTATGTTTCACCAGTGAAGGAACTGGCAACAGCGCCCTGCATCAGACGCAGATGGAGAGTCCAGCATTCACCTATCTAAGGTGACCACGTTGACCTGGGGGCCCTACGGAGAAGCTTGGGAGAGAGAGGAAGAGAGACATTAAACAACCCAGACCATTAACCCCTATATTCTTTCATCTGCAGAAACCTCACCCTACGAGTCCGTCACACAGTGCGAAGAGGTTCAAACCCAGAAGCCCATCGAGTCCTGCACATCACCTTTCGAGTCACAGACACCTTCCTGCCACGACCTGCGCCTCCATGGGAATCAGGTGAGCGTTACACCAGGCCACTAATCTCAGCGCCTGTGGGGTCATAGCATGGGAGTGAGAGGGGGAAGGAAGAGGTGAAGAGGAAGGTCTTGAGGAGCTTCTGGAATTTGAGGAGACCCAGCTCAAGACGAAGAGGAGGGGGGAGGCTGTTCCAGAGGAAGGAGGCAACTGTGGAGAGAGATCTGCCACAAGCTCGCTGCATAGAAAAAGCACCTGACATGCAGAGAGTTGGAGCTGGAGCATGGTAAATATCTGGAGGAAGAGTATTTAGTGGCATAAAGTTGTAGATAGATTGGACCTCGTCCCCAGACAGCCTTATGGATGATGCAGAGGGATTTTAATTTGGTCCTCCTAGCAACTGGGAACCAGTGGAGGGTGTTTAGGGCTGGAGAGATACAGTCTCTTGGCTTGAGTCTCGCAGCCCTATTCTGGACAAGTTGGAGGGGGCAGAAAGAGTAAGAGAGTACATTAAGGAAGAGGCTGCTGCAGTAGTCCAGCCTAGAGAGTACCAGAGCTCTAGAACATCCAGGTTCTGGGGAAAAGTGAGGAAAGGGAGGATACCTCTGAGGAGGTGGAGTTGAAAATGGGTCTTCATAGCAAGGTCCAAGATGTGAGGGAGGAAAGAGTAAGAGGAGTGGAATATGACTCAGAGGTTTCTGGCTTCAGATACAGAAGGGGGAAAGCGGGAGTCGGAGCCCCAATAGGAAGGATCTCTGTCTTGCTGACATTGAGGCAGTGATCATTGGAGGCACCCCAGGACTGGGTAGCAGATAGGCAGTCGGGAATGGTAGAGGAAGTAGGGAGAGTATCAGAGGGAAGTTTGAAAAAGAGTTGGGTGTCATCTGCATAACACTGGAAGTGAGGGGAAAAAGTGGAGATAAGGTGAGCAAGCGGAGAAAGATAGACGTTAAAGAGCCAGGGTGAGACGTGAGAGCCCTGGGGAAAGCAACAGGTGGAGAAATAGGTAGGAGAGGAGAAAGAGCCCAGGATGACCTGTGAGGGACTGTCAGTGAGGGAAGGAGGTCAATGCTGAGCAACAAAACCCACAGACACACCCCTGCCTCCAACACAACAATGAAAGCCAATTTTTGTTAAAGCTTCCAACCATCTGTGCATATTTGCAGGGCTTTAAATGGACCGTTGCTAGTTGGGGAAGAGCCCTGCCATCCTCCAACAAGTTCTCCCAAGCTGGGGCTCTGTTGGGCTCCCCCCACTAACACTAGACGTGTCAACCCCCTCAAGCAGACCTTTTTGACCAACAGATCAGCTTGGTGGAAGTACTGCCTGTGAGGGTCTCAGTGTCAGAATTCCGGGAGCCTGGTTCCGCGTTGACCCGTCGTGAAGAATATATTTCTTCCTACCAATGTGATTCTCAGGAGTACGAAAGGACAGTCTAAGAATCCAATTGATCGGAAGATGGTGTAGAGTCGTTGGGATCGTAGAGCTGAGCGGCCCGCAACTTCCCGGTAGATGATGGTTCCAGGTTCCAGCCAACGACTGCAGAATATTATACTGATTACAATCAAATCCACCCCTTTTCAGAGAACACGTAACAAAATCTCAACAGACTAACCTGCAGAAAACGGTTTAACCAGAAGTGTTTCATGCAAGAATGTCCTCTATACTGGGGTACTCTGGAGACCAGAAGAAGAGAAAAGACAATCAGTACCAGAGAATGAGTGAAAGAAAAAATGGTAAGGAAAGGTAGGTTTCTTACCCTGGTTTCCCTGGAAGTGAACGTCCCTGGCAAAGTCCTTCTTTTTTCCTGTAGGAACAGTGTGATGGTATCTGCCCTCTGTTCGGTGGACCAAACAATCCAAGGTGTAAGAAGTCACTAGTCCAGCAACCACCTATTCCCGCCGGCACGAGGACGCCTAAAAGGTGCTCAGGAAGTCTCTAGTCCAGCACCAAGCCTATACCCGCCGGCACGAGGACGCCTACAGCACCCTGGGGAAGGACAGGGAAGGGATTGGAGGGGGAAAAGGAAGGAAGGAAAGAAAGAAGGTAAGAGGTCTCCCAAGCTTCGAGATCCGATTTCGACAAAACCAAATCACTAGGCAAGAATATTCCAAAAACAATCCGAGGTCAAGATACGAGAACAGGTAAGGATAATCCAAGAGCAATCCAGTAAACGTAATCCGAGATCAAACAAAACCACAAAATCCGAGCAAGAAAAAACCACTGTCACTATTGGATCAGAAGCAGCGAGAAGTGGGCGCCAGATCATTAAGTACTTGAAGTACCGGCACCAAGATGGTCACGTGACCCAACACGTTTTCTATCACGTGGAAGATGCTGCGTCCACTGACGTAGTCTCCATGGCAACTTCCACGTGAGGCGTCGGGAACTGCGTTCCCGACGCAAATGTGTTCCGTGCGTAGAGCGTGGATACCGCAAGCCCGCCTTCTGTATGGTGGTATAACGGGACAGAAGCTTTTGGTGAGGATGAGACACGTGAACCGCAGGGGTGATACAAGACCTGGAGCGTTTTCTGACAGTATCCTCCCCCAAAGGACCCCCATGCCCCCGAGAGGCCAAAAATTGGGAAACCAACAACGGGGCATGCACATTCTGCTCCGGTTCCCATGTCCGATCTTCCGGACCGTAACCCTTCCAGTCCACTAAGAAATACCTGGTACCACGAGAAACCCTGGTATCAAGAATGGAATTGACCTCATACTCCTCCACCCCTTGAACCAATATCGGAGACGGAGAAGCCGGTATCCTGGTGCTGTCTACACAAGGCTTAACCATGGACACATGGAAAACCGGATGTATCTTCCAAGAGTGCGGAAGTTCTAATTTGACCACCAATGGACTCAAGACGTCCTTTATAACATAAGGACCTACAAAACGTGGCAACAAGCATCGTCGACCTGGAATGCGTAGGTTCTTAGTGGACAACCATACCCGTGTACCTGGAATGTAGACGGGTGCAGGACGGCGATTCCGATCCGCGTACTTCTTCGCCTGTTCTTGTGCTTGATTCAGATGTTCCAGCACCCTATCACGGACCAGAGACAAATCTTTGATACAAGATTGAACTGCCGGACAATCCTCAGGTAGCTTCCAATCAAGAGGAAGGGTGCGTGGGTGTTGCCCATACAAGGCATAGAATGGCGATGTTCCCGTTGATGAATGGCTGGAATTATTGTACGCGAATTCCGCCAAAGGAAGAACTGCTAGCCAGGATTCCTGATGTTGAAGGATGAGACACCTGAGGTACTGCTCCATGGTAGCGTTAACCCGCTCTGTTTGACCATCCGTCTGGGGATGGAACGCTGTGGAACACCGTTCATCTACCCCCAAAGAGAACATTAGATGCCTCCAAAAACGCGACGTGAACTGGGACCCCCTGTCAGAAACCACAATCTCAGGCAACCCAAAAAACCTGAAAACATGTCGCAAGAACAACTCTGCCAGCTTAGCAGCTGATGGCAGACCTTGGCAAGGCACAAAGAGAGACATTTTAGAAAAGCTGTCAACCACCACCCATATGGTATCAAACCCATCAATCAAAGGCAACTCCACCACAAAGTCCATGGTAATCATCGCCCAAGGTCTGGCTGGCACTGGTAATGGTTGTAATAACCCCATAGGTTTCGCTGAATGGGACTTACACTGGGCACAGATGGCGCAGGTCAAGATATATTGCGAGACGTCTCTTCGCATGGAAGGCCACCAACACCAGCGTTTGAGGAGTTCAAGAGTTTTCTGGGAACCAGGATGCGCTGCGATAGCAGCGTCATGACACAAAGAAATAGCTGTACACCGGGTATCCTGATCAGGCATATAAACTCGACCCTGGACATAAGGAAGACCATGCAGTATATCCATGTTATAGTCTGCCAGTTCTGTGGGCTCTTTATCAACCCAGTTCTGGAGCGTTGACTTCAAAGTGGGTTGTAGAACACAACTACAGACCACTTGTGTAGGTAATAACAAAGACCCATCCTGTGGACGTGAACCATCATTACCCAGGCTTCTGGATAGCGCGTCCGCCTTGGAATTCAAGACACCTGGGCGGTAAGTCAAACTAAAGTTGTACATGGAAAAGAATTCATGCCAACGGGCATGTCTCGCAGTGGTGCACGTCAGGGACTGCAACGCCAACAGGTTTCTGTGGTCAGTAAAAACCTGGACCGGTAATTCCGTCCCAAGGAGATGATGACGCCAGATCATAAATGCGTCTCTTACGGCCAACAATTCCCGTTCAGTAACGGTGTAGTTACGCTCATAGGGCGTTAATTTGCGCGAATGGTAGGCGACTGGATGCAACTCCTTGGTATCAGCGCAGGTTTGGGACAAGACAGCCCCTACCGCAACATCCGAAGCATCAGCTTCGACAACGAAAGGACGTTTGACATTTGGGTGTAGCAACACTGGGGCTGCAGTGAACGCGGCTTTTAAAGACTCAAACGCTATTTGGGCGTTATCGTTCCATAAATAAGGTTTCTTGTTACTGGTCAATTCGGTGAGGGGTGCAGCAATCGAAGAGAATTGTCTAATGAACCGCCTGTAAAAGTTCGAAAACCCCAGAAATGATTGTAACTCTTTCCTTGAAGTTGGTACAGGCCAGTTTAAGACAGCTTTCACCTTATTGCTACTCATCTGCACTCCTTTATTGGTGATGTCATATCCAAGGAACTCGACCTCACTCGCATGGAATACACATTTTTCCAGCTTGACAAAAAGATGATGCTCCCGCAAGCGTTGTAAGACTTGTGAAACATGACGTACATGATCTTCCATGGATGGAGAATAGATGAGTATATCATCTAAATAGACAATAACGAATCTGTCGATCATGTCGCGTAGAACGTCGTTGATGAAATTCTGGAATGTGGCCGGGGCATTGCAAAGCCCGAATGGCATCACCAAATACTCGAATAGGCCATATCGTGTCTTAAAGGCTGTTTTCCACTCATCCCCTCGACGTATCCGGACCAAATTGTACGCACCCCTTAGATCTAATTTGGTGAAGAATTCTGAAGACCCTAACTGATCCAGCAAGACAGAAATCAACGGGATCGGGTATTGATTACGGATAGTACCTGCATTGAGTTCCCGATAATCAATACAAGGTCTTAAGTCCCCCTCCTTCTTGGGTACAAAAAATAGCGGTGAAGCAAATGGAGAGTGAGAAGGCCGAATGAAACCTAACTCGAGGGCTTTATCCAAATATTCTTTAAGGACGACTTCTTCCTTTTGTGTAAGGGAATAGATACGTCCCGAAGGTGTCTTGGCATCCGGTTTGAGAACAATGGGGCAATCATAGGGCCGATGAGGCGGCAGGATCTCTGCTTTCCCCTTGTCAAAGACGTCCTTATAACTTGTGTATTCGACAGGTAATACGGTGTTAACAACAGCTCCGATTGTAACCACAGAGTTCAACAACGCCCGACTAGGAGCTTCAGGTACTTCATACATGGACTCTAGGGAACTGCAGGATCGAGGGTGTTGCTGAGCACTGAAAGCGATAACCCCGGTCTCCCAGTTAACGACCGGGTTATGAAGCTTGAGCCACGGTAAACCCAGGATGAGTTTGTATTGCGGTGCCATAATGACGTCAAATGTGATGATTTCCGAATGCTCGGCGCCAATAGTTAACAACAACGGAATGGTATGTTCAGTAACAAGCCCCGAAAGTAGGGTTGAACCGTCAACCGCATTGACTACCTCCGGAACACTTTTTGACAACAAGGGAATACCCCATTTCCGAACGTATTGGGCATCAATGTAGTTACCGGTTGCCCCTGAGTCAAGAACAGCTGCAGAACTCCAAGGAGTGACCTGATCGTAACTCAACATGACGTCAATATAAAAAGGCGTGGACAACGAGGAACCCTGCAGGGAAGAGCTCGGCGTAGGGGTTCCTTCTACGACCGGGCCTTGGCGTTTCCCGACTTGCGGGGTCTCTTTGGACATGCACTAAGCAGATGAGTAGAGGAACCACAATAAAAGCACAGATTGTTCCGTCTACGATGTTCTCGTTCTTCTGTCGTTAACGGGCCCCTAACTGCCCCAATTTGCATAGGCTCGTCACCGCCAGAAACAGGGATTGGGGATATAGTGGTATTGACCGTAATCATTCTCTTCTCCCCCTTTCTTTCGGTACGTCGGGCATCAATCTGGAGTACTAGATCCAAGAAATCAGAAAAGGACGTAGGAACCACCGGAACCGTAGCTATGGTATCCTTTAACGTATCCGACAGTCCTTTATAGAACAGAGCGGCTTTCTTATCTTCCGGCCAACCAGTTTCAGCCACCAACTGATTGAACTTAGCCAAATACGATAATAAAGGAGTGTCCCCCTGACGGAGATTCAGCAATTCCAGATCCGTGGCTTGAGTCTTGTAGCGAGTATCAAACACCCTCGTCATAGCACTGATCAATGCATCGCAGTCGAACAACAGCGGACTGCCTTGTTCCAACAAAGGATTCGCCCAAACCGCGGCCATACCTCCAAGGTTAGATAAGACAAAGGCTGCTTTTGTAGTCGCATCAGGAAACGAGGTAGGCCGACACAAGAAATGCAGTCTGCATTGGTTAATGAATGTCCGAAAGGATTTTGGATCCCCAGTAAACCTTTCTGGGGGAGCAAGCGGGAACTGAGCGGCCATGTACACATGCGTAGAATCAGGTCTGACCGAAGGCCCTGCCTGACCTGAAGCGGAAGCGGAGGCCAAAGATGGTATTCCTGTAACCACTTCCCTGATACCAGCTTGCATTTCATCAATGCGCCGGTGGGTGTCAGCCTGGGTGGCCGTCATATCGGCACGTAGGTCGGCCACTAACTGAACCAAAACGGCCAACGGGTCATTCGCGGCATCCATAATAAGGCTTCTGATTCTGTCAGAATTCCGGGAGCCTGGTTCCGCGTTGACCCGTCGTGAAGAATATATTTCTTCCTACCAATGTGATTCTCAGGAGTACGAAAGGACAGTCTAAGAATCCAATTGATCGGAAGATGGTGTAGAGTCGTTGGGATCGTAGAGCTGAGCGGCCCGCAACTTCCCGGTAGATGATGGTTCCAGGTTCCAGCCAACGACTGCAGAATATTATACTGATTACAATCAAATCCACCCCTTTCCAGAGAACACGTAACAAAATCTCAACAGACTAACCTGCAGAAAACGGTTTAACCAGAAGTGTTTCATGCAAGAATGTCCTCTATACTGGGGTACTCTGGAGACCAGAAGAAGAGAAAAGACAATCAGTACCAGAGAATGAGTGAAAGAAAAAATGGTAAGGAAAGGTAGGTTTCTTACCCTGGTTTCCCTGGAAGTGAACGTCCCTGGCAAAGTCCTTCTTTTTTCCTGTAGGAACAGTGTGATGGTATCTGCCCTCTGTTCGGTGGACCAAACAATCCAAGGTGTAAGAAGTCACTAGTCCAGCAACCACCTATTCCCGCCGGCACGAGGACGCCTAAAAGGTGCTCAGGAAGTCTCTAGTCCAGCACCAAGCCTATACCCGCCGGCACGAGGACGCCTACAGCACCCTGGGGAAGGACAGGGAAGGGATTGGAGGGGGAAAAGGAAGGAAGGAAAGAAAGAAGGTAAGAGGTCTCCCAAGCTTCGAGATCCGATTTCGACAAAACCAAATCACTAGGCAAGAATATTCCAAAAACAATCCGAGGTCAAGATACGAGAACAGGTAAGGATAATCCAAGAGCAATCCAGTAAACGTAATCCGAGATCAAACAAAACCACAAAATCCGAGCAAGAAAAAACCACTGTCACTATTGGATCAGAAGCAGCGAGAAGTGGGCGCCAGATCATTAAGTACTTGAAGTACCGGCACCAAGATGGTCACGTGACCCAACACGTTTTCTATCACGTGGAAGATGCTGCGTCCACTGACGTAGTCTCCATGGCAACTTCCACGTGAGGCGTCGGGAACTGCGTTCCCGACGCAAATGTGTTCCGTGCGTAGAGCGTGGATACCGCAAGCCCGCCTTCTGTATGGTGGTATAACGGGACAGAAGCTTTTGGTGAGGATGAGACACGTGAACCGCAGGGGTGATACAAGACCTGGAGCGTTTTCTGACACTCAGTTTCCGATGAAGAAAAGATAGGCTGGTGCACCAAAATATATGTTAGTAGTGCCCCCAGCCCTCCTTTTGTTTGATTATCAGAGGTGCTGATCCCTTAGGCAGCCCTTTCATCATATTTCTCTGTTGGGTGAAAGGGCTGCCTGAGTGGGACAGTGCCTCTGATTAAGAAACAAATGTAGATGTGGATGCACTACTATCATACCTTTTGGTGTATCTGGCTATGCGTTTTTGTTTGTTATTCACAGGCTCCAACAACCACAGGCAGCCCTTGCTCTGTCCCCAAAATGCATCCCTTTTAAGGCCTTCCTGTGGAGCCTGTGATGAAGAAGCAAAATGAGAGCAGGGTTTTGAAGCAAAATCAGAGGCAGTTGCAGTAAAAGGTATTGTAGCATTGTACCTGCCTCTCCTGCTAATCTGTCAATTTCCAGCCCCTAGCCCTCCATACCTTGGCCAGACACCGTTGCTAAAGCCCACCTCCCACCCTCTTAATTCCTCACCACAATTAAAGCACTGCATTTGAAGAATATGATTCAAAGAGGAAGGGCCCTTATCAAACCTTTTGGCACACTTGCCTCTCCTTTTGTTTCTTCTTCACAGGCCCTTACCCCAAAAGGCAGCCCTTTCCCTGACGACCACAAGCAGACCTCAACTTGTGTTTCTTGGACATAGGCCTTGATGGCCACAGGCAGCCCTCTCCTTTTGATTCTTAATCACAGGTCGGAGCCTGTGATTAAGAAACACAAAAGATGCGACTCAAAGAAGCGAGGCCATTATCACCCTTTCCAATCTCAATCCAGAAACTTGACTGATAGTCATCAATCACTATTTGACTTTCATGATCCCAAACGCCAGAAGTCAACCTTCTGTAAAGAAAAACTGCCCATTTAATGGCCTGGGTTAGAAGTAAACATCTTGCAGCAAAAGCTTATGAAATACATGTGTAGAACTTCCACAATGTCATGTTATTGTGATGCAGAATTGTAAATCCACTAAAGATTATTTTAAATAATTCTCAATATTCATAACGGATATGAGGTGCTAGACTGCTCAATCGAATGAGAGCTTCTTTGAAATCACATTCGTAATGGAAACCAAAACATTGGGCCTCATTACGAGGTTGGTGCTTGTCATGGCGCTATTAGCGCCATTACTAGCACCAATAACGGGACCGTGTCCGCCCTCGCTTAATGGGCACTTACCGGTCCAGTCCGACCTTGGCGGGACCGGTAAGTCCCCATTGTAAAAGCCATTCCCCATTCCCATTTGAGCCCCCATAGGGCTCAATGGGAAGGGGGAAGGCGTCGATAACGGTACCGCAAATTGTGGTACTGTTATTGACCCCGGTATCCCTTAACGGGTCCCGTCCATAACGGGAGGGACCCGCTAAGGGACCTCGGCATAGGGCGCAAAGGGATTACCGGCACCAGTGTCATTTTGCGCCCACTGTATTATCCTGAGTCAGTTACATCTGTGGGTGAATGTTAAATGCTCCTTAACATTCCTGTCCCATTTTTTGCTAGAGTGTCTGGGAATGTAATAATGTGTATTCTGAAGTGTACTGGAGTCGCTTCTGATCACATTTCCCTCTTGGTCTGTAATGAAGGAACAGAAGTCGTACGCGCGCACACTGCAAAAAACCACGACCACTGTGACGAGCGAGGCTAAAACATGCGGTGAAGCCGCTTTCCGCTTTTTATGTCCTTAGCTACAACAACTCTGTGACATAAAAAATGGACAAATTAACTGTGCCAATGGAGGGGATGGATGCATTATATTTCTCTAAAATAAATAAGCAGACTCAGACACTTCTGCTCGGCTATAAAAAGACTACATATGCTCAGTGCAGGCTTTCTTGAGCTGAGAGACGGTGCTCCGTAAACTCCGAGGCTGCTGGAAAGGCCCATATGGGAAGGCGGTCTCTCACTGATGATTCTGCCGACAGAAATTGCCCATCTGCACTGTTTGCAGGTGTTTTGAATGATTATATTATTAGCTCTGTCTGTTCAACTTTGCTTTTTTATGGTGGCTTTAGTATTGCAGTAAAGGGGAAAAAAAGCGGGAATATACAAGCAGCCATCTGGCTCTCCATTTCTTCCTGGAGCTGTTCGTCAAGAAAGAATACGAATTCTGAAGGAATCCTCGCAGCTGCAGGCCGGCTACAGGGATTGTTTTCTTATAGGGGAAGTAAGAGACAGCGCTGCACCTCACCATTTCCCCTTTGATCCCTGGCTGCCCCTCTCCTTCTTTCACTGTATTTGCATTCCTCCACTTTTTTTTGTGCAGTGTTACTTTTACTGCTAGCTATGTTTTCTTTGTAAAAATTCTCTACATACATACACAAGCGCACAACCATAACGTATCAATACTGTAAACTATACCGTTCTTACACTACATCCTCAAAAGCAAAACCTTACTTTGGCTGAAAAGCTCAGCTATAGTGGCGTGACGTGAATGAAATGCGTAAAAGCGACTTCCATTTACAGCATGCCACATTTTTTATTATTTGTATGGTGGAGATGAAGAGACGAACGGTACTTGCGTCTCTGCCACCTCCTTCCTCTCTGCCATAGAAATACTCGGTCTTTGCGCCAGCATGGATTTTCATGACGGCGCAAATGCTGGAGATCGCTATGAGGTTGTCCAGCTTTATGCACCAGCTCAATGCAGCCGGGCCCCATATGGATCCATTGTAAATGCTGTCTGCCATGCTTGCATTTGCAACTGGTCTAATTTCAATTGTGACCACTGTTTACCATGCACGTCGGTCAGGGTCTAATTGTAATTGTAAACGCTGCTCAGGCAGCATTTACAAGGGATCCCAATGGGGCCAGTATACATGGCAAGCGGTGCTCACAATGAAAAGTAAACGCTGCCTGGCATGCAAGCATGCCAGGCAGTGTTCACTTGCTTTGTACGGCTGAGTGCAAAGGTGCAGGGAAAAAGTGGCACACACATTTGTATGCCGCCTTTTCCCCTGCACTTTTGCACTCTATCGTGCAAATGATGAAAATTTGGTGGCAGGGAACCACCTATATGTATGTCAACACGTAACAGCTCTCCTCTGTCAAATTGCCTGTTTTGTTAAAAGGAGCTCCTTTGAGAGGTAGTCTTTCATCATACGTCAACTGCAGGTTTCTAATAAACAACCAGCTCAAAGATGTCCTGTGTTACAGATTCAAAAAAGAAATTATATCGTGCCTCCTACTGCAATAAATATATGTATATTGGCCTACGCCAAGCTGCTTGAAAGTCGCATGCAAAAGAATCCGTGTTGCAAAGTCCTGACCTTAAAATCAATGTAAGCTGCCATTTTAGGTCAATCTGCCATTTTAGGATTCGCTTTGTAAAAGTCACCCTGTGAGTTAAAATGGTGGACGATGTCATTCCAAAATACAACATGGCCGTCTTGACCTCTGTACATAGCTAATATGTAACTTGCCTGCAGGCCACTTGTTGAGGTCGTGAACTGAGACTTTGTCCTACGTCGACCTGTGTGTAAGGGATTACTCGTGCAAAGAAACTAATCCACGAGTATACTATAAAGACAATGGGCCTCATTACACGGTAGGCAGTAACCATGGTGCTATTAGCGCCATGGTTGCCGCCGGTATTTTGTCGTGTCCACCTTGGTGGATGGTGGAATTACTGCCCTACTCCAAGGTGAGCGGGGGCGGTAATTCCCCATTCACCAAGGCCCTTCCCCATTCCCATTTTTGCCCCCATAGGGCATAATGGGAATGGGGAAGGCGCTAATTACGGTACCGCAAATTGTGGTACTGTAATTAGCACCGAGGTCCCTTTGCGGCACCCTACTTTAATGGCTGGTAAAACCAGCCGTTAAGGTCGGGTCCCGCAAAGGGAACTCATAGTAAGGCGGTAAAGGTTTACTGGTACCGGTGCCCTTACCGATTGTTACGCTCACCTGGGTCCCACAGGGGCGTAGATCGAACCCGGACAGCTGCGGCCTCCACCAGCGTGAAGCGTAGGGCAAAGATGACCGTCTGGACAGACACCCTCAGTCTTGTAAGCTTGACTCGTAGAAATATTCTCCTGTAGATGGAGAAAGGTATTTATCCCCGTGGGTGTGAATGCAGACCAAAGGCGTTGCTAGGGGGGGGCTAAGGGGGCTATAGCCCCTGGTCTTTTGGTTGTAGCCCCGGATAGAATCTCAGGAGCTACAACCAAAAGGCTAGTTAGCCCCGAGTCCCGACAGTCCCGACATTAGCCTAGCCCCGGGTCTTTTCCATACCTAGCAACACCCCTGATGCAGACCCTCCTCCCTGCTCCTGTTCTCCCCACTTGCCACCTCCGATATTCCCGGTCAGTGTCCTCACCTTATGTTTTTGATTGGGGAGCTCTCCATCCTGCGTGGCATGCAGGGGCGCGTAGATACCAGTTACTTCACTGGTTTTAGGTGTTGGGGTTCTGGACGATTATTGAGTCCGGAGTTTGCCAAGTTTTTGAATAGTTCAAAATGTCCAAAGTTCACTCTTGCACTCCCCTGTTGATTTGAGGCGGCAAATTCTGTCTGGAGGTTGCTGGCGGCGTTCAGGTAAGAGTCTGTATTACCCAAACTATCCTGTAAAGATGCGTGAGATTAGCTCACTGTCTTTTCCTTTTTTCCTAGATGCAGCGTATTGAAGAATAAAGCCTCCGGTGATAATCAGGTAAGTCTTGTAATATAAGTGATTGTCTTTTAGTCTCTTTAGGCTCACCTTGCTTTTTCTTGTCTTTTCCCCAGGTGTTGAAAATCACTGAAAAAGTGACAGAGGCAGCGCCGAGTCGGAGATGCTGTGGGCTGGTGAAAATGGAGCGGCGCTGCAGCTGGGATGCGACGCGTGCCAGAAGAATGTCCCTTCAGGCTCAGAGTGATGCAGGATCCGAAATCAGGTGAGAAATCAGATTAAAGTCTGTAATCTAACCTCTTCTTCTATTTTCCTTTCTCTCCTAGGGGCTCGGTGTTCGAGGCAGGCGTGGCAGAAGGCTGGATGCAGGTTTGCAGACACAGTGAGCATTACGCTGCTAAATGCAGAATAACGCGAAGCGTGTGTTGAAGATCGGGCGTGGTTTAAATAGCTTTGAAAGTAGTCCCAGGTAAGAAGTCCCTAGAACCACACCCGAATGAAAAGTAGTCCTTGTGGAAAAATAGTCCCTCCAGGTCTCACGTTGGCCTGGATGCATGTGCAGCATGGTCTCCCTGAGGTAAGTGATGACTATGAGCCTGGCGCCTTAGGCGCCAGGACTGATTTCTACTATGAGCCTGGCGCCTAAGGCGCCAGGACTGAACCCAGATAGCCCCTAGCCGGGGATTCTGAGGTTTAAACAGATGTCCGGATGCCTGCTTCCGGGGCGGATGGGCTTGGTCCAGCTGCCCGGGGGTAGGCATCATGACAGCACTCCTCCCCAAGGCCACCCCTAAGGTTGTTCTTCCTCTGGGCCCTGATTTTTCTTGGAAGTTCCGATGGAATTTTTTCACTAATCGGGGTGCATGGACATGGTCACTGGGTTCCCATGACCTTTCCTGTGGTCCGTAACCTTTCCAATCGATTAAATAAAAAAGTTTAGATATAACCATCTTAGAGTCCAGGATATCTTTTACCTCGAATTCAGGTTCTCCATCTATTAGGATGGGGTCAGGTGGCTTGGCTAATCTTGTTCCGGGTTGAACTGGTTTTAGAAGTGAAACATAGAAGACGGGATGGATCCGCATACTAGAGGGCAATTCCAATTTAACTGCTACCGGGTTGATAATCTTTTTAATGGTGTAAGGCCCCAAATATCTAGGATTAAAAGTTCAAGTCCCTTTTAGGGGTATGTGTCTGGTTGCCAGCCAAACTTGATCTCCAATCTGATAATGGGAAGTGTCACCCCTATGCTGATCGGCATTCTTCTTGTATTTCTCCTTTGCTTTTTTCAAATGTTCAGTTGCTTCCTTAAAGGCTTTAGTAATAGTAGAATGCAGATGGGTCACTGCCGGCATTTCCAAGTGTTGGGGTGAATCAAGTTCTGAGGTTCCAGGATGATGACCATAAATGGTATACAAGGGGCTTTGTCCGGTTCCTGAATGTACTGAGTTATTGTATGCGTATTCGGCAATCCATAATATATCCTTCCAATTGCCCTCGGTCTGATGTAACATGCAACGTAGGTATTGTTCCAGAGTCTGGTTGGTCCTTTCCGTCTGACCATCAGTCTGGGGATGGTGACTAGTGGATAACCTCATGTCGATTTGAGCTAGTTGGCAACATTTCTTCCAGAATTGCGAAATGAATTGACTACCTCGATCTGACACCAATACAGAAGGAAATCCATGTACTCAAACAATGTTTTCAAGGAATTCCTTGGCCAAAACTGAAGCGGAAGGTAATCCCTTTAAAGGAATGAAGTGAGACATCTTGGAAAAAAGGTCAACAACTACTAGAATGGTGTTAAACCCATTACATGGGGGTAGATCTGTAATAAAGTCTAGGGAAAACGTGTGCCAAGGTGTTGGCGGAATATCCAAAGCCTGTAAAAGACCGGCTGGTTTCTTCTTCTGGCTTTTGTTTTGGGCGCAGATCCCACAAGACAACACAAATGACTTTATGTCCTTTCGCCAGGTGGGCCACCAGAATTGCCTTTTAATTTTAGCTTCAGTCTTGGCAATACCTGGGTGACTTCCATCAAAGCATCATGGTAATTGGAGATTACCAGTTCTTGCAGTTCCTTGTGTGGTAAAAACAGACGCCCTTGATAGTAAGGTAACTCATTAATGACTGAATAATCTGGGCCTCTTTTGTTCCAGTCCTGCAGGGCTGTTGAATCGAAAAGTTGTTGAATCTTTAAATGAATATCTTCCAAAGTCTGTAAAGTAGTTACGCCGAGGATTCTTTGTCCTGGAATTATGGGTACTGGTTCTGGGTTTGAAAATGCTTCTCGCTTTCTTATTCGGGATAAGGCATCTGCCTTACTGTTCTTGCAACCAGGTCTATAAGTAATCACAAAATTGAATTCGGCGAAGAATAGCGCCCATCGGAGTTGACGGGGTGATTGGGCCTTGGCTGTTTTATATACTGGAGGTTCCTGTGGTCAGTGATTACTGTGATGGTGTGCCTAGCACTGATAAGGTAATGTCTCCAAGCGTTGAAGGCGGATTTGATGGCTAACAGTTATTTATCGGTAACCACATAGTTTAATTCAGGGGCCAAAAACTTTCTGGACCAAAAGGGTACAGGATGAAGTTGACCGGTTTCGGGATCCTTCTGGGACAAGACACCCCCCATGGCTAAACTGGACGCATCTGTTTCGACTATGTATGGAAGTTCGGGACGTGGATGCTTCAAGACACGTGCTGATGTGAATTTCGACTTCAACTCTTGGAAGGCTCTTTCAGCCTCTTCGGTCCACAAGAAGCGTTT
The DNA here is from genome assembly GCF_040938575.1 of Ambystoma mexicanum. Lineage (NCBI taxonomy): Eukaryota > Metazoa > Chordata > Amphibia > Caudata > Ambystomatidae > Ambystoma > Ambystoma mexicanum. The sequence goes on from NC_090921.1 coordinate 1,437,202,156, forward strand.
GTTTTTTCGCAAAAGTGCTGTGATGGGGTGTAAAACCTGTGAGAAGTCTGGAATAAATCTGCAGTAGAAATTAGCAAATCCAAGCATGCTTTGTACTCCTTTAACTGAATTGGGTGATGGCCATTTGAGGATTGCATCCACTTTTCTAGAGTCCATTCGGACTCCTTTTGGAGTCAAGATAAATCCTAGGAATTCTACTTCCGTGGTATGAAAAACAATGTTTTCCAGTTTTGCAAATAACTTGTGCTGACGTGTTTCTGAAGGACTGCTCGAACGTGCTCAACATGATCTGATTCTGAGGAAGACTACACTAGAATGTCGTCAATGTAAACGACAACACAAACGTCGATGAGTTCACAAAGGACATCGTTCATAAAATACTGGAAGGCTGCTGCTGCATTGCACAACCCGAAGGGCATCACCTGATATTCAAACAATCCGTATTTGGTGCAGAAGGCAGTTTTCCATTCGTCACCCTTCTTTACACGTACCAAATGATATGCCCCTCTGAGATCTAATTCAGTGTAAATGCAAGCATCCTTTACCTGATCTAGTAACTCGGGGATCAAAGGTAATGGGTATCGGTCTTTACAGTAATCTGGTTTAATGCGCGGTAGTCTATACATGTTCTAAGGTCACCTTCTTTTTTCGGTACGAAGAACAAAGCTGAGGAAACAGGGGACTTGGATGGACGAATAAAACCATTAGAAAGGTATTGGTCTAGATATTGTCGTAGGTGCAGATTTTCGGGTTCCGTGAGGGCGTAGATTCTGCTGCATGGGGGTTGTGCACCGGGGATGAGGTCGATTTGACAATCGTATGATCTGTGTGCCGGTAAGCTATTTGCCTGTTCTTTTTGGAAAACATCCTGGAATTCTTGGTATTCCTGAGGTAACTGCACGACTAGAGTAGTGACTGTGGCCAGGCCTTTGTTCAAGGGTTTTTCCGGGTAGCAGGTGTGTGCACAATCCGGGTTTGTTATTCTCGTCTCACGCCAATCAATACAAGGATTATGTGTTTCTAACCAAGGTATCCCCAGTATTATTTGGAACTGTGGGGCTTTGATTAAGTCAAACACAATAGTCTCTCGATGCCCGTCCTGACCCAGCAACGTCATCTCTGTAGTGGAATGAGTTACAGGCCCTGAGGCAATTTCAGTTCCATCGACTGTGGTGACGACATCCGGAGCGGTCTTTTTGCAGAGAGATAGATTCATCCTAGAAGCCAATTTATGGTCCATATAGTTTCCTACGGCCCCGCTTTCGATATATGCCCTTGCTGCGTGCATACGTGATGGGAGTCTAGGATCAATGAGGACCATTGGTATGATTAGATGCGAGGTCTGAGTGTCCTTCTTCAAGCTCGGCAAGCGGACCTCTACGCTTGTCGGGCGTGGTCGTTTCCCGATTCAGGCTCTCTTTGATTTCTAACAGCTACTCCGGCTACTTTCTTGGATGGTTTAATTGGGCAATCTCTTAGAAAATGTCCTGAAGCCCCACAATAAAGGCACAATTGCAATTGTCGTCTTCTTTCTCTTTCTTTTTGCGTTAAGGGTCCCTTAACCCCCCCCCCCCCCCCCGATTTGCATGGGTTCTGATGTGTCAGATTCTTTGGAGGTAACATGTGGTTTGACCAGAACTCGATTCTCGAATTTAGCTCTATCAGCCTTTCGATTCTGGAGTCGGTGGTCTAACTGGACTACTAAATCTATATATTCTGTGCAATCCTGGGGTGGGTTCACCACTTGGGCCAAAACATCTTTCAGTTCACCCCGAAGCCCACGATGAAATAAAGTAATTCTTTTCTCCTCTGGCCAGCCGATTTCTACCGCTAACCTATTGAAGGTTGCGATATAGTTTAACAGATCCTGAGTGCCTTGTCATAGGGATAAAAGTTCGTTATCCAGGGCCTGACCCTGCAAATGTCTGGCAAATAGCTTTTCCATACTCAATTGAAAACCTTGAAAATCCCGAAGAAGAGGGTCATCTTGGTTGACCATCGGGATTGACCAGTCTGCTTGGCTGCCACTAAGGTACAACAGTACAAAGGCTACTTTGGCTTGGTCTGCATAAGAAATGCAAGCGGCACTGGTTCATGAACACGGCAAACCTTTTCGGGTCCACAGCAAAACGTTCAGGTGGAGCTAAAGGAATGCTCCCTGAGAGAACCACTTGCACAGGATTGCTCAAAGAGACAGGAGTTGGATTCCCTCTGAGTCCAGGTAGTGGTGTTTGGCCGGCTTGGCTTTGCAACAGTTGTCTAGCAAGATCATCAGTGCGTTCCTTTGACAAAATAAGTTCTCTCCGGAGGGCATTAGTCTCTTGACAGGCAGAGTGCACCTCTGCCCTAAGTTCCCCTAACAGTTGGGCTAGTTGGTCGGTTTCAGAAGTTTCCATAACGCCCGGGTGGCTTTTTTTAGGTAGTCTTCGCGTTCTGTTATGCTCACCTGGGTCCCACGGGGGCATAGATCGAACCCGGACAGCTGCGGCCTCCACCAGCGTGAAGCGTAGGGCAAAGATGACCATCTGGACAGACCCTCTCAGTCTTGTAAGCTTGACTCGTAGAAATATTCTCCTGTAGATGGAGAAAGGTATTTATCCCCGTGGGTGTGAATGCAGACCCTCCTCCCTGCTCCTGTTCTCCCCACTTGCCACCTCCGATATTCCTGGTCAGTGTCCTCACCTTATGTTTTTGATTGGTGAGCTCTCCATCCTGCGTGGCATGCAGGGGCGCATAGTTACCAGTTACTTCACTGGTTTTAGGTGTTGGGGTTCTGGACGATTATTGAGTCCGGAGTTTGCCAAGTTTTTAAAGAGTTCAAAATGTCCAAAGTTCACTCTTGTACTCCCCTGTTTTTTTGCGGCGGCAAATTCTGTCTGGAGGTTGCTGGCAGCGGTAAGAGTCTGTATTACCCAAACTATCCTGTAAAGATGCGTGAGATTAGCTCACTGTCTTTTACTTTTTTCCTGGATGCGGCGTATTGAAGAATAAAGCCTCCGGTTATAATCAGGTAAGTCTTGTAATATAAGTGATTGTCTTTTAGTCTCTTTAGGCTCACCTTGCTTTTTCTTGTCTTTTCCCCAGGTGTTGAAAATCAACGAAAAAGTGACGGAGGCAGCGCCGAGTCGGAGATGCTGTGGGCTGGTGAAAATGGAGCAGCGCTGCAGCTGGGATGCGACGCGTGCCGGAAGAATGTCCCTTCAGGCTCGGAGTGATGCAGGATCCGAAATCAGATGAGGAATCAGATTAAAGTCTGTAATCTAACCTCTTCTTCTATTTTCCTTTCTCTCCTCGGGGCTCTGTGTTCGAAATGGGCGTGGCAGAAGGCTGGATGCAGGTTTGCAGACACGGTGAGCGTTACGCTGCTAAATGCAGAATAACGCGAAGCATGTGTTGAAGATTGAGCGTGGTTTAAATAGCTTTGAAAGTAGTCCCAGGTAAGAAGTCCCTAGAACCACACCCGAATGAAAAGTAGTCCTTGTGGAAAAAAAGTCCCTCCAGCTCTCACGTTGGCCTGGATGCATGTGCAGCATGGTCTGCCTAAGGTAAGGGATGACTATAAGCCTGGCGCCTTAGGCGCCAGGACTGATTTCTACTACGAGCCTGGTGCCTAAGGTGCCAGGACTGAACCCAGATAGCCCCTAGCCGGGGCTTCTGAGGTTTAAACAGATGTCCGGATGCCTGCTTCCGGGGTGGATGGGCTTGGTCCAGCTGCCCAGGGGTAGGCGTCATGACACCGACACCGGTAAACCCTTACCGCCTACCGTGTAATGAGGCCCAATGTATTCAAATACTGAACATAGAACACTTGTTTAACAACAGTGTATTAATGTTTAAGAAGACTTACATGGAAAATCCCAGAATACACAGTTGCTGTATAGGCTTGTTGATACATGTATTAAAAGCAAACCAGTTATATGTGGTTGTTCGAGACTTAGCATGAACCCTAGATCGATGATGTATTAATGGAATATTAACCCGAAGTGGGGCTGGACATCGTGCTCACAAAATGTATAAAAAGCCAATGCATTCTAATGTACAGCGTCCATCACTGAACACATTGAACCACGCTGGAGTTCGTTGTGTTGTACTGAGGGCCGATAGCTATCTGATTTTGCTCTGTTTTTGTAACTGGTTTCAGTATAAAATAAAGTACTTTGTATGTTTCTTTGTAACCTGTTTTCGGTAATCGGGGTACTCAGCCTCGATATTTTGATTTTGTTTTCACAGTTGGCGCCCGAATAGGGACCCTCAAGATTGATGCCGGATTGTCGAAGGCTGACACACGCTATCGGACCGGGATCGGACGGTGTGACAAAAAGGGGCCCCACTGAACGAGACGTGACACCTCAGCAGCGTTGCACGACCCGATCCCTGGATGATTAGCTTGTGGTCCGAGACGGCATCTTGACGAGGGTCCACTTATCGAGGCGGGCAGATTTGCCAAAATGACCATGCACGAGGTAAGATTAGTCAGGTAAGATTCTTTGAAATCTGATCTGGCTTCCTTAGGTTTGTTCAGGTGAGTCATGACCTGACTCTTAATTCAACCCTGATAATTTGAAATTGGCGCATTGTATCTGCAGACACAATTATTGACCAGGTAACTCCAATAATTTGTTATGCCTTGGAAATTGTCTACCTGCTTCAGGGCGTTGTTCCACAGTGATAGACAATCTTTGGAATTTAGCCATCCGGCACCACAGGCGGGGTCGCCGGCATGTACTATGTACTGTAAGCATGGCATTGGAAGTATAGTATTTAATGACATTTGGCACAGACAAACCAGACATGCCTCGTGGCCAATTAATGGTAGTTTTGAAATCCCTCGTATTGAGTATTTAGAGTCAATTCTATTAAAGGAAAAGACTAGACCTGCAGTATTTGATGTTTTGCAGAATTGGAAAAAAGAAGCGTTGCAACAACTTAAAAGTAGAGAAAAGCATGCGCGCCGTCATAAGACGAACACCGAAAAAGCATTATTGTATGACCAAGATAAACATTCTGAATCGACTAGGAATATGGGTAGGGCTTTCTCACTTGGAATTCAAAAAATATATCCTTCCAAAGACCTCCATGCTTCCGGTGAATTCATAGATAAATTGTTAAATGAACGAAGGCCCGGTGCCTCTGCGGGACCTCCGTATGTTCCTCTTCCTGCTGCTTTGCCTCTCCCTCCTGTTATTCCTGCTCTACCTGCTGTTGTGCCCGTTGTTCCTGCTCCTCCTAATGTTCCCCTTCCTCCAGCTCCTCCACCTCTTCTTATCGCACCAGTTACAGTACCTCCATTGAATTTGCCTGATCCCTCTCTTCCAAGTGGTCCTGAGCTGCTTGTAATCGATCAAGGTGCAGGGTCAAAGGTTGTCACTCGCAATACTGTACCACCGGAGAAGAAACATGAGTTAATTGCATGGGCTAAGTATTGTATGGAGAAGGATGATCAAGCTAATGTTTTTTCCACACTTTGTAATATGGATAATTTTCCTGAGAACATGTTTTTTATTGAAGGTTTAGGGATTCAGTTATGTGTAATGTGGGGAAAGTTAAATAATACAGATCTCCCGCAAGGGTTAAGGGATCTAAATACTTTCGCGTTTACTAGAGACACTGTGGAGAAAGTAAATGAGCATGTCGAGAGGTTATTTGGGTATAGAAAGGAGTTAGAAAAGTTGCAGAATGAGGATGACGAGGGGGAAAGTATGTATGTACAGAAACGGTTCCTTCCTTGTCGTAAATCGATATCTGAGGAAGTATGAATTTGTACGAAGGACGCACTTAGATGGATTTCGGATATATCAATAACTCCAATTGAAGTATATGACGCATATAGTCAGTATATGCCAGAAATGCAGAGGAAAGTGATACAGGTAATGATAGAGTACCTACAGGATGATTGTGTAAAAGGAAAGATTAGTTGTCACACAGAGTTATTGAGTATTTACAAGAGAGCTTTTTCACTTGACACTTCTTCGACTGCTTTAGCGCTCGATTTAGCAATGTTGCCTAGTAAGCGTTCGGAGTCACCTACTTCTCAGTTGCCTATGAGAGAGGTTCCTCCGACATTTGTCCCGAAGGTTGAGGTTGCGGCCGATGATGCACATGGTATAGTTGCTGTGAACATTCCTGCACATTATGTATCACAGTTCGTTCACGTCCCGTTCTCAAGACAGGAAGTGAATACTATTAGGCAATCTATTCCTGATATTAGGAAGAATCCGACAGGATTCTATAAAGAAATAGAGTCCGTCTTGCAATCCTCAGTGTTCACCTTAGGTGATATTGATTTGTTATTCCCTGTACTCCTGCCCGTAGATTTGTGGAAGCAAGTTAGAACTATAGACAACGTGCCAGGGTTGGGAGATACATGGGTAAATATAACTAGACTCGATGGAGAAAGGCCAGCTGGTGAAAGACCGCCTCAGGTAATATTAACTTTGCCTGATAGAATCATTGCTAAATTGAAAACCATAATTCCAGAGAAAATAATTATATGGGACAAACTTACGGCCTGTGTCCAAGGAAAGTCTGAGGGTGCTTTTGAGTTCTTTAATCAGTTCAAACAGGTATTCTTGGATTTCAGTGGACAAGAGCTAGGCACAGAGTCTGGGAAAAGGTTATTTGTGGACAAATTTGTGTGTGGATTGCTGCCTGACATCCAGTCACAAATTATGTCTTCTGAGAGTGCTTGGCAGGCGAAATCGCAATCAGAAGTACTACACATGGCTCAGTACTACGAGAACCGTGTCAATAATGAAAAAGATAGAGTTGAAAAAGGAAAAGGTGATTCGAAAACTAAAGTGTTATTGCAGCAAATTGTTAGAGGCCACAGAGGGGGTAGTTCTCAGATTAGAGGTCAGTATGTCCTGCAAGGGAATGTGCCCTTGGGTCCTGTGAACATTAACCAGTGTGCCTATTGTTGTCAAGAGGGTCATTGGCGAGCACAATGCCCCGTCCTTCAACAAAGGTCAAATAACACTTTCGGAAATATGGGTAGATGATCCAGAGGTCACCCGGATGTGGGGGGCCCTGGTAGAGGTCAGTTTAGACAGGATCATCAGCAACCTTTCTCTCAGGAAAATCAGACTTCGAGTGTGGACACCAGGAACATATTTGATCATCCTTCCGCTGCATATTTATCTGAAGAGCTTCCTTTTGATGACATTCTGTTTCGTTAGGATTGCCCGAAGCAGGGTTTGGAACCTACACTTATTCTCATCAATCAGAAAGGTCCCTACGTTGAAATGATGGTGAGAAATAGGAAACATCAGTTTTTGATAGACACTGGAGCACAGAAGTGTTCCATTGATCATTCATGGGTTCCAAACATTCCACTGTCAGGGCAAACCAATGTTTCTGTAGGGTTTTCTGGCACACCAGTTGTTTATCCGGTTTCTTTGCCGGTACCCATTTCTTTGGGTCCCTTTACGGACCACTGTCCATTTCTGTTGACTTCGAATTGTGGAGAGAACTTGCTGGGGTTGAATCTGTTAAAAGAATTAAATGCAGTGATTTATTGTTCTTCTGATGGAGTGCGCTTGACGATTTCACCACAGCAATTTTATGTCTCGCAATTTTTGACTAGACCTTTGCCGCCAGAATTCATTAATGTATTAGAGAGCCTATGGGCTGTTGACGACAATTATGTCGGTGTTTTACAGACTGAACCTGTTAAGATAGTTTTGAAACACGGAATTGAGCTGCCACGCATTCCCCAGTATAAGATTTCAGTTGAGGGTGAACAAGCTTTGAAATACATTGTTTCCGATTTTGTGCATCGCGGGGTGATTGAAGAAATTTCAGAAAGTTTGTGTAATAGTCCGATTTTACCTGTGTACAAGAAAGGCGATAATGCAATTCCATTCCGTTTCATAATTGATTTACGTGCCATTAATAAAGTCGTGGCTCCACAATTTCCAATTGTGCCTGATGTAACAACGATCCTAACCATGATTCCAGCTACAGCTACTCACTTTAGTGTGGTGGATCTAAAGAATGCTTTCTTTAGTATTCCTATACACAAGGATAGTAGATACTTGTCGCGTTCACCTTAGGGGGACGCTCGTTCACATTTACTCATGCACCTCAAGGGTACACAGAGAGTCCTAGCATTTATAGTAGGGCTTTGAAAGAACAACTTGATACCCTCAAATTTTGCCCTCTACCTGTACATTGCTTCAGTACGTTGATGACTTGCTTTTAGCTGCTGACTCTGAGAGCGCCTGTAAGGAGGGCACTGTGTTATTGCTTATCCATCTAGCTAAGCATGGTCACAAAGCTTCGCTTAAAAAATTTCAATCTTGTTGCCAGGAGGTTGCCTATTTAGGCTATCTCCTGTCAAAGGAGGGAAGAAGATTGACACTTGAAAGAATAAAACACATTTCTGGCATCTCTGTCCCAAATACGCAGAAGGAAGTTAGAGCTTTGATAGGTATGGCTTCTTACTGTAGGTTGTGGATCCCAAATTTTTCACTAGTGATCAAACCGATGTTGGCTTTGACAAAGAAGGGCATTTCTTCGCCATTGCCATGGAACACAAACACCAGCAATCGTTTGACTTGCTTAACACTGCATTATGCTCTGCACCAGTTTTGGGCACACCAAACTATGAAAAGGCCTTTGTGTTGTTTGTGCATGAATGTGATGGATGTGCTTTGGCTGTATTAACACAGGAACATGGAGGGAAGAATAGGCCTTGCGGTTACTTTTAGTCCGCCCTTGATCCTGTAGCATGCGTTTTGCCAAGATGTTTGCGAGCTGTCGCTGCTGCTGTGTCTGTAAAACAGAGTGAGGGAATGGTCCTAGGCCATGATCTAACCCTGAGGTGCCTCACTCTGTAGATGTTCTACTGAACCGAACTCAAACGCGACACCTCACTTCTGCATGGTTGACAAGATATGAATTGACTTGTTTGCTCCTCACATTCAAATTAAGAGGTGTTGTGTTCTTAATCCGGCTGAACTCCTACCTTTCCCGCAGGATACTACTTGCGGCGATGAAGAGTCACATGATTGTTTGTATACTACCAAACAAGAGACAAAGGGTAGAATTGATTTGAAAGACACCCCTTTGGATAATCCGCAAGGAGAACTGTTTTGTGATGGCTCCTGTTTCAAACTTCTGGATGGTACATCCACAGCTGGTTATGCAATCACCACATTAAGCACGGTTGTGGAAACTAAGAGAATCATACATAATTCTGCGCAGGCTGCAGAGATTATAGCATTGACCCGAGTTTGTGAACTTTCCGACGGGCTTGCAGTAAATATATATACTGACAGTCAGTATGCCTTTGGGGTGGTTCACAACTTTGGGAGACTTTGGTCAGAAAGAGGGTTCCTAACTTCACATGGCACTAAAATCCAACACGGCTCCCTTATAGTACAACTACTCTCAGCACTTGCGCTTCCTACTCAGTTAGCAGTTATGAAATGTGCAGCACATTGAAAGGTTACAGATGGCATAGGGAAAGGGAATGCTTTCGCTGATCAGATAACTAGACAAACTGCTACTGATCCCCTCACGCAGATGTATGTTTCAAGGAAGACTGTAAATGCTTATCCAATGGAGGAGGGTGTTGGGTCCGTACGGGATATCCAAGCTGATGCCACGTTAGAAGAATCCAAAAGGTGGGCTGAAGGCTTGGGGAACCTTGATGATGACGGGTGTTGGGTGGATATAGCGGAAGGGAAATGGCTACTCCCTGACGCGTATGTAATGATGATGGTCATCATGGCCCATGGTCCTACGCATGTATGTGCCCAGAAGATGACAAAAATGTTAGAGAAAGTTTGGGTAAATGAAAAAATTTTGAAAATTGCCCAGCGCTACGTGCAGGATTGCATGATTTGCCTACAACACAATCTGGGAAAGGGGACAGTAACTCCAAGGGGAAGTTTTGGGCGACCCTCTGTCCCCTTCGAAATTATCCACTTTGACTTTATTGAAATGGAACGATGTGATAATAAAAAATATGTGCTGGTGGTTATCTGCGCTTTTAGTAAATGAGTTGAGGCTTTCCCTGTTAAAGATGCTACAGCCATGACTACTGCAAAAACCATGTTAAGGGAATACTTCCCGCGGTTCGGGCTACCAAGAGTTATCTGGTCGGACAATGGTCCACATTTTGTCGCTGCTGTAATTCTGCAGATATGTGCGGCATTACAAATTGACAAACGGTTCCATTCGGCCAGACATGCTCAGAGCGCCGGACTAGTAGAAAGACACAACGGTATCATTAAGAACAAGCTCGCTAAAACGTGTACCGGCACCAAACTAAAATGGCCGGATGCCTTACCGATCGTGTTATTATCTATGCATACAACCCCTCAAACTAAGACTGGGCTCTCTCCATTTGAGGTGGTAATGGGGAGACCTGCCAATATTTGGAACCTTCCTAAATGCAATTCATTGAGAAATGTTGAAAATGTATTACTTTCAGATTATTGCAGCCATTTGACTAAAAACCTGTATTTGATTTATCACCAGGTACGAGAAGCTTTACCTGGGCGATGTGAGTGCCCGGGCCACAACATACGGCTTGGAAGCTGGGTGCTCGTCAAAGCATTCGAGCGCTCTTCCTGCCTTGCGCCTCGATGGCGTGGGCTGTTCCAAGTCCTGTTGGTCACCCAAACAGCTGTGTGGGTCTTTGGGAGAAAGAACTGGATCCACGCATCCCACATCAAGAAACTTCCTCACCCTGTGCCACACGTTACAGAAGAAACAGAACCCCTCGCTGATACTGCAACCAACGATCCCAAAGCAGTAAGTAGCACTGAGAGTGTGTCGGAGAATCTCTTTGAGCCTGTGAGGCTTGGGGAAGCTGCCATTTTGTCTCCACACTCTCCAAAAGTTTTGCATCCGGAAACTGCTATTTCAAATTCGGCATCTTCACTTGTTTCCGACACGTTGCTTCCAACAGGAAGTGACGACATATTGTTTCCAGTACCGGGAAAAGTTAGGTACAATCTGCGTCAAAGAAAATAGACTTACGGCACAGTTTTGATGTGCATCTGATAGACTTACAGCACGGTTCGGCTGTGCATTTGAAGAAGAAAAGGATCATCAAGGGCTTGTTTTTGCCCAAATTTGAGAAAGGGATTCTGTTTGCTAGGGTTGTGGAAGGACTAAGAAGTCGCTCAACCGGGAGGCCGCCAGCAACAAACATTGGGGTATACGTTTGAAGACTACAATGCCTGCTACCGCTACTGCTCGTATGGGACTTGAAAATGGGGGGGTGACCAAAATGTATTGCTGTGTTTTTGTAATGATATTTGGGTTTACAATAGTCACTGTCCTAGGATTGTGGTACCTTGAGGAAATGCATCCTTTAGAATCCTTGTTGCCCACTGAAAGTATACCTGCTGTTCCTACTCTCTTTGTACATTTGCATACTCTGTCCCCTAGGGACTCCCAGAATAGACAAAGGTACCACAATAATACTCTACTACTTATCATGAATGCTACGCATGCCATTTTTAATAAATCTAACTGTTGGGTCTGCTCACATTTACCGCAACACAGGGATAAGGGGTTAGGTTGGTACATTCATCCTTTACCTTTGACAACTGCTTGCTATGCTTCTCTTAGAGCACTGTTCTTTGGCCGTTGGAATGATAGCATTTAAGGGAACTTCGATGGCACCAATTTGAATAGTTTTGAGAAACGTGTTTTGACTCCCTGGGATGCTCGCTTTTCGCAAACAGGAGTAAACCTAACGTTGCTTCTATTAGGCCTTCTGATAAACTGTCTCGTCCTTTCCAATCTTTGATTTCTTTTAAGATGGCTCCAATAGGCAATAAGGATACCATGCCTCCTTCTTACACTGTTAATCATAGCCCCGATTCAGTTTCTTTTTGCGTACAGAGGAATGGACTCTCAGTCAATGGGAGATTTTCTAGGTTGTGCCAACGTTGCAAATTTGATTGGGGAAATCAGACCTTTGTATGTAGGCGAACTTGTCTACTTTGTCTGCGGTAATGTAGCATTCCCATGGTTGCCCAGGGATTGGCAGGGAACCTGTTATTTAGGGATCCTGTTACCTGGGGTGTTTATTGCTAGTACAAAAGAAGTTTCAAAGGCTCATCCACAGCGGGACAAGAATGGTGACACCCCAGCACAAATCTTGGGAGATATAGCTAAATCAGTTGTGCCATTTTGGGGGCAGATAGCAAATTCAGAAGATATCAGAAAACTAGCGAGAGTACTGGAGAGAACCATCAACTGGACCATGGAAATACTCTATAGTATGACGTTAGAACAGGAGGCGATAAGACTAGTAGCACTTCAAAACCGGATGGCATTAGATGTCATTCTGGCTGAACGTGGTAGAGTGTGTAAATTAGTGGGGTCCGCTTGCTGTGTTTTCGTACCAGATTCCTCCCCAACCATCTTCAAGGCAATACAGAATCTGCATTTCCTGAGTTCAGAACTTCTTTTCCCGAGGGAAACTGGGATCTTAGCGATTGGTTCTAGGACTTCTGGCGATCTTGGGGTTGGAAGGTACTTTCGGTCTTGCTGATTATTTTGGGAACCCTGTTGTTTCTTAGTTGCTGTATTCAGTGTCTACCTGGTATATGTTCGATGCTAAGGGGATGTTGCGCACAAGCGATAGGTTTGATAGGACATAAAGTGCATGCCCCAGATAAAACCTCCAAAGAATATGTGTTGAAAGAAATCTTTGCAAATGAGCAACTGCCAATAGATATTTTCGACAGTGATTCAGGGTGCATAGATGATGATGCATGGAGTTATTTGCAAGGAGATCCAAAGTAGTTTTAGCACTTGGCATAGGCCAAAAGGAGGGTTTGTCAAAAGAGAAATTATATCGTGCCTCCTATTGCAATAAATATATGTATATTGGCCTACGCCAAGCTGTTTGAAAGTCGCTTTCAAAAGAATCCGTGTTGCAAGGTCCTGACCTTAAAATCAATGTAAGCCGCCATTTTAGGTCAATCCACCATTTTAGGATTCGCTTTGTAAAAGTCACCCTGTGAGTTAAAATGGTGGACGATGTCATTCCAAAATCCAACATGGCTGTCTTGACCTCTGTACATAGCTAATATGTAACTTGCCTGCAGGCCACTTGTTGAGGTCGTGAACTGAGACCTTGTCCTACGTTGACCTGTGTGTAAGGGATTACTCGTGTAAAGAAACTAACCCGAGTATACTATAAAGACAATGTATTCAAATACTGAACTTAGAACACTTGTTTAACCACATTGTATTCATGTTTAAGAAGACTTACATGGAAAATCCCAGAATACACAGTTGCTGTATAGGCTTGTTGATACATGTATTAAAAGCAAACCAGTTATATGTGGTTGTTCGAGACTTGGCATGAACCCTAGGTCGATGATGTATTAATGGAATATTATCCCGAAGTGGGGCTGGAAATCGTGCTCACAAAATGTATAAAAAGCCAATGCATTCTAATGTACAGCGTCTCTCACTGAACACATTGAACCACGCTGGAGTTTGTTGGGTTGTACTGAGGGCCGATAGCTATCTGATTTTGCTCTGTTTTTGTAACTGGTTTCAGTATAAAATAAAGTACTTTGTATGTTTCTTTGTAAACCGTGTTCGGTGTATTTCCTTTTGGGGTACTCAGCCTCCATATTTTGATTTTGTTTTCACAACAGAAATGTCAACTAGAGCAAGTGTAATATTGCATGTTTTTTTCACCTGTATAAACATTGCCTTAAATTATTTGACACTGTTCTTGGAAATCTGAGCAAAGCTGCGCGGCAAAACCTATAGAAAAATCTGTGTTTGAATTCATTCATAGGTTAAAATTGGGCAGCATAATCTGTTTAACATTCCCGATGTACAATTCCACCCCATAATTCCGGGCAATAAACAGACATTGATTGCTAAAAATTCAAAATGTATTTAACAGGAATAACCAAATATCTAACCAAGGTGTACTCCCGCTATAATCTATGGTAATCACAGCAATGTCATGGACTCATACCCAATTAGTAACACAGGATTTTAGCAATTTAGCTGCCTTCATCAATCTGACTAGTTTCAATTAACACGCATTCATTTCCATCATTAATTCTAGGTATGTATTATACTCTAAAAGATACTAAGCATTCTAAATACAGTCTTTCTATCATTGCTTCTATCTAGCCAACATAATTTACTTCAATGATACCATTGCCGCTTTCCGGCCAGCATATGCATTTAGTGATATATATATAGCAATCTCACACTCTGCAGAATAGTTGTTTGTCTCCAATATGAAGACAAGTATGGTATCAGAGAAAAGGTTACTTGAACAAATAACATTAAAACACATATATTTATTCAACTTAGCTCCCCAGTATAGGTGTGGGCTGTGAATTAATTGGCTATGTGCAGGTCATTTAAATATAGACAATGACCAGCTTGAATTTGACTCCAACAGTTTTGGATTCAGAAAATAATATTTTTAGGGATTTTTGAGTCCTCTCTGAACATATTGGTTTGCAAAATTCTCAGAATGTGTATGAGCAGCTCTCAATCTATATATGGGTGCACCTTTCACTGTGCAGTAATTTCATTTTCAATCTATTCCTATTAAGTTTGCCCAGAGAAGTAACTTCTCCAATGAGATGCACAATGTGAAAGCACACTTTCGCTGTCACATCACACATGGCATGCCTGCACATTTCTAAATGACATACTGCTGGGGTTTAACACTTTGCACAATTTTCTGTGAATATTATTAATTTGGTGTGCTCATTTATGTTGCACAAATATTTCAGTTATGACTAGTATCACAATAGGCACACATATGGCTGATATCATGTTAGACAATAGTTTGTCATGGTTTACACGATGGCCCAGATGATTCTACAGCAGCATGAACTAAGAATTCTATTTAATGGCGCTTAAGCTTACAAAAGCAATTTTGCATTTAAGTTGCAACAAAGTATAGTTTGTTTTAAACTGCACCTCTCAACACAAAAAAATCAGTGGGTTTTAAGGAAAATACACCTCACGTTATACTAAATATACATGGGAAACAGGTTCAAATGTGGTTTCTCATTTCTTGAGGAATTTGAACTTCAATCTAGGAGCTGCTGCATTAAGCAAAGTTCCTTTCAGCTGACTGGCTGAAACTAAGGCCTTTTCATGTCTCTAGTCTGCCTGCAAACCAGCATACAATCTCAGTTATCTCCAGCCAGTGGTATCACCAACAATTCTTCAATATTAGTCCATCATATTTTCTTAATCACAATCCTCCCTCTATACATGCTATTATATAACAGCCATTACATATCTTTAACTCCTCCCCGCATTTGGGACTGAGGTGTATCGTCCACCAGTTCCATGACACAAGCAGAGGTGGAAATCACTTCTAAACTTTTGAAGAGACATTTTGTTTATGCTTCATAACTGTTGATGTGAATATGCATGTTTAATTAAATATAAATCAATACACTATATATGTCAGAGGGAACAATTCAAAACCTGAAAGGTTACAGTGTGTTGTGTACTTTTAGAGATAATCATATTCCTATGTATCTACAAATGGCTCAATTATGCCCTACGCATGTTTTAGATGGTTTGGAATACATATGTTCTACCAAAAATGTACAATTAGCCTCATGTTTATTAAAGCTTACCTTACAGAGGTATGATTGTTTATGATTACTTTTTAGATTTAAAATACCGTCCATTAGCTTTCCTATTCAGCTTGCAACTGAAGAAATGCTGACTTCAGCCCACAGAGGTTACTGTCGGTACATGCACTGCACATTCTCCTTCATGATATCTAATACATGTCTAGGCTAGGTTGTGGTCTTTTTCATGGAGATCAGATAAGCTGTCCCATGATTTCAGCTAATAGATTTTATTACAGGTCTGAAATGATGAATATAACAGGCCCCTTTGAAATCCAGGTCGCAGGCACCTACCAGTCCTTTATTGAGGCCATGCTTTCAGAAAAAGTTACAGCATGATATTAATAGTTCTATGTGCCTTCTGTCTTGTGATGTGGCTAGGCTTCTGGAGGTGAGCTTAATTATTGGTCAGCACAATTTCGACAACAAGCTATTCTGGGCATGGGTAATTTCAAATTAAACAGATTACTGCCTTATTCAAAGTGAAGTGAAAACATGGCAAAATACTTCTAACGATTTGCCATTTTTCTACATTTCAGTTCCTATTATTTTGGTTAAACAAATTAAATAGCAAGTAAAATAATTGACAATGAAAATGCATCCTTATATGTGCTTGAGGCCAAGGAATATAATACTGTGATGAAATCCTGGACTATTAATTTATAATTGCATTTTCACAAAAGTTCACGAATGAAAGAAAATAGAACATATTTTAAAATTACAGATATTTTTCTCTACACATGGCTTTTAAATGATAGTAATATGCTGAGCAATTGAGTTATTTTTAAGATTCAGTGCTGCAAAAATATGTTTTCCAGTACCCAGGAACATAACACTGGTGTAATTTCTGAAATTATTCCTTGAGGTTTGAAAACTTTGAATATATGTCCTTAGGCCTGCTAAGTTCTCTTGGATGTGGCAAACACACTCTCTTTTAAATTTAGCAAAGTTCCTGTTTGGTTTTTTAAGGTTCTCTTTTACGTTGTTGAAAATGTGCATCTAGATCAAGGAGGTATTCGAAGGACTGGCCGAGTATTGTCGTGATGCCCCTAGATTGGGCAGTGAAAGACTACCAGCTCAGTTTTTTGCTGACAACGCAGTCCTACATGTCACTTCACTGATGGACTTTAGGTATACATTGGATTGTTTCACCAGCAAGTGCAAAGAGCTGAAACTGGTACTTAATAAAGAGAAAATCAAAGTAATGGTATTCAATGTAATGGTATTCAGGCACAGACCCTCCAAGCATACTAGTCTGAATATAACAGTAGACAACTGTAGATTGGAACAAATAACCTTTTATGATTATTTGGGCCCAGATTTACGGAATCAGCTTATGGTTAGCACAAGTGATCAAAGCCTGTGAAACTCTAGATTAGAATAGTGGGGGCATTTAAGATGTTTTGCTTGCCATGGAGGGAGGGTCAGTTATCCCAGAAATGTATCTCTGTAAGTTGCAAACCATATATTCGGCCTTCTATAGTGCCACGATTCGGGGATTTGTAGTCTTTAGCTGAATAGAAAACAAGTTTATAAAATCACTGTTAATGTTACCTATTAGTGCCCCTAATGCATTGATGGAAAGGGGCCAGCGGCCCAAAGCAGACCTCACAAGTTTAAAGCCTCTGCTTTATTGGGTGAGGATTTGGGGAACCCTAGGGCTAACAAAGTACAGAGATGCATGAATCTACTTCTTGTCATTCGATGGCGGCTGAGCTCTCCCTTGGTTCATGCATGTGAAGCAAAGGTTTTTGGTAATGAATCTAGGTAGTCTTTGGTCAAAGCCGCATGACATAAATAGTGAGAGCAAAGGTATGGTTTAGACTGTCGCTTTACTATTAACTAGGAAAAGCATGGAGGATTCCTGTCTCAGATCGGGTAATGGTATGACATACTTCTGTAGTAAGCAGGAGTTCAGTTTTGAAGATTACCTAGATGTAATAGCAGCACCATATGAAAAAACACTTTTATCAAATTTAGTATGAATACATTGAGGGTGGCCAGCTTCATTAGAAACTGGTCAGGGCATAGCTGTGCTACTTGTCGGGCCTGTGGAAACGGCAAAGATACTGTTATGCAATGTATGCTATTTTGTGATGGTTTTAGAACATTGAGAACTTATTTATTTCCATTATTTGGTATTGTAAATATTTGTTGTACAGAAGAAGCCATGGCCTACTGCACAACTACCAGTAATCTAAATGTTGTTTATTTTGTATCCAAGTATATCCATCGTGCATGGATCAGGACATCCAGGCTAACCAATTGCAATATACCCGTTGTTGTGAATGCCACCTTAGGATTTTATTTAACAGTTGCTCCAATATGCTACTAGTGTCTAGATATTTAATAATAGGGCACTATTTTCTGCTGGGAGATGATTTATAATATTGTGTTCCCAACTGTGGTGTTTTCAATGAATTTTACTTATTGTGGTAATCTTAAATGTGATCTATCATTATTGTCCATCTGTATTGTGATTGCCATTGTATTGTGTGGTGTGCTTTTATGGTTTGACATTGAATAAAGTGACAATGATGATGAAAATGATCTCGGGTGCCTGCTAGTATTCACATTTCACTATTTACAATTGTACTTTATTCATTATGGCAGCGAGCAATCCAATGGGAGGCACCATTTTGTGAATGGTGGCTCTATTTCAGAAAGACATTTCTGATGTCAGTTTATTTTAGGCCATTATCCTTTGCTAAAAGAGTCTTACATACAATAAAGTGCTTTCCAGTGCTGACGGCAGATATCTGGCTCTGGTACATGAGTTGCACTCCTTGAGTTGAGAGTCACATTTATGGAAATGCCTTAAGACATCATTTCCTGTACACATGTGTAGCAGATGGGGACAGACGGGTGATCCAAAAAGTTAGAGCTAATGCTGGTGGACAATGCCTTTCACCAGATGCCCCTCTTTACAAAGGAGGCAACAGGGAAAGCCCCTGGCCCAGAATATGTCTCTGTGGATCTTTTCAAATCAGAGCACATAGTATGGGTTCTGCTCATTACTTAATTCTATTTTGTACAGAGGTGACCTTCCCCATTTCTGAAGGATATTTGAAATCACCCCAATCTATTTCTATTTCTGGATTTATCAAGAAAATTATTCTTTAAGGATAGTTTGTACAGAGTTGACGTGAGAGGAATGTGGGAGCAGAGGCAATGTCTTAAATTCAATTCAGGGTGGGTTTCAATGATGGTCCGGTACTATCAAACAGGGACTTTGTTTAAAGCTATTAATCATGCAATATGCAACTTTACAGAAAAGGTTTGTAACTCTCAAGACAGCATTGATAGCACTGTTGATAGGGACTTTCTGTGGGAGGGTTTAGGCCTGGAAAGTATAAATATTGTGCTGATCGGTTTGACTGAAGCTCTCCATGAGTATTTGAGAGGCAGTGTTTTCTTAAGGCCCTGTGGGAGTATTCTCAGAAGAATTTGAGATTCCTAGAGGTGTTAGATAAGGCTGTGCGCTCACTCCTAATGTATTCCATCTTTTTAATAATGTTGTGGCTTTCTGGTATTAGAGCATGGGCAGAGATCCACCAAGAATGGGTAATGTTGAAGTACCTATGCTTCTTTTTTCAGATGATGCAGTTATTCTCTCCCAGACTGAGAACAGCATTAGGCAGCACGTACAGGGCTTTGATGAACACTTGCAGCGTATGCCATTAGAAATAGGTCAAAGTCCAAGGTTATGATTTCTGGAAGGCAGAAACTGTTTTGTTCAAAGATATGATTTGGATGAGATGCCTAGCAGCAAGTCCAGATGTGCGACTCAGCACTGATTCTTGGACAGCCAGCAGGTTGACTATAAATCAAGTCACAGGTGGGATCCTTATTTATATCATCAGTTTGCAGTACGCTCTGTGCTTGCCCTTTTAGAAGTGTACAGGGCCAAAGTGGTTGTTGGTACTCTGAAAGCAGGTGAACTTTGGGGAGATGTTAATTGTCAGTGGAGAACACATTTCTAAACAAAATTTCAGGTTACCTTGTCTACCTTCTCGATTGTCAGTAAGAGAGATTTGTGAATAGACACATAAGTCAGGTGCTGACCTTGAAAGCTATGGCTTTTGAGTTTCTAGATGGGCCCAAGGGGGTCCTTCATTGTTGATCGTTGGGATTCAAAATGTGGCCATTGTCATTTACAATGAACTTTGTCCATTTTCATCGCCTCATCACACATGATGACTGAATATTAGTTCAGCCACAAGAAAAGAGTCAGCAGGTTGGGGTGCTGGCATTGTTTTAATAGAATAACTTTGTTAAGCAATAAAATTGTGCATACTTACCTGTTAGGACCCTCCAGACATTACTGGCTACATGACATTTGGACACAACAACCCTTTCCCTGAATTTGAGAAAAACTCTAAATGTGTTTGTGGGTTTGTGGCCTGGCCAAGCATTGTCCCTTGTACAATTGCACACTGTTTTGCCAATCTACACCACATTTTTTATAGTCACCTTTTATGACCCTCCAGACAATACTGGATACATGTCATTTGAACACCCCACCCCCAGATTTTAGCACCTTCCCACATGAGACGGTGGCCTGGAATCAGCAAAACATCAATGTGGTTGTAGAAGGAACAGTCCTCCACCCTAAAATGCATTGTTTCTGGTACATTTGCACCACAATGCACCACAGCAAACTTCACCATGCCAGCGTGAGGCAACAGGTGGAGAGCAAGCCCAGTAGGTTGCTGTATGCAGCAGCACACAAACTCTCTCCTCCCCCCAAAGTCTTCTCCGGGATATGTCAGCCAGCCACACACACACATTCTCAGGGCAGTTTACTTCAGAGTGCAAAGCACATCAAGCATTGCGGTAATCAGAACAGCGACCTACAGGATCATTGATTTTCAACATTTGATAAGAGTGTTGTCAAGTCTGTCCAAAGAACCCATTCAGAGAACAGGTACTTTTTACATGTAGCATATATTTGTTGAGAGTGCAATACTGTCATGTTTCCTATTCACTTTAAGATAAAGGGAAAATATATATTTTTAAAACACTTTGCTATAAACTTTTATAACAATTATGATAACAAAGCTCCATTTAAACAATATAGTATTAACCTCATTGTGTCTCTTGAAACAAATTCCCCCTTTTTTTCTTATCCTCACTAAGGAGCAAGCCTTAATATTATAGGCCCGAATTTGGTCATCTGAAGCATACTAATTAGTGAAAACCTTGATTAGTAATATCTGGTCAAGTCAATATCCAAATAAAGGTTTGTGGTTTAAAACATGAAAATTAGATTAACAAGTTGTGGGTAAGAGGTCTGGTTCCTTTGACCCAAACAGATTGGTGAGAAATCCAAAGTAATTGTCAAGGAAACTATATCATTCTACAAGACAATGAAAAGTTAGGCAATTCACTCTGCAAAGACATTCATTGCCAACAATTTGGATATGGATGATAACTATAAAAACTCCACCTATCTCAATCTTACACCATTGACTAACCGTAGACTATTATTGACAAGGTTGTGCTTGAATGACTTGCCCTTAAATCCTGTGGCATTTAGCTAGCCTGAGAAAAGAACAGAGCAACAAGCAGTGTGCCAATATGGGTTTGGCTTTCTAGGTTGGAGCCCATTTCGATTTTTCTGCCCTTGCTGTAGTTCTTGAATATGAAAGGGGTTCCTATAATAAGCAAGTTACAAATATACGGCTAATGTTGTCCTAAAGGAAGAATTGATCTGTGTAGTCGATACATTTGACTATGTAGGGGTTCCGTTAGCCTCATTTTGGTCTTGGGCACACCAAGTTAGAAAAATGAGGGCATGAATAAACAAAGTTTAGGAGTATGCTTTTCATGTATAAACAAATCGAGTGGTAAGGTAGCTCAGCCCGCCCTGGAGGTTTATAAGGTTATAGCCTGTGCCGCTGCTACTTATGAAGTAGAACTTTGCAGTTATGCTCCTTTGACTAATGCTAAGGTAGCGAAACAAACATTAGTGAAACAACTTTTGGATGTACCCTGTAATGCCCCTACAATACCTGTATATATGGAACTAGGCATTTTACCATTCAATTTTGAAATATCTTTCACATTGAAAGCTTCCTGGGCACACAGATGTGACATGCAGTAGCCCGCCAAAGAGATCGGTTTTTGTGGGACAAAACGGCCATGGGACAGAACAAAAGACTTTGTGGCTCTGCCATTCTCGGACCTGGCCACAGTCTTGAACCAAACACGGTAAATGCGGTGCGATTCAGTAAAAAGAAGTAAAACACTTATAAAAAGTAATTGCTGCCATCAGTTCACCACAGGCACAATTGCTTTATAAGAGCACCTAAAGAGAGATGCAGAGATATCTCACAAATTGTCTGAGATTTCACACTGAACCAGAAAAATCTTGTAAGCAGGCACACAATTAATTGTTTTTTGGTAAACATTAATTGCAACAATAGGAAAAGAAAGCCTGTTTTTCATTCAAATGAACCAAGGCTTGAATGGGTGAGAAAGATATTCTGTGAACTAACTGAAAAAAGACAAAAGACATGGCAGCTTCTTCAATGTAAAGTGAGTGAGGCCTTGCCTAAAAGACTATTATACTGCCATGAAAAAAGTGTGCACATGCAAGATATGAATAATTATGTAAGCACCTTGGAGGAATCCTTCAACCAATATAAGAAAGTACTGCAAATGATCACAATTTCTAGGTCCTTTTAAATACATCTTGCCCAGAGAATGGGTTGTTTATGCCAAGAACAAAGACATGCCCTGTTGAAATCAGAATACTGCAATATGAAAAAAGTAAAAGGCCCGAAATTGGGGGTGTGATTAATAGCACCAGAAGTCATCCAGAATTTCAGTTTATTTATGTTCACACTCTGAAGATTAAATGAAGAACTCGATTTCCCAGCACAATCTTTTTCCTGGTAGTAAAGTGCCGAGAAAATGCATCTGTGATTTTAAAATGATAGGTTCTTTTCTTTCCAACGGTAAAGTCACGTGAAAATGCAATGATAAATGAAGATAAGGAACCACCATTTAAAGTGTGGTTACTTTGAATAACACAGCATTCTATTTAACTTGAAATGCTGCTTGCCTGTGCATGTATAGGAAGAAAAAGGAAGAGTCATAGGCTACCCCTAATCTGACCATATAGAAAGGTAGGCTGAGAGGAAGCAGGTAGCCAGTGTATAAATGCTGGCAAAAGAGGAGAAAGGCTGAGGAGATTACAGCAAAAACAACAATTTATTTACACATTATTTTAAAAAACGATGGGTCTAAACACAAAAGACAAAAAACCTATTTAAGGGTTTCTTGAGCCAAAACCTCAACACAACATTGGTATTGTTTTTAAACATCACAGTTTGGAATGGGTGGAGGTTAGTAACATATTAAGTGGAAAAAAGGTTTGCATTACTATTTTGAACATATAGTAGTATTGGTTTGGTCAGATTAGGGGTAGCCTATGACTCTTCCTTTTTCTTCCTATACTATTAGCCTTTTTGAGTCAGGCCCCCCTTCAACAAAAAAGAAGGCTCTAAGCCCCCCCTGTTTCCACTTTGCCTGTGCATGTATACTTGGAATAAGCTTGGAGAAATACATCCCGAACCTCAGAAATTTGTGTTATAAATATAACCAGAAGATTTTTCTTCATTATAAGACAAACCAACCTACAGCCTGTTTGAACCAGTTTTCTAGGCTGTGATCACAAGATGTTTTATGCAACTGAGAATGACATATATGAGCTTTGCGATAGCAGTATCATGAAAAATATCTTATTTGTAAAGAAACACAGAGTAACTCCGGTGCCTGAAAATTCTATTTTTTTCAACTACATTTAAGCCAAAGATGAACAAAAAGCTACATGTTTTGCAATTTAACCTGCTAATATATTCAATAACAAATCTATAATCTTCTGGTGGAAGAAGTTAGGGATCTGAAACCACTTTAGTTTGCTAGATACAAAATATATCTTCCAGTCAATATAACATTTGTTTGATTTAAAAACTCACATAGGGTAGCCAAATAGAGTGAATAGGTACATATAAATGCCATTTGCCCAAGTAAAGTTTCTTTGATACCATATTTGTTTTGATGGTGGAGAATTTTGTAATGTTTGATAAAAATGTTACATCAATTCATGAGCACACACTAGCCCATTAGTGCCAATATTATTATGATTATTGAAGTATATTATATCGCTTAGACGGGAACATTCATAGAAGGGGTGACAGTGTATGTGTGTATTGAGAATATTGAAATGTAAGCAGGCCGGTACATTTTATGATGCTTAGAGAAGCTGCCTGTGATTGAGATTAATGTAGGAATGGCAATTACTTTTTTTGTTCATAAGCTCTGCTTGATTGAATAATATTTTGGTGACTTGCCTGGTATAAAGCTTGAGATCACCTTTGTTTGGATTTGACTTTAATTCTTTTAAATACATTTTAGTTTTCAAACAACTGCCTAACTATTGCCCACAATTGTGGGGTGGCGTTGTATGATATGGGGACATGGGATATGTTATGTCACATTATGAGTTTATAATTTAAACCAAAAATATATCTTACACAGGCAATTGTCTTTTTGTTTACAAACATTGTAATGCCTTAATAAATACGCATGACTAAAAGGAAGTCACAAGGTAAACCCTTGAATGAGAGGCGAAGCAAGAACACAATTGGGATCCATGATTCCTCAAGCAAATGTTATGATAACACTAAAAAGTCTGCATGTGGAGAAATCACCCTTGAATGTTGCAGAATAGTCTAACACACATATTTAGCTTTCAATACACACAATGGATTGGGGTGGAACTTTTAAACCTAAAGTCCTTAAATCACAAAGTTGATGAAAAAATATTACCATTAAACATCCTAGATGGCCTATATAAAAATAATGTAAACACTGTAAAACACAGGCCACATAAGTGAATATTGTGCACAAGGACAATATTACACACCACATTGTATTTAAGAAAACATTTCTTGAATACTTGATGGGTAAAATTATTATATAGAAATACATGTTTATTCTTAAAGAACAATTCCGAAAATTGGAATTTAAAATTACCATTTGAATTGAGGAATGAACAAATTACCAAAGGCCTTGTAGTTGTGAGTAATTGGACTTAGTTTTTGAGCTCGAAAACAAGGAATTCTTAAATTCAAGTAGGAACAAGTATCAAAAGTAACGTTGGTAGAACAGTACATCATAGACAACAAAATTATATTGATTTAATGAAAGGAAACAAACATGCCTCTCCTAATTTGTATACCATTTTACAAGGTGCAAGTAAGTGTCATGACCCACAGAACGTGCCCCTTCTGGACTTCCTGGTCCTTATCGTGGCGGGGCTTGCATTCATTGTTTCTCCCAACATGGCCGTATCACGTGACACGCCTCGCACGAGCCTTCACGGCGGACGTAGTACGTCCCATAAATATGCAACGCCCCCGCGGCCCCCGTGCGTCTCAACGCTATCAACAGGTAGTGACTAGACGTGTACTTCACAGCTTGGTGAACCCTTCTGTTATCCCAGTTCCAGGACCCTTAATCCCACTTCTTCCACCCTCTCCTTTCCACCCTGTTCCTGGAATACACGTATCCTTGCGACCGCTTCTTCCTTCCTGGACGTCCTGAACCCACGAGTATCCTGGAACGTTGAACGCACGGTGGAGTCTGAAGAGACTCTTGCCGGCCTGTACAAAACCCGATCCGCCCGCAAGAAGAATCTTCCCGAGGATCCTTGCAAGAAGCGATCTCAGGTGAGACGGGGGAGATTCACTACAGTTTGAGATGCCCTACGACCGATATTGAAACCGATATGGAAAAGGCCATCCAGGATCTCATGCGTGGCATGCAAGAACTATCAACCGAGGTGCAGAACTTAAAAGCGGAGAATGCCGCATTAAAGCAACTTGTTTTGCCTCGCGATTCCATTACAAAAGAGAGTGTGTTACTGGGTGGTGTCGTAGACAAGTATGATGGGTCTGCAAAATCCCTTTGTGGATTCCTGGACTCCTGTTTGGTGCATTTTACCTTTAAGCCCTATTATTTTTCAACTTCCAGGGCAAAGGTGGGCTTTATAATCTCACACCTCGGAGGAAATGCATTGACTTGGGCTACTCCCTTAGTCAATTCTGGAGATGCCCTCCTAGATGATTATGACGGATTCATACAGGCTCTCAAAACCATGTTCGACCGCCCAGAACAGGTTTATAGTGCCCACGAATGCCTACTTGACTACCGACAAGGATCCCAGGACATGCTAACGTATGTCACAAGATTCAAACAATTGGCCAAGGTAGCAGATTGGTCGTCAGAAGCAAGTTTCACTCTCTTCCGTAGGGGCCTAAACAAGGATATAAAAGATGAATTAGCCAGAGTGGCTCGTCCTAGCTCATTCCAGGCTCTTATGGATTTAGCCATGCAGATAGACTTTTGTATCCAGGAAAGAAAGGCAGAGAGAAAAAAGACCAAGATGCTCTTCCAGAAAAGTTCTCTTGAGACTTTACTAAAAACTGATCCTGTTCCAACCCCTGACACTGACCCGGAACCCATGCAAATAGGAGCCTTCCGTGGACCCATTTCCCCACAAGAAAGGATGAGAAGGATCCACACAGGCTTTTGCATGTATTGTGCATCAGATAAACACCTGGTTAGAGAATGTCCTCTAGCACCTCCACGACATTCGGGAAACGCCAGCTCCCAATCCTAGATGGAGCGAGGTGTCGGGAGAGAGATGTTTGCTCCACATCTATTCCATCCTTGAACTCTCCTGGCCAGAACAACATGGTGGTTCTACAAGCCTTCTTATCGTTATCAAAGAAGGAGACCTACCCCATCCTGGCCTTGTTGGATTGTGGGGCTATGGGAGTATTCATTGATCAAGATTGGGTCTTTAAGCACCACATTCCATATGAAGCCCTGGGTGTATTGCAACCTGTGCAGGCAATTGATTGACGACCCCTCAGTTCAGGACCCATATCCTTGCAGACCAAGTAAATACAACTTTCAATAAACCATCACCAGGAATTGATCAAGTTTGATATGATCAAATCAGCCCACTACCGCATGGTACTAGGCATGCCCCGGTTGCAGAAACACAATCCATACATCAATTGGACTGCAGGATCCTTGTTTCTTGGTTCAGAGTATAGTCTGTCTCATTGTTTATCCCCGGATCCCTCCTCGATATCGTCTGAAAGTAATCCAGCAGATCAACAAGAGGCATTCATGGTTTCCAATATCATTCAGGTCCCAAAGGCCTATCAAAGTTATGCCGATGTGTTTTCAGCTGCCATTGTTCAGGCTCTACACCCTCACAGACGTGAAGACTGCACCATAGACACAGAGCCTTCAGCAGTGATTCCCTTTGGGAGGATGTTTATCCTATCCGAACCTGAAAAAAGGCCCTCCGAGAATACTTGGATACCAACCTTGAAAATGGCACCATAAGACCATCGAAATCCCCAGCTGGAGCCTCGCTGTTCTTTGTTCCCAAGAAGAACACCAAGGAACTTAGACCTTACCTCGATTATCATGGATTAAATCAATGCACCCTCAAGGACCGCTACCCCTTACCCTTGATCTTGGATATCCTGGAAGCGGTGAGAGGTGCTGTAATCTTCACGAAACTGGATCTCATGGGTGCCTATCATCTGATTCGTATCAAGGAAGGAGACAAATGGAAAACAGCCTTTAGAACACCTTTTGGACACTTCGAATATGTGATCATGCCCTTTGGACTTGCTAATGCCCCTGCAGTCTTTCAACGATTCATGGATAGAGTGTTCTCTGACATGCTGTTTCTCTTCATCATCGTCTACCTGGACGATATCTTGATTTACTCCAAGCACCTTTTTAAACATGAAGAGCATGTAAAGGCAGTCTTACAACGACTACGTGAACACAGACTCCTAGCCAAACCTGAGAAATGCCTGTTTCACGTTACTTCTGTTCATTATCTAGGATTTGTCCTTAGTCCAGAAGGAATTGGTATGGATCATTTGAAGGTAAAGGCCATACTATCTTGACCGGCTCCCACTTCCGTGAAACAAGTTCAATCCTTCCTGGGGCTTGCCAATTTCTATCGAAAGTTCATACCCATCTTTTCTGAGATTGTTCAACCGATCATCGCTCTCTTGAAGAAAGACACTCCCTTTCTCTGGTCTGCACCTCAAGACAAGGCATTCCAATGCCTAAAGACAGAGTTTACTCAAGCCCCCATCCTAGCCCAACCTGACATT
Source organism: Ambystoma mexicanum (assembly GCF_040938575.1). Lineage (NCBI taxonomy): Eukaryota > Metazoa > Chordata > Amphibia > Caudata > Ambystomatidae > Ambystoma > Ambystoma mexicanum. The sequence goes on from NC_090921.1 coordinate 1,437,229,988, forward strand.
AATCTGCCATTCCTCGTGGAGACGTATGCCTCTAACTACGCCATAGGAGAAGTCTTGAAGCAAGAATTTGAGGACAAGTTGGAACACCCCATTGCTTACCTTTCACGAACCCTGACTCCCAGTGAGACACATTATTCCGTCTTGGAAAAGGAACTGTTAGCCGTCCGCCAAGCCTTTACAGAATGGTGACATCTACTCCTGGGAGCTAGACATCCAGTCCAGGTTCGCACGGACCATCGAAACCTTCAAGTTCTACAATCCTTGGAGTGTAGGAACAGTCGTCAGGACCGTTGGGCCTTCTTCTTTGCCCAGTACCAGTTCCACATTAGTCATGTTCCTGGATCACAAAACATAATTGCTGACGTCTTATCTTGACGTCCTGATTACGAAACTATTTAAGATCGGGCCTATCCCAAGATGTTTCCCCACACGATTTTTGTAGCTCAAGCAGCCAGTCTTTTGGAAGAAGTCCGGATGCAAACCCAATCCTCTGAGCTCTGGAAGGATATTACAAGGAAGAATCCATGGAATCTGAGAACCAAGGACGGATATTTGTTCAACGATAACGCTCTAGTCATTCCCACACAGAAACTACAACAAAGGATAATAAACCTCTGCCACGATACCCTCCACTCCAGACATCGTGGCATCACCAACACTCTCCGTCTTATACAAAGACAATTTTGGTGGCCTAGAATGAAGACTGACCTACAAATGTACATCCGAGCCTGCTCTATCTGCAGTTAAAACAAACACGAATACAAGAGACCGGCGGGTCTCCTACTGCAACCTACACTACCGACAAGGCCATGGGAATTCATCGCTACAGACTTCTTTGCGGAATTACCACCTTCCAGGGGATACACGACAATCATGGTCACCATCGACTTGTTCACTCATATGGCTCATTTTACACCCCTGTACAAACTACCATCCTCATCAGAACTCGCTGGAATCTTCCTGAACACATTTTCCGCCTTCATGGACTTCCTTCCAAGATCATATCAGACCGAGGACCTCAATACGTCTCACAATTCTGGAAACATCTCTGTTGCATTCTAGGAATCCAACTTGCTCTTTCATCTGGTTATCACCCACAAACTAACAGAGCTACGGAATGTGTAAATCAGACCCTAGAACAATACCTTTGTTGTTTCGCCACCAAGGTACAAGATGATTGGTCGCTACTTGCACCTGTGGCTGAATTCGCCTACAAAAATTCCAATCACTCAGCAGTCAAGACCAGCCCCTTCTATTGCAGTCAAGGATTCCACCCGTCAGTTTTACCTTCTGTTCTTCCAAATCCTACACCAGTACCTACCGTCGACTCCTGGATCGAAACTCTTATCAACATAAACAAGGAAGCCAAAGAACATTTAGAAAAGGCCCAAACACACACTAAGCGTTATGCGGATTCCAAGAGAAGGCCAAGGCCTTCTTATTCAGTCGGTGATCAAGTCTGGTTGTCCTCAAAACTACTACCACGACATTTACGACCAAACAAATTGGCACACGGTACTATGGGCCATTTTCCATAAAAGAAGTCATCAACTCAGTCTCATTCCGCCTCAAGCTACCAGACTCCTGGAAGAACATTCACCCAGTTTTTCACACTTCCTACCTACATCCGATCCTCCCGGAAATCATGCAGGCCCAGTCCCGTGGTTGTGGACGACCAACTGGAATATGAAGTATCCAAAATATGCGATTCCAAGTATAAACAGGATCAACTTCAATACCTGGTTGAGTGGAAAGAATATCCTCCTAGTGAAAGAACCTGGGAACCACTTTCTAACCTGAACACCCCTCGATTGCTCCGAAGATATCATCTCATACACCCGGGCAAACCTGGTGGAACAGGGTTTCAGAGGAGGCATGCTGTCATGACCCACAGAACGCACCCCTTCTGGACTTCCTGGTCCTTATCGCGGCGGGGCTTGCATTAATTGTTTCTCCCAAGATGGCCGTATCACGTGACGCGCCTCGCACCAGCCTTCACGGTGGACGTAGTACGTCCCATAAATATGCCATGCCCCCGCAGCCCCGCGCGTCTCAATGCTATCAACAGGTAGTGACTAGATGTGTACTTCGCAGCTTGGCGAACCCTTCTGTTATTCAAGTTCCTGGACCCTTATTCTCACTCCTTCCACCCTCTCCTTTCCACCCTGTTACTGGAATCCACGTATATTTGCGACCGCTTCTTCCTTCCTGGACGTCCTGAACCCGTGAGCATCCTGGAACGCTGAACGCACGCTGGAGTCGGAAGAGACTCGTGCTGACCTGTACAAAACCCGATCCGCCCGCAAGAAGAATCTTCCCGCAGATCCCTGCAAGAAGCATTCTCAGGTGAGATGGGGGGAGATTCACGACAGTAAGAATAAACATAGACAATAGAGTGGGGCTCATTAACTTGGATGTACAGATTACAGCTACCAGTCAAGGATACCCGATTGGTTGCAGTTCTGACTAACATCCCACTACTTTAAAGGGATGGCACAGAAGGTTCAAAAAATGATTATGTTAGAAACAGACTTTTGTGATAAAGGAACAATTTGAGAGAGATGAAAACCAAAATGGAAGGTCACTTGTTTAGGAAGATTTGCTCTGGTCAGATGAGATTACAAGTTATGTTATGTTATCTTGCAATTATATAGTGCCTCCTCTTGTGCATCATGTTGGTGAAATGCTTTTCCTGTCAGAGAGGCATAGGAGGAGTACAAGAGAATGTGCGGTAGTGGTAAGGGAGAGAAAAAAGTTGATTAGATAGTTGGTATGAGGGTGGATGATAGAAAAGAATCGCAGGAAGGGATGAGAGGGAAAAGGTGGAGAAGTTATTTGCAGAACTGACCAAATGTATTGTGGGACTCAACTAATTTCTATGGGGTGCAGTGTCAAAAGGAGAGTTAGCTGGAGAGAGGTGTTCACCATGCCATGGGGTATGTCTGGAATTTACACATCAGCATTACACAAAAAGAGGGCACTGCTTAAAATGTGCAATATCCCGGCTCCAAACAAATACTTAACACACAAATGGTAGCACATTTATTTTGGGATAAAAATCAGCACACCCTACATATTTCAATGAATACATTCATTATTTTATTTAGTGCAAAAAAAGATGTAATTCATTTACCTTTTAAAAATGTTAGTGAATGCATTCATACAGGTTGCAAACAGAGGAATTTGACAATTGCATTATAATGTGAAGAGAATGGCTAAGCCAATCAGGGTAATTTATGGAATTAATGTGCCCAGAAAATGGGGGCGCAAGCTTGAAAATCGCAGCGTACGTGTGCGAAACCCACGCAAGTGCACGTTTCCTGATTCATGGAAGGCACTGCGCGTGTCTTAGCTGGGACTGGCACCGAATCTGCGAAGGCTGTGTGCGAGACACCCAGTGAAGGCGCACACCGTCCAGCGCAAACACCTAAAAAGGGGGTGGAACACGCAGAATGTGGAACAACACGCAAAAACATGGGCGTTACGGGGAAGTACCAGGGAAGTATAGCTGGGAAATCCTTGCAACATGTGCTAACAACACGTTTTCATGGAATCGAACAGAGCAAACCCGCCCGCCAAAAGACACACAAAGCCGGAAACATGTAAGCCAGGCGTAAGGTGGCGTAAGCGGCCCCATGCATCATAAAAGTGCATGCAAAAAACAAACAAGCTCATACAGCTATGATGAATGTACCATTCCTCGCAGCAGTGATTGTGGGGCACTGAACGAGGAGGAGAAGGATAGCCTGGCCCCACATTTTTTTTTACCCAGGTCCAGCCTTTTTGGGATGCCTGATGACCAGGTCTATGGCAGGTATAGGTTTCCACCTCATATCATCCTAGACCTGCTAACTGAGTGAGAGGATGACCTCACATCACCCACCTGTGCTGCCAAACACTGAGCCCCTTAGAAAAGGTGCTCAACTTACTGCATTTTTTGGCCACTGTGCCATTTCATCAGACAACTGCTATAGTTGGTGGCGTCTCACAGCCCACGCAGTCACTCTGCCTACACCAGGTGTTGGCAATCATGACTGTACGCCCCTCAGTCCGCAGGCACATATACATGCCCAGCACACCCGCAGAAAGGCAGGCCGTGTTCCAGGACTTTTACGGGGTGGCACACTTCCCCAAAGTGCTTGGTGCCATTGATTGCACCCATGTGGCTCTATGTCCACCTAGAGCCACAGAGCACATCTATCGCAACCGCAAGCACTGGCATTCCATCAACGTGAAGGTGGTATGCGATGCTAAGGGAATTATCACCTCTGTCTACGCAAACTATCCATGGTCCACCCATGATAGTTTCATATTCAGAATGTCACCCCTAAACCAGGTCCTGCAAGCTGGGAGGCATGGTGACACATGGCTCATTGGTTGGTACAAATGCCTGTGCACATGCAATTATGTCACACACAGACAAATAGACAAACCTAACTAATCACAACCATTATCACCTCCACAGGGGACAGTGCTTACCCTCTGAGTACTTACATGATGTCGCCAGTGCAGAACCCCACCACACCACCCCAGGTATGATACAATGCAGCCATATTGCAACCAGGGCCATAGTGCAGCGCACATTCGTAGTGCTGAAGTCACGTTTTTGCTCCCTTGACTGCTCTGGTGGACAGCTACTATATGCACCCCCAGTAGTATGGAGGATCACTGTGGCAGCGTGTGTCCTGCACAACATTACAACATGGCGGGCGTACCAGTGGACATGGTGGTGCCCCCACATCCCCAATCAGATGCATGCCTGCTGCACATGGGAGGGGAAAGGGCATGTGGCGATGCAGCCCATACCCAGCTTGTGGCTACATTTTTCACCTAAAATCCCACCTCTGTGGATTGTACACAGGCCTGGCACATATCAGGTAACAATCGATGATAACAAAGGTACAGTCAATTGTCACAACTTTACGACCCTGAGAATGTGTCCATGGAAGTCCTACATTGTGTGCATCCCTAGCTACTAAAACAAACCCAATCCCGTGTGACCAAAAGGCACACATTCATGGTGCATAATCCACTACTCCCTTGCAAAACAGCACATCCAAATACTGGTATGTCACCTAAACCCTCCCAAGCCCCATGTCACCCGCCTAACACACCATGGCATGGCATGCAATGTGAAAGCGACCAAATAAATGCACAATATATGACACAACTGTCACAGAGTAAACCATGACAAATGGAAACAGGCCAGAGACAATTCCCTCTGACACATCAAAATGAAACCGTACACATGAACATATACTTACCAGCATAACAAATCATGAACACAGGACCCAACAGTGGCAACGTCAGACAGTGACCAATCACAAAAGCCCAAGTGTCCCAATGTGACAAAGCCACCACATGGACCCCTCCCATCTTTAGTGTGTTGCTGGTAGCTAAATGTGGCAGGGTACCGCATACAGCATGAAGTGCATCAACACTGGAGACAGGAAAGGTAACACATGAAGATGCAAAATGTAAATATGCAGAATGAGCAGTATTAAAACCAATGTACATGTCAACCATGCACTGAAGAAACCATCATGAATTGCCACTAGGGGTATATACACATTTTGGACTTCAGACTAGCCACACAACTGATGGAAGCCCAATGCCTATGTGTGAGTTACTGTCACATGGTGCCCTCTTTGCAAGCCCATGGAAAGGGGTAGCAGGAGTGACATATGTGTCTGGACCCCAAGCCTCAAACACAACACAAGACAAACCTGTATGGGCCCAGACGGAACACACTGTGGATGCAACACACTGTTACATGAATGCACAATAGACAAAAAAAGTGAAAAAATAAAAATAAAAGTAAAACAAAAATAAACAGTCAAAAATGGCCACGGTTGCCCTGGGGGACCACCCAGGAGGGAGGAGGTGCAGGGTGCACCTCAACACCCACATGCGTGGATGTTGAGAAGAGAAAAAAAAAACTCCATGCGTTTATGGCCTGCACGGCTAGCCTATAGTGGGAGAACTGCCGTCACAGTCGTCACCCTCTGGTGCAATATGAGAAGGTGTGAGTGGTATGGGAGGCTGAACACGCATAGCCCTGGCATGCTTCTCCAGGGCAGCAAGCATGTGGGTCTGAAAGGTTTGGTTCTGCAGGATGATGGTCCCGAGGTCCCCAGGCAGCACCTCACATGTAGCATGGAGTTCCGCCTGTAAGGCCTCACATGTTGCACAGACTTCCACCTGCAAGCCCTCACGTGATGCATGGATGTCCTCACTGGTTGCCTGGAGCTCAGCTGAGATGTTGTGTGTTAGCTGTGCCATCTGCTGTTCCGCCTGTCTACTCTGAGCCATCTCAAGTGCACCCCGAGTAGCCCTGATGGAGGTGTTATCTTCCCTCAGGGCATCCCTGTGGACCGGTGCCTCTGCAGCCATGGCTGTGCGCAGAGCCCCCAGTTCAGCCCGTCGGTCCCTGTTGGCGGCCAACATGTCCTGCCTGTGTCAGCGGCACATGGATCGAGTTGCCTGCTGCTGGAGCGCCACCTGCCTTTCGGGGGGGAGAATGGAAGTGGCCATCCTTTCCACGGCCTGAGCCATCATTTCACATGATGCCCCCTGTTGCTGTGCAATGGCATAAATGGAATTCTCCCACACAGTATTAACCGGTGGTGCACAGCCACCGCATTGCCGGACACCACACCTGTCAGGCCCAAGGAGATGTGGACCTTGCTGTGATGGCACTGCCTGTGGCTGCAGACCTGCATTTCTCCTTTTCTCTGCAGGCCCAGGAACAGGAGTAAGTGCTGTGAAGCGTGACCCCTCATCCGTAACCGCCACAGGCAGACATTCCAACACTGAATGGGCAATTCAGGGTTCTACCACCAGTGCAGGTGTGTTGGGCAGATCAGCATCCATGCCAGAATCACTCACCTGTGACAGCACATATGGGTCAATATCTGATTCTACACCAGAGGCATAGAGATACTCAGTGGTGTACCCAGAGACACCCGTGGACAGGATGATCTGTAGCAACAATGGATTCCCCTGCGCCATCCCCTCCTCCTCCACTGCTTCCAGTGCCACATCACCTGCACAAAATCAAAAAGAACACATGAGCACACATGTTAACAGCATAGGCCACACACATAGGCATTACAATGTTGACATCCAACACATTAATCAGACATGTCACACATGACACAAACTCAGCCATGCATGCAGTGCCAACGAAGTGGAAGGGGACCATGAAAGCAGAAAAGGATGAGTCTAAAATTCAAAAACAGCACGTGCTGCATGGTGCATAGCACCTGCATTGCACAGAAGCCTGTGCCTGGCATGGATCATTAACAAACATGACAGATGCCAGCACACAGATGGCACGTAGCATAGCCATGGCAGAACTGTCAAGCAGGCCTAGATGGGAGTGAATCACTACTGTCCGCCATAAATGTAAAATGCATGTCATCAGACAAATACATGGAAATTACCATGACAAAACACACATGTGTCACACGATGCAACAAAGCCCGTGTGTTGACATACAGTGACGGGAGGCACATTGATACATCAATGCTAGGTCACTTTGACATCACACAAGTGAATAGGCATGTGGAAGGTTGAAACAGGGCTCAGAAGTGAGCGGGTGCAGTGCAGTACATGTGTAGGGCCTCAACTGTCAATAAAAAGACAAAAACAGTAATTACAATGTTGTGTCATGATGGCAGTGTAAGGGCAAGTGCAGTCATCATGTGCAAAGTGTTTGCAGTGGGTGTACCAGAGGGAGGCATCCACTCGACACAGGCGACAACCCCAAACAAATGGTCATGACAATCAACTGACCCTGAGTGGGCAGGAAAGGGAAGATGATTTATAATGACAAGGAGTAAATATTGGAGATGGAGTCGGATGAGGGACTTGCCCCGGACCCATAGGAGCTTGCTTGGAATGCACATGGTCCATGAAGGAACACTCATGGGCACTGTGAGCCTGTGCCATCAGCACAGTCCGAGTGACAGACCCTGCATCAAGGCCAAAGGATGTTCCACACAGTACAGGTCTGGCAGAGTTGCAGAGGGAAGAGTGCACATTCACAGAAAATTGGGAACAGGCCCTTGCAGTAGTCCGCCATGGGAATCACCAGACCCATGGAGACAGAGAGCTGCTGGTGGATAGAGAGGCAAGGAAGGGTGGCCCTGAGGAGGATTAGCTTGCAGGGTGATGTCACAGAGACGTCAGTAATGTGACGACAGAGGGTGAGTGGAAGATCATCACAGGCTATCCGCAAACATGTCATTGAGCACGAATATGTAAAAGAGAGGCTGGCGAGTGATTGACATGGAAGGAGGGTGCAGGTGTGTAGATGAGGATTGCTTCCGTGTGCAGCACATGGCCTGCATGCAGTCCCCATCACAACAAGCACATATCAGTCAAGCATTGCATGGGTCACATATGCCAGTCATGACTACATAGCCTGAACTGGGAGTCAATCACAACACATCACCCAAGCAACATATACATGACCTGGACACACACGCATGGACACTCACCGGACATTGTCTCAAGATCCAGGAGGTCTCCCACGCCTTGGATCCGATCCTCTGCAATGAGCGCTCCAGCAATCGCCTCATGTTCTGTGAGGTCATCATCCTTTGGTGGTTTCCCACTGCCAGTCACCAGAGTAGAGGCCTAATTAGAAGCCTGCTTGGTTTTAGCTCTGCGTTTGAGTTTATTCCAACGCTTCAAGCAATCATGAGCTGTGGACTTCACCTTCACATATCCCAAGGCACTGATGCGGTCTGTGATGCACTGCCAGTGGGCCCTACACTGAGGAGGCGTAGATTTACACCCTGCCGTCACCAGCATGTAATGGCCGTGTTCCGACACATAGCACACAAGTGCGTCCAGTTCCACTTTATTGAAACTCTGCTTCCTTGACGTGCCAGAGGGCTGAGCCACGTCTGGGGACCCAGCCTGTATCACAACAGCACGCTTCTTCCTCTTGAGAGGTGATGAGGACCAAGAGTGGCTTCTGCCGCTCTGGTCAGTAGGGGCTGGAGTGCAGGTGGACTGGCCACTGGAAGCAGGCAATGGAATGATGACCAAAGGTCTCACTGCAAGCATTGGCTGCTGGGTGCTGTTGCCAGGACACAGTGCCACAACTCCCCCGGTGTGAGGGGCCGGGACCAACACTGTCCCGGCTGGGTGACTCAGAGCCGGGGTGGTGTCAGCTGAAGCTGCTCCTGCAGCCTCCACACCCTGGCTGCTCGGGGCAGCAGATGACATTGCTGCCCCAGATCCATGTGGCCTGGTGACAGTAACTTTCACACATGGCTTGGACTTCATGACACGGAAGTTGGCCTATGAGTTATCTCGTGCCTGTTCTGTGACCAATCTGAGCCAGGCTAGCAGGCCCTGAGCTGGATTTGTGTCAGCTGCATTTCCCCGACCTGCTGGGGGTGGGGGCATAGCTGTCCCTGAAAGGTCCTGAACACAATGCCCTCACTGGCCACCCTGCCCACATCGCCCACCATGGCCACCCTGCCCACTTTGCCCACTGCTGCCACCTTGGCCACCCTGGTCGCCCTGGTCACGACCTGTACCGCTTTGCCTCCTTACCACTTGGTGGCCTCCCAAGCATGCCACTGATGTACTTGTGCGAATGGGAGGTGCGGAAAACAATTGTCCTGGGCATTTGGGGTGAAGGGGGAATGGTACTAGATGGAATAGGTACCCCTGTGCTCCTGCAAGGCTGTCTGTGACCCCTGGGTAAAAATGACGGGTCACGCGAAGCTCACGCACCCCAAAAACTAAAACAAATGTGCACATGACCCCTCGGTAACCCACGTGCATGGAATTAACATCCCACGGTATGTTGTGCCACCCAGAAACACAAAAAATGCATACGCGTGGAACAGGCAGGCTTCTATGACTTTGTAAATAGGGTACGCGACACACAGGGGCAACCACAGTGGGAATAATATGTGAGCGACTCACCGTCTGCCTGGAATTTTTTTTTTAAAAACACATGCATGTGCACGTCAGCAACTCCCCCGCCAAAACAAGAAGTAAGCACTGCTGCAGTAAACAAGAAGTACGCATTGCAACCGTTGTGAAGTAATCGCGTGTGAACCCACAAGAAGAAGAAGAATCACAGGCAACGGTCCTCAGGAAAAGCACGTACAGCGAAATGGCGTCCTATGCAGACTTTTAACCGGTACCGAAGGCAAAGCCCGCGCACGTCACGTCACTTACTTGCGTACGCGCTAAGGGCCTTTCCTCGAATTTCACATTAACATGCTGTTTTTCCATGTGCAAAGTCACTCTGCATCAAGCTGGCCACTCCACAACACACGGAAGACCACACTCCTGCCCACAAGGCCACTTACCTGCCCCCAATGCCCCGAGCTGCCTCCTACGAGCCGTCTGCTGCTGCCAGCCAACTCAGTGTGCCTGCACCAACGTGCCCTGCAATTTGGTGCCTGCACAGAAGACATTGTCAGGGATCCTGTTGCTGCGACCACCCCTGCTGAAATACAAGACTCCCGACTGCTGTAACATCACTTCACAGCCCAGCCCCATGACCTAGTTGCCCACCCACACCTGCCTCAGTGGTTTCCATGTTGGACCAAACACCATCTGGGGCCAGTGGCAAACACCTGGCAGAGAGGCAGAGGGCTGCCACGTTCACTGCCAATGAAGTTTTCATCCTGGTGGAGCAAGTCTTGGGGCATTATGATGCCCTCTTCTCAACATCATGCACCGACAAGGAAGGATGGAGGAGGATCTGGGAGAACATTGTGGGTGCCATCAACGAGGAGGGGCACTGGCATCCTCGTTGATGGCACTGGGAGGACTTCAGGTCTAGGACCCTCTACAAAGCTCAGTGCCTCGTGGAGGCTGAGGATGAAGTGGTGCGCCGGGACAAGTTGTGCAACAACCAGAGGAGGGTCCCAGAGTGAATACGCCCAGCGCTTCCCCACCGGGCCCTAGTGTTGCAGACCCGTCTGGCGTCGAGTGGTAAATGTTCATGTGTTCTTGTCTAGCTTAGTGCATGTTGAGGTGTGGCTGGAGTGTGCACCTTGGCCTTATGTCTGGCATCCCCTATGTATGGATGTCTGTGTGCAGGGACATGACGGTGCTGCATGTGAGTACAGTCAAGCGTGTTGCACTTCAATGGTGTCTGGGTTGCAATGCATGATGTGCACCAGCATGTGACGACGCACACATGTTTGCATGCCTGTGTCTGTACTTGACCATGTTTGGGGTGTGATACATGGATGCTTATGTCACCTTCATGGATGTGCATGGTGTACATGTGGGTGTGTCTGAGTGGTGAGTGTGTGACAGGGAAACGGCATGGATACATGACACATGGCCATCTCGATGCCTGATTGACTGAAGCAGCACAGTTGCCATGAGTGTTCTATGACAGGAGGTAGACATGGTGAGATGCATGACTATCCGGTGGTGTGTCTGCAAGTGATCGGCATGTCCCATGATGCATGTGAAGTTCAGCCCCCTTTCTGATGTTCAAACGGTGCCTTGGACATGGATGCAAATGTCTGTTGCATGTGCCATGCTTGTTTGTGCATGTGTGTTGCTTGCACTGACCCATGTGTTGTGGACAGATTGATGATGGTTGTAACGTTTGACAGTGCCACTCATGTGCATTTGCTTTGTGTCTAGCAGACTATTGTTCAGTACCCTGATGCTTGTGTTCAATGTCTCCCTAACTGCAGCAGCGATTGAGGAATAGGGCGGAGATGGCGCTGTGGAGCAAAGCAGCGGGATGCCTCCACCAGGCAGAGACACAAGGCCCGGTCACCCTCCCAGGTTAGGTCATCTTCCAGGAGCGAGGGGACTGTTGCCGCATCCGCGACTACGGCCGCAGCTGCCGAAGGGATGCCCAAGAGGGCGAGGTTGGACATGGGCTCCTCAGCAGCAGAAGTGGCAGGTGAGCCCCCACAGGGGCAATCCAGTGCAGAAGACGTGCAGAGGCATCCAGGTCGGTGGTGGGTGAGGTGGAGGAGGAGGTTGCATCAGACCCGCACATGGGGCCTGGAGGGGGTGAAGGTACCAGTGCACTTGGTCCAGGAGCAGAGGCAGGAGGGGCCTGTGCCTAATTCTGTCCCTGATTCTGTGACTGCATCACTGTTCACTGGGACGGATGCCTCAGTCCAGGCCCATCCGCAGGTAGAGGATGAGTCCACGTCATCCGACCTTCCTCTACCTGCGGACGAGGCAATCCGTGACAGGGTTGAGCCCGTCCCAGTCGGTGTTGTGATGTGCACATGTGTAATTCGTGATGATGTGCCTGCTTCCTGGCAGGACCATGCACGTCATCACGAACAGGTGTGTGCCATCCTGAACTGGCTAGGACCAATCATTGTCGCGGCTTTGCTACATGTGCAGGGGCTTGGTGCAACCCCCTCCTCCTCTTCCTCCACTATGAGCCAGTCGTACTCCATGCTGTCTTCTTGCCCACATGCCACCAGTGCCCCCTGTGGACATGTCTCCTCCACTGTGGCCAGTCTGGTGGAGATCCTATCGCTGCCACAGTCGGGAGTCGGAGGTTCAGCAGAGGTCGTCACTCCAGCAATAGGACCCTGGCAATGGAGGTTGTGCAGGCACCGTCGAACAGGGCAAGTGCACAATGGCCCTGAGGGTTGTCAGCATCCCAGAGGCAGTCGTCATGGCACAGGCAGATGGCATCAAGACAGCAGCCGGCTTGACGTCGGAGGCATCAGGACTCGGGCCAATTACATCAATGGGGCAGGAGAACCCAGGACAAAGTGGGTCTTCCGTGTTGCAGCAGATGGGCCGGCAAATAGGTGGAGAGCGGCGGCGGGCATAGAAGGCATGGCTCACCATGGTTAGGGCAGAGAACTCCATGCGGCGGGCAGAGAGGTGGGCAGAGTTCCTCGATGAGACTCGCAGGGAGTTGGTTAGGAGCATGGCGGAGTCCCTGCAAGCCCTCGAGGTGGGAGCTGAGTCCCACCTCTGGGCTATAGACACGTAGTTCGAGGATGCCCTGGCCAGAACTCTTGGTAACAACGGTGAGCCATATGATTAGCCCGCCTCCATTGTATATAGTTCTTTAGTGTTAGGTTTCCTTAATTTTTGTTTTTTGTTTGGAGGACAAGGACATTGCTCCACTTTTTGTATATAGTTGTTTTTTATAGGGTGTTTTTTAGGATCATTCTGGCTTTTGGGATCATGGACCCTTCATCCTTTCTTGTACATAGTTGGACTTTGGTGGATTGTTTGGCTTTTATTTTCCCATGGAGTAATGGTTTATTATTATTTTTTCCTTTGGAACTGCAAACATTACTTTGGACAAGGACCAGTTTCAGGATTTTCTCTTTTTTGGATTGTCATGTTCATTTGGATTTTATATTTCAATTTGTTTACATTCATTTCATTTCCATTCTCATTTTTGATTTTTATTTGGTGTATATTCATTTTTCTTAATACATTTTCATTTAGTCCAATCTGAGTGGTGTCTGCTCTCACTTGTTTAGTGCATGTGTCAATCGCCATTGGCTCAGGCATGTGTCACTGCTGTGTCGCTATGTTGGACATGTATTTGGGTGCATGCATGTGTGCTTTGGTGAATGCCATGCCATGGGGCCAGTACTGTGAAGTGGGGCTAATGGATGGGTGTAGAGTTGCACTGGGGGGGGAAGCGTGGGGTGGCATTTGGGTGGGCATTTGCTACATGATTGTATTTTTTGACAATGTGTTTGGTGGGGAGACATGAGTCAGGGCCTGCCTGCAGGTTGCTGTCACTGGTGGGGTGGGGGGACATGAGTTGGGGCCTGCCTGCAGGTTACCGTCACTGTGGAGGGGAGAACATGAGTCAGGGCCTGCCTGCAGGTTGCCATCACTGGTGGGGTGCGGCACATGAGTCGGGGCATGCCTGCAGGTTGCCGTCACTGTGGGGGGACATGAGTCGGGGCCTGCCTGCAGGCTGCCGTCTCTGGTGAGGTGGGTAAACATGAGTCAGGGCCTGTCTGCAGGTTGCCGTCACTTGTAGGGTGGAGGCGCATGAGTCGGGGCCTGCCTGCAGTGTATGGTGCCATGTGGGCTGCCTGCAGGCATGATCACAGGTGATGGGGGGTCGCTTGCGGTGTGGGCTGCCTGCGGGCATGGTCATAGGTGATGGTGTGGTCCCTTGTGGTGTGGGCTGCCTGCAGGCATGGTCACGGGTGATGGGGGTCCAATGTGGTGTGGGCTGCCTGGGGCCATGGTCACGGGTGATGGTGTGGTCCCTTGTGGTGTGGGCTGCCTGCAGGCATGGTCACGGGTGATGGGGGGTCCCTTTTGGTGTCGGCTGCCTGTGGGCATGGTCACTGGTGATGGTGTGGTCCCTTGTAGTATGGGGTGCCTGCAGGCATGGTCATGGGTGATGGTGTGGTCACTTGTAGTGTGGGGGGGCCTGCAGGCATGGTCACGGGTGATGGGGGTCCCTTGTGGTGTGGGCTGGCAGGGTGTGTTCGTGGGTGCTGCTAGCACACGCAGGATTTTTCACGCAATTCGGCCGGCGCAATCGGGGTACACAAATTCATGGGGATACGCAAGGTGCTTTTCATGCGATTTCACTTGCGCGAGCAGGGTACACGTATTCAAGTGGGTGAGCGAGGTGCTTTTCACGTGATTTCGCTTGTGCGAGTAGGGTGCGCGTATTCAAGGGGGTGCTGTTAGCAAATGTTTCATATTTGAATGTAATTTTCCCTCCATGTGGCAACCCCCAAACTTCTTGCTGCTGCTTTACACCCTGATCTAACCTTTTCCACAGAAGTGCATCCCTCAGCCACACTCCTCTGGGCTTTCACTCAATTCTTATGGGGAAACTGACATGCCCTTAAGACAGTCAGTACTGGGAGACTTGGTTTCCCTTAGTCCTTTCCTCATGTTGCAGCTTTTATGTAACATGTAACAAGAGTGCAATACAACTTACTTTACCGCAATCTTGGGTCTCTAGTCATTCCAAAGGCCCTAGAAACACTTGCTGGACTTGTTGTGAACTGTGCGGGTGTGTCACGGACAGGACTGGTGGCAGCTATCGTCTATCTTATGTTTTGAACCCTTTTTTACCATATTATCTGCGCTTACCACGTTTGACACGAATAGGTGGCCTGGCTCCAAAATGGCAATGCCACGCGGTTCTTTGTCCTGTCCTTTGGCCATCTTGCCCCTTCACCTTCCCCAGGTCGAGCCGACACGGGTCATGCACTTTCCTGTGAAACCCAAAGCTTTTGCGGGCTTCTGCATGCCTTGTGGGTGTGCTTCCAGGATGTGGGCTGGGATGTCTGTTACCAATACACATCCTGGGTGCCAGAGAGACTGGAGTGTCCTGAATGCCTAGGACCACCGTGTTCCGTGATTGGTCCACGTATGGAGTGAGTGTTTGTGAGCAGATCTCCCATTGGGTCCTCTCCGTTTTGGCGTGAAGGGAACTTTTGTATAAGAGGAGGCCGAAAACACCACTACCATGTCGATCAACTGAGTTCACATGAACAAAGGATAAGGAGCCAAGTATCCTGCAACAAGAAGCCAAGTCGAGCAACCGCTGGTGACCCACTGGAAGGTTTGGCACCCTGAGCCCGCTGTCGTCCTGCAAGTCCTCTGCATCTGATCGTCCTAGAAGGTCTGCGAAGGCGTTTCGACCCATTGGAATAGTGGGACCAACTATTCTCAGCACCTTCATCAAACCTTGCGTCTTCGGAAGTGTCTCTGGGCCAACCAGTGGGCTGACCAGTTTACACGGTACGTTTTGTCTGTCACCGCCGCCGTTTCGAGGAAGCCCTCAAAACTTGGCGTACTGCTAGCCCTGTGTCCACGGCACCCTCACACCGAAATTCGTACCCTTGCCATTCCCAGGTCTGAAGTGAGATGAGTGCGCCTGGACCAGAGTAAACGCGGTTGCCGTGTTGCCCTGCTGTGGTAACAACCTGTGCATGTTTGCTGCATTTGTGACCCCCTCAACCCTGAATCCTGCTACTGTGGAATCTACCCGGTGTCGAGACGTCCTGATTGTCGCATCCAAACCTGCCAGCAACGTAAACTGAACTGGCGAAGTCTGGGTCTGCCTGCGTCGGGGACCAGTGAGTAGTCCATACCCCAACCGGTGGCCCCTAGTGCAGGAACCCATTTCTGTTCTACCGCTGTTGCAAAATAGCGGATCCATCCCACACTCTCACCCTGCCTCTGCCCGCAAGTGGAGGTCTTGCTTGAGTAGTGGGGACTTGTTCTTCATCACCTCATCCACCTTCCTGAACTGTCAGAGACCCTTGTAGAGACCCTATTTTGTCCATTGGCACAAGCGCATGGATGTACTATTGAGCATAAGGCTCCTCTCTTCGTAGGGCTTGGACTGCCTCTTAATTAGGTGTATTTCTGATGTCGAACTTGGTCTAATGATTACTTGCACTGCCTGTTTTCCTCCCCATCTAGGTGGTCTGCATATTTCGTGTGTTTAACTCCTTAGACCCCTTGGTCTTGTATATATATTGTATTGATTGTGATGTGTTGGTTTACTTTAGTATTATTTTGATTCTTTGCTATGGTCGATGTTACAAAGGCCTTGTAATAAATGTGTCTATATTTTTAATATAACACCTGTCTGGAGTAATTTGTAAGTGTCCTTGCTTTGTGTGCTCATTGAGGTCTTTCAGTCACCCTCACCCCTCTTGAGATTTAGTCTTGACCGCCGCCATCGCTACCCTGATTGGTCTGGCTTGTCCAGAAGTTACCCTGTTCCAAGAAACTAAGCTGGCCTTCTGAACCTCTGCCCCTCCAGGTCAGAGTTCTGAAATCCATCTTAACAGGGGCGTGAGGAGACTTTCAAGCAACTTGGCTGGCACGAGCGGGGTACGCGTATTCACGGGGTTATGGGAGGCCCTTTTCACGTGATTTGGCTGGCGCGAGCGGGGTATGCATGTTCAAGGGGATGCGCGAGGATATTTTCAGGCTTTATGGCTGGGGCGAGCGGAGTGTGTGTATTCAAGGGGGTGTGCAAGGAGATTTTCACATGATTTTGCTGGCACGAGCGGGGTGTGCGTATTCAAGGGGGTACGTGAGGAGACTTTCACGCTATTTTGCTGGTCTGAGCGTGGAACGAAATTTTACGGGGTTTCGCAAGACCCTTTTCACGCGATTACGGTGTAGGCGGGCTGTATGCTGGTCCAGGGTTAGCGTAGCCCTTTGTGCCGTATTGGGGATTTCTATGGCTTTTTCCGGTGCAAGGGGCTTTCTTGGGGGCGTGACTGGCGCTGTTGGATGTTCGCTGCCCTGCGGCTGCAAATGGTTTGGGAAATCCATGAATACGTGGTGCGCCAAAAAGCTTTTTAGCGCTGCGCCTGGCACATGCGTGGCGCATGCTCCCTTTCTGCGCCAGGCGCATGCGCTACTTGTGTGCTGAATTCTGTGAATGAGACCCAATATATTTTTGCAATGCACTGTTTGAAAAACTAAAATTATGTATTTATTCATTTAAATATGTACTGTCTGCTGACTATCATCCCAAAATAAATGTGCAAACATTTGTGCGCTAATTATATGGAATCTACACATCTCATGTTGAGCCAAGGCATGTTGAAGACATCTAGAAAACACAAGTGAGTTATTTTAGGTGATTAGCGATAATTGAAAATACATTAACCTTATTGGAGCCTGCTCAACCACAGGAACCCAGAGTGTGAGGTCAAGAAAGCGTTTTAGTCCAGATTTCTCGGTCTTGGAATTTGGGGGTGGGAATGAGACTAACTCCAGCATACCAACACAGGGTTTATATTTGCATCATGTGTAGCAAGCCAACAGGTCTATGGAATATGTAAACCCTGAGTTTACATATCACATACAACCAAGCCAGAAACCATTATTTAGTTCACAACATGGTATGCAATATATCATAAAATATGAATTTTGGAACCATATGATTATTTAATAATTAAATATTATTATTTAATATTTTGACAATGTAGTCATATGGGTGGGAAGAATATACACACATCAAGAAACAAGGTGTTAGTAAAGAGGTCTGTGGAGTTTTCAAAAACGAAATGACACTCAATAATGTATACAAATAAATGGACATAACTTCATATGTATTACTCAGTTTAGATATTCTCAACACATTTTCTTTTCAAGGTCTTGGAGACATGGCCATTAATTGCACATTTTATGAAGATAATATTTTGGATCATTTCAACTTTCCCCAGTAAAAAAGTTGCATTCATTTTTAAATTAGTATTAGATATATTTCACTGAACTCCAGAAAAACATATATTTTGAGGGGTTTATGAGTGTTTGGACACAATATAGGCAATTATAAATGCTGATAATACATTCTCCTTGTATTGCTATACATTAAACTCCTTTATCAGAAATCATTAACAAGATTACACAAGTATGAACTATTTTAGGTCATCAAGTTAAAACATCTATGGCAATGACTTTTTGGGGAGCTGTTACCTGGGCTAAATCACAGTACATTTTGTAAATGGGTCGTTGCAGGTATTCCTACTTACTCTGTGAGTTATTCAATTTGAACTTAAATGTGATTATTAACAAAACACAGACATATAAAACTATGAATGAAAAGAAGCTTTTGGATCAATATTAAGAATATTAAAATGATTTCAGTTAAATAAATTCATGTATGTTTACAGTAACTTCTAGTTACTTACTAGAATGTTATGTACAACAGACAGATTCATGGATTATTTGCGCCAAAAAAAAACGGGATTTGTGTGCCATTCTGCCGCAAATCCCTGTTTAACAAATGGGGATTTGCAGGCAGAATGTTGCACAAATCCCGTTTTTTTGGCGCAAATAATCCATAAATCAGGGCCATTGTGTCTTCCTTATTAATTTATTGGTGATTTATAATTAAGACTCCCGGCTATATGTATATATTTTTAGTACATTTCTATCTGTATTTATCCATGTTTTATTTCATTTGTCATAATTGTATCTGTATTTAGCCACATTTATATGTGCTCTGTAACCAAATTATGTTCAACAAATGTTATTTTCACATTTATTTCAACTGACAAATGTAGCACATTGATGCCTGTAATGGGAATCTCATAGTGGTGTGTTCTTGTACTACAAGCAAAGATCCATTCTCACCATAAACAGCTTTTCCTTATACTGCCATAATAAACATCTATTTAGCCAATAACACAATTTAAAGGAGCAATAGATCACTTTTTAGCCTCTCCATTGTGATACTTTTTAATACTTTGCACTGCCATTGGCATGCAGACTTGAAAGCTGCCACTGCAAAAAGGAAAGGGCCCGAAAACAAGCCTTCTCTGCCTGCGCCCCAAGACTATGGAACCTCCTCCCTGTCAGCATCCGACTCACCCCACGCACCTTCATTTCAGAAAAGTACGGAAGACCCACCTCATCACAAAGTCTCTCCTCCTCAACACCTAGGCCTCGTGCCACCTTACTCACCAGATGCCGCCCGCTCTTCTCCTCCCTGTGATCCGGTACAGCTGTAACCCTCCTATGGGACCTTCTGTATCCTACCACTCCCTATATATATCGGTTTGGTTTTTACCTCTGAAAAGCACTCCGTTATGCAACTGTAATGTTGTACAACTCTGTAAAGAGCTATGTTGCTTCTCGAAGCTAGGTCTGTGCTCAATAAATACAATAATAATAATAATTATTAAAGGTATAATTGATGACCCGAAGAGCTAATCAAGAAACAGAATTTCTTTTTTCTGTTGTTTACAAATACATTTTGAAAGTAATCCGAGTGATTTCCATCTCTATGTATGTGTAAAAGTCAGTAAAATTGTGAAACAGTGAGCCCTGTTTAAAATGTGCCTAACACCATCGACAGACATTTCATTGCCCCACGGATGAATTAGTGGAAAGAGAGGAAGCAGAGGGATGGAATATTAAAGGTGAAGTTACTGCAATTTAAGGACGTACTAAGTCAAAGTGGAAAAGAAGAGAAAATGATGTCAGAGGTTGAGCTTGTTATTGTAGCTAAACATTACGATATTATAAATTTTATTTAAAAATTCTGTCTTTTTCATACATCAGTGAAGAGGAAAGCTGAATGATTGAGCCTCTAAAACTTCTTTAAAATGGAAAGATCAATGTAGTAAGATTTGACAGGGGTGGCAATATCATTTGTTTGTGTTAGTGCCAGGCTATTATGCAAGTATATGCAAAAAGGATGAGCGTACTCGTCCTTGGCACTTAAGCGGTAATGATTATTTTTGTTTAATATTGAGTCATCAGAAGTCAATAATAGATGTATGCCAGATATACAAATATAACGGTATGACATATTACAAATTATTTCTGTGGGGTATTCAAAATGTGTTGAACTATTGTTGTAAAGTATTGAACATGTTTTAAGGTATGCAATTTTGAACATGTTATTGTTTAAAGAAGAAAATAATAACATTAAAACAGTTGCATCTTTTTTTTGTTCAGCCATTGTCCCCAAGATATACAGTGTTCCACTCTGTGAGAATTCTTGGTATTGAATTGGGCACTTTGACCTTTGCAGTGTTGTTCTAGCAGTTGGCAAGACTGCAACCTTTTGCGGTGTTGTCCAAATCTGAGGGGTGCTGGTGAATTTCTTATGATCATAATATTTTCTTTTAAATTTAATTCAAGTGTGATGTAGTTAAAATATAACTTTACACACAATTATAAATACACCATATTAAAATTGCAGATGAGTTTATCAGGAAACAAAGTGAAAAATCGTTTCTTGAGCACACAATTTTTTTGTGCTGATAACAATTTGAGAATTAGCATTTGCTGTAGAGTCTTTTAGAACACAAAATTAATATGGTTTACTTGAGCTAAATCTTTGTTTTTGAATATCTAGAAAAATAAGTGAACCGTCTTTACTCTAATTTTCCACTTATGATTCTGACAAGAAATACTGAAAATGATATCCTGATGGTATTTACTGCAGCAAAATCTCCAGAGATTTGGAAAATACATTTCGAATTTTGTAATTGTGTGCAGTGAATACATTAATAAATGTGCCATAATTTGGCAGAATTTTGTTAATAATGTCAAAATATACTTTTTTTGCAGTGCTATCATAAGAAGTGGTGTATTTGAAATATATTTGGAAGTCTACGATGTCACTGTAGATGGTGTATAACTGCTAGTTTTCATCACTTACGTATGGAGATATTGCAGCTAACCAAATCATTGCTTAATTTGTGCCGGTGTCATTCACTTGACTATGGCAGCTTATTTTTAGCCATGATGACCCCACACAATGGTTGGCAAAGTTTTGATAGAATCTGTAACTGGAGTTATGGCATTTTGTGAAATGTTATAAAAATATGTTGTATGTCTGGACTTGGACATGAGGCTTGTTTATTAATGGTTGAGCCAGACTGCGAGGCTTAGTTGATTAGTCAATCGGCACCCAAACACTAAGCTGACTAGTCTCTACAATGGACATGAGTCAGATAGCAGGATCAAACAAAGGGTTAATTTGAGAAAGAATATAACATGGAGCAAGGAAAAGGTTCAGAGCACATCATAGTTTGGATCAAAATGGTAAGATCTTCCAAGAGGGCTGCCAAAATGTGTGCAGACATAATATGTGTTTTGAAACATAGCCTCTTTGGGGTACCTTCTCAGCATCATCCAGTCCTAGTCTGCCCTTTAGTGGTACTCTTGACCTGAAAAATGTCATGGTATGGTGAATATATGGTGTCCAGTTAGTTTGAGTCTTAGAGATACTCATGGAACATCCAGGTAGTGCACAATGTATCCAGGAGGTGGAGTAGGTTTGGGATACTCATGGGCCGTGGAAAGGCTTGCTTGCAATCTCTCTGATCCAGGGACCTGGTAATATCTGTGCCAACCATTCCCACCTTCTCCTCCACAGCATCCTTGTATGTAAGCATACTCTTGCTACCTCTTCAGTGACATTGTCTAAATACTTTACCCTCAAGGAACACCTGCGTACCTATTTGCATGCGTGTATGTCTGCCACCTCACTCATGCACTCCTTTAATGTGGTGTGCATGTGTTCCTCTTGGGACACTGCTCCCTTCACCTCTCGCCAACATCTTATCTGCTCCTAATTTAGCCAGTCTCATTACTCTTGCTATGCTCCGTTTTTCACCACATCCTCCTCTTATCCTACTATCTTCCTATCTACTCCACATCCTCTGCATCTTTGACCAACCTCCTTTCCACTCTCTGCTGCCTCCCCTTCTCCCACCTCCTTTCTGTCCAACTTTCTCCAAATAAATATTGCCTGCATCTCAAAACTCCTACATCAATGATCTTTCTGGGTCCCTTACCTAGGACCTTTTGCCCTTTCCATTGCCCAGGCCCCCAATTAGGGTTGCAAGAGTGTGTGATTTATGTTCACTTTGCATGATGGGTTAGGTGATAATAGGCCTATTCACTCTAAAGCTATTGATCTGCATGCTTGTCAGTGCAGACTCGTGCTTGGAATCTAAAAACCAGCACCTTGGTCCAGATGGTCCAGCGGAAAAACAAGCCAAGCATACAGCAAGATGATGTGGAGTGACACCACCACGGTCATTCTTCAGGCTGACTTCAAAACGTCAGAAAAGGCTTTTAAGCCCTCAGCAGCAGCAATTAAGGATCCATTTAGAGGTAATTTCTGGGATATGGATGACAAGCAGACCCAGCTGATCATTACAAGTTGGGAAGAAGATATTTTCTTGAGAAAGAGGGTAGAAAAGAGGCACAGCCAATCCCCATACAGGAGAAGGATAATAAAGGGGAATAACAAATCAACACTTTATTGAATAGCCCCCCTTATGAAAAACATCTTAAAGTGCTCAGTCCTAGCTAGTGTTGCAGACTAGGTAACAACACTGCAAGGAAAGAAAGAAGACACCATGGATAGGAAAATCCAGAGCAGACCAGGAGCTATGCAGCATACCTGGGGGGAGACCAGCCCCAGCGTGCAATGGACTGTTGGAAATACGCTGCTCTAGTTGAGAAGATAAGGAGCTGCTGGGAGGTATAGCAGAGACCATTGGATAGTGCCAAACAGTTGTTGGGATGCAGCAGGCCAGGTTGAGGTAACCAAGATCCTGCTGAGGATTACATTTCAGATCTTGCGAGAAGCCAGATTGAAAAGAGAGACCATCAAGCCTTTGTAGGCCTATATCATAGAGACTGGAAGAGGCCAGCTGGAGACGGAGATCTGGAGTCTCCCAAGTATAAGGTCCAGAGACTGACTGAGATTTGAAGAGTTTTGAGACCTTGATTCAAGGGCAATCAGTGAGCAGTGGGTAATAATAAAATCACAATAGGCCAAAGACCTGGAAAGGGGAAGTAAAGTATTCTGGTAATAGTGTGTGTAAAGGTATTATTTCAGGAGGTGGGGTGAGGATATGTTAGCTTAACATCATAATAATAAGTGATAAATACTTGCTGGTAGGCCAAGTTGAGACGCCTCTGGGCACTGTACCCCTAGAACAATGAGCTGAATCAAGAAGCAGCTGTGCACTATATTATTGAGATTGAACAGTAGATCAGGGATCTGGGAGGATCAGTGTTCCCATAGTCTGACACTTTAGACAGTTTGAGTAACCACACCCCTGCAACTTCACTAAAGTACCCATTATGTGTACTACTATTAAGTCAGAAGAACAGATAGGTGTTCATCCCAAACCCATCCTGACAAACCGAATAAATCATAGTTTTAATCTGATACATGTGTGTGTGTTGAGTTGATCCTTCATCAAATAATCTACCTATGGAGAGGGCAATTTTTCGATCTCCAAGTTCAAAAACTCTAGAAAATGATATGCTTCCTTTAAACTAAGCAATACATGGTTCATCCGGCTTAGTTCATCAACCTCCAGTACAACACAATGTATAACGGACACTGTTTATGGGTTCTAAAAGTAAACATTATGTCAGTATTGTATCTTCTTCTAAATAAACCAGTGCAAGGACATTATCTAAATTATTAGGCACACTTGCGCTGGCATTAGTCTGGGGCATGGCTTTTGAGTTATAGCCAGCTCAGGATTGCATTGCCATCACAATGAATCTCAGGGAACCTTTACTGTCCCAGCTAATTGTGCTTCCCTGAGACAGGACTCTCCTCCCGCACAGGGGGCCAGACTCCATAATGACATGCACATCTCAGGAAGGATACAAGGCTGTTGTTTAGGAGCAGGCAGTCATGAGCACAGATAAGGGGAATATTTCTGACTACCCATGCTAGGTGGGCCCAAAGCATTCAGCGGAATGCCAGGGATTGAGGAGGGATGAGCTATCCCAATGTCGACTGCAATGGTAGACATAGCACTAGAAGCCTGCCTGTTTAAAATGTCCATATTTATAGTCCTATAATGGCCTGCTGTGCCATTGCCTTCACCAGAGTTAATTGCTTAGCTCTAAATGAACACCCCATGTATCTTGGTGCTGAGAAAGACAACAATGGTGTCTCTCCATTGGTAAGAATTAGGCAAAATGAATAGGGCAGTAGGCAAGTGAGCAATACAGTGAGCTGTGATGGGGCTGTACTCTTTGACAGTGGCTGGCCATCAGTCTGATGCATATCATTGTCATCATCTGCAAAATTGGCTTGAACTATCAATAGAACAAATCGATTGGGCAAGGTTACAATCTGGCTCAGACCGCTTTCCACCTCACCAGATTGATGGCTTGTTTCATCCTATGAGTCACCTACATGGCATGTATCTACATCCTGGCGTGACCGTCTTATGCACTTACACGACCCTTACCCCACTAACATTGGAGCTACTCTGGGTAAGTATTCAGCTCTTAGCCCCCCTCTCACTCTCTTATAGTGCACTTTTGATCCCATGTGCAGCTTTCATTCTACCTCCCCATTTCAATGCCTCAACCACCCGGCAAGACTTTCATTGTGGGTGTGGGAACATTTTTGGGAACTGAATCGGGGGACTGAATGTTACTTAAAGCCGATTCTTCACTGCTGCTTATGCTTCCAGGATCACCTAACTTCAGTGCTGCACTGTCTCACTCACCACCTCACTCCTCAAATGCTCCTCAACTCTTGGAGTTTGAAGGCTCCTCCTTGTCTGCAGCCACCTCTAGCATCATGCACAGCTAGACCTGGCTGCATGGCACTGTCTTTCCGCTACACACTTGGTTTCACATATTTTCCTGTACCACTCCTGGCGATTATAAGGGTGGAACAAATGGCCTCAGAGGATCAGGCAGGTCACAACCTTACACATTAAACTGTACTCTATTTGCCAGTGAGACGAAAACCAGAAAGAGACAATTGGTGTCAAAATGTGGGAGGAGGTGATAGTTAACAAGGGGAAACAAAGTGGCCCACC
Source organism: Ambystoma mexicanum (assembly GCF_040938575.1). Classification (NCBI taxonomy): domain Eukaryota; kingdom Metazoa; phylum Chordata; class Amphibia; order Caudata; family Ambystomatidae; genus Ambystoma; species Ambystoma mexicanum. The sequence continues at coordinate 1,437,255,277 of NC_090921.1, forward strand.
AGGGCATGCCATGCTGTCACACCCACCCAAACCCCTATGCCCATCTCGTGGCCTCCACTGAAACCTGAGACCACTCCTGCACCCTTCTCCCCACCTTGTGGCCTCCACTGAAACATGAGACCACTCTTGCACACTCCTCCCCACCGCGTGGCCTCCACTGAAACCTGAGACCACTACTGCACCCTCCTCACCACCCCATGGCCTCCACTGAAACATGAGACCACTCCTGCACCCTCCTCCCCACCCGGTGGCCTCCACTGAAACCTGAGACCACTACTGCACCCTCCTCCCCACCCCGTGGCTTGCAATGAAACCTGGGACCACTCCTGCACCCTCCTCCCCACCCCGTGCCCTCCACTGAAACATGAGACCACTCCTGCACCCTCCTCCCCACCCCGTGGCCTCCAATGAAACCCGAGACCTCTCTTGCACCCTCCTCCCCACCCCGTGGCTTCGACTGAAACCGGAGAACACTCCTGCATCCTCCTCCCACCCCGTGCCCTCCACTGAAACCTGAGAGAAGTTCTATGTCTTGCGTTTTTACAGAATGCATTTTTTCAGCAAAAGATCAACCGCCCCTGCACAACTGCGAATACAAAATAAACTATTATAAATAAGATATATTTTGTTCGTTTTCAAGATGTGGTAAAAACGCATGCAGAGCACCGCCGACCCATAACTACTACTCGCAAATGAATGACGTGAAGCAAGGTTTTACACGTCATGTCACGTAACTGCCTTTGCCAAGCAACAGGACTTTAGAAAACTGTGCACGGTGAATGTATGGATGTAACGCTTTGAAAAGGCAATCGAGGCAACATGCACAACATGTATAATACGTCTACACGTCTGACCTGGATACATATGCGAAACATTAGTCAGTGACAAAGGGAACGAGGATTATTCGGAAAATGGGTCAATGGCAACACAATGTAGCAAATGAATGTGTGATCATATATTGGAAAAAAATAAGCCAGCGAAATATAAACTCGGCAATACTCAGCTCTGCGAATTCACCCTGAGGCCAGAAAGCTGACAGTTTTCTATCAGTCTTTAATTCAGTGTGATGTCTCTGTTAGAACTGTGAAGGGTTATGATGTGCCACCTGACGTGATTCAAAGTAACTGCATGGAGCCCAGGGCCAAATGGGTTGTGAAATCTGCCAACTACCTGCGTTGCGCGCCAACTGGGGGCGGTGGCTCAGGTACGTGCTAGGTTTTGAAGAAATCGGAGATCCGCCGGTGAAGGCTATATAAGAAACGCTATTCACAGCATAGAGAGGAATTATGTGAAAAAACAAAAAAAAAAGAGAGAGCAGAGTGAGTTGAGGAGAGCAAGTTTAACAAAAAAGGGAAGTTATCAGGACTTTCAGGAGCAGTGGACTACACGAAGTGTGAAATGATATTATATTATCTCGCATTTGTGTATGATACCAGGTTCCTTCATCTTCTAAGCACTGTAATATGAAGTGCCTCATTATGTGGTTGCTGGTAATTCGGCTGTAAATAAGCCAAATTACTGCTAAACTCAATTACCGCTTCCGCAACTGGGTCTCACGGATTTACCATGGCACTACAAATGGTAGTAGGGTGGTGTAAATCCCAATTTTTGCAGTTCATGGGACTCCACTGTGAGACCGGCAAAATTAGCGCTATGCTAATTTCACAAAGGTTGCTGGAGATAAATCCTCGACTTTACTGCCATACTCCATGGCTGCAAACTCTCAAAGTGGTTAATAACCACTGAACAGTTTATCATGCCATGTTCTTTCGAGAGAGGGGTGCCTGCTACCTTTTTTGTATCAATACCTATTGTTTGGGCATTATAAGCCATTTTAATAATGTTTATTGGTTGTTGCTTATGTGATGTTATGAGCCTACCAAGTCTCCCCATTGATTGGTTCATAAGTGAGACCTGTTTTATTTAGTGTGCGTCTCCTGTGAATATGACATTAAAACGGATGCCAAAATAGTTAAAGTGATTCACTGCTTCACATCAAATAGTAGGGAATTTTAAGTTTCTCCTTTTCCCACCACATATAATTACGGATGACTTATTTGAGTTTAATTGTAGGTCCAGTTCCCTCATGAAGGAGGTGTTAGGGAGAATTCTCTGTTTAGGCTGAATTTCCTAACCTAGTAAGTCCCCCAGCAGCTTTGCTGGATTTCTGGAGTTTGTTTTTTCCATCCTGCCAAGAGTGAGACTCTTTTTCTCCACTCTTGGACATGAAGGCGTGTCATTCCTTTGAATGTCAATGTGTTCTATGGGCTATGGGTCTTTTACTCCGTAGGGTCTCATATGTTTTCTATGTGTGTTACACCGCACTCTACGTGCCGTAACACTGGGGCGTCCTAGCGGACCTCCATCATAGAATCCATACCCGGGGACTGACTACTGTCTCCCCGGGCATGTAAAGTCACCATTGGCTTTACTAGACCTAAATTTACTAACAGAACTAGTACAAACCATCCTATTGTGGACGTACTAATAGGGGTAATTCGATTACTCCCGGGTCTGTTATTGGAGGGGGCACTGTCCCGTCCCCCCTCGTCGAGTTTTGGCTGGTGGCAGTGGAAACTACTTGTTCTATTCGACCCCGAATATAACCCTATGGGATTCTTCCCATTGTTGGAGATTGATACTTTTTCTCGTTAATCTCTAACATACAACCGGTTTACTTATCTTAAATAAGTCTATCGGATGGTATTTTCGGCCAGAACTCGGTTTTTAAAATGGCGTCTGTGTTCGTCTCTGTGACTCCTAAACCAAAGGTTGAGCCCTTTGTTCCACTTTTGGCGGGCTTCTGTGCAGAGACCCTCCAAAGTGGTGCCATTCTGTCTGGGTTACCACAGGGGTGTGGGAGGGGGTTTAGGCACCCTGGACTGAGTTGCCTTGCCAACTCTGGTCGCATTCCGGTGTGATTGGCCCAAGTGGTGAGCCTCCCCGCTCACCACTTAGCATGTTTTGAGTGACAGCTAGGCTGAATGAATGGGGGTTTTCTGCATAAAAGCAGGGCTTTTGGGACTGGATCTTCAGAAGTCGCCACAGAACCTAAGAATCCGACTAGGGTAAAGCTGAGCCGACCTGCAATGACGACACCTCCGGTGGAGCCCTGCTGAACCGACTCACAACTTCCCGACGACAGAGGAGATCTCCTGCCGGAGAGTCTCTTCCCCTGACTGGTGGGAACAACCAGTCACCTTTGCTTTTTCTTCGCTCCAGGACGCAGTGGTCGAATTGCCCATGCAGAGCACCACGGCAACCGGATAGCCACTACGCCTGTACCGCGACCAAAAGGTGGTGCTTTGTGATGGAGCACTCCGCGGCTGGTCTCTTCCCTGGTGGTGCAACGATCTTCAACTTTCCTTCGACAACGAGATCATCTCTTCTCTTGGCAAAGACCGGACGTGCATCCACCACCATTAACAACTGCCCCCGCCGGAGCTGCCTCTCCACAACCAAGGTACTGTGTCCGCCTGGCTTCCCTGGTTGCCGGGTAAAGTGGGGTGTCTTAATCCTCGCCTCTCCATAGGGTCGCCTCCAAGCTTCTATAATGTTTTGTTCTGAACTGGTCCAATCTGCCTATAACAATCTGCGACACAGACTCGAAGCGCATTTCCACTATGATACTTTTTGGGACATATCGCCTTGCCTCTCTCCGAGTGGGCCTGGCCTCTGAACTTTGGAATCTACAGTGGTTCTTGTCTTCCTGTCTTGCATCTTTGTTCTTACAAGTATTGGTATCGAGTTGATTTCTTAACCCGCCTTTTCTCTCCCGTCCTAACGAATACTAGAGTGCCATCTAGGTTAAAGCATACACCTCTGTCTGCAAATAAGTGATGCCGTTGAACCTAGACTTGTCGAACTATTGTTAGGGGGATTGATCTTTTTCTGCTAGTAATTGCGATTGAAGTTGTTTTGCCGTATTAGTGCCAGAGTGTTTTCTATAGATGTGTCGCTATAAATAAATACCTTTATATCTTTACACCGAAGCCTTGTTGCGTGTTTGCTTGTCTTACTGTGTAGAATTGCCCTATGTTGTATACTCCACATACTGCCTAACTCTTCTTGAGAGAGGTCTGACTGCTCAGCCACAGCTACCAAGTGAATCTGTGTGGTACAGACTGCTACCAAGTGGGTTTACTGCCAAACACCTGTAGTCCTAAATCTTTTGCAGTGGTCCCAGAGGGAACTGCACAGGTTTCCGCCTAACAGGAGGCACATTTATTAATCAAAAACTGAAGCACTCTTAGGGTGCAGGCTATAAGCACTGTATCATCAGCATAAATCAGTGATGGAATCTGCATTCCTCCTTGCCTGGGCATATCTGTGTTACAAACAACCAGATTTTCTTTTAGTTCATCGATATATAGGGAAAACAACAGGGGTGACAGGGTACACCCCTGTCTCACCCTGAGTCAATCGGGAACCATGGGGTACAATGTTCTGTATTGCCAGATCAAATACATTCATCATTATTACTGTGAAGAATCATTAAAATATCCAATATATTATCTGGACAATTATCAGACCTGACCACATGCCATAACTTATTACAGTTGGTTTTATCAAATGCCGTGCTCAAGTCCATAAAGGCAAAATAAGTGGGTTATTTTTTGATATACAAGAAATGGGCAATTATCAGGTAAAGATTTAGGCCCTGTTCCATATTCCCCAATTTTGGTTTAAAGCCGTACTGTGTAGGCAAATCTATAGCTTGCTTAGATACCCAAGCTTCCATCTAATCCAAGAGGCACTTCCCGAATAACTAGTATTTAGGGTGGAGCTGTTGCGCATGAGAGAAAATGGCGGCTCTCGTGTGAGCTCCGGCTAGACCCAAGGCCGCAAAGCCAGAAAAGATAATTAGCAGGCACCGGTTATCCACGATTTTTGGAGAGAATGTGTAACAATATCATCAGGCTGCCCACACGAAATTTCAGGCTGATCGGTGCAGAGATTCCAGAGATAAGAACCCATTTGGTCGGCGGGCGGCCCAGGAGTCGGCAGCCGGTGGGAGGAGAGCGGAGCCCTGCCCCAAGGCGGCTGGTGTGGCGGCATCGAGCTGCTCCTGTTGCCCATCCAGCAGGGGGGAGCCGCGGCTACCCCGGGTGTCGTGGGCCACCCGCTGGCCCCCCTCCGCCTTCGTCACCTCGGAGGCCCGGAGGGTTGGCGGCCTGCTCTGGGTCTGGACTGCATTTGTAGAGGTGGGCCCTTCTTGCTCCCGGCGTGTAAATCAGCACCCATCGCACAATCAGTGAGTCACCCCGCTGCACCCTGCGTACTCGGGGTCTGTGGGACAGGCGTTTACAGATCCTTGTGCTTCACTCATCAGCGAAACGAGGGAGGGCCTATCTGCACCGCCCGCGCGGGCCACACCTAACCTCGATCCCTGGAACTGTTGGCCCCCCATGTGCCAGAACTGGCGCTCCACTCGCCCATGGATCTGTAAGAAACAGTGGACACTGCTAATAAAGCTACGGCTGGGCGCTGATTCCGCCGCCGCGGGGCCCGGAGCGCTGGGGGCGGCATGAAGATATAGCGCAGAGTAAATTGTGGTAGAACCACCACGGCCCTCACATTGGGCGCTGGGATAACCCACATCTCCCAGCCCGGAGACGATGCCCAAGAACCTTGGCACGAAGAAAGGTAGAGGAACCATCGATAAATTCACGACCGCGATGCAGAAGGGGACGGGGCCCGAGGGGGATCGGGAAACACCGGAACACGAGAAGCAGGCACCGCCGGCTACAATGATGGACCCCCAGGCCGTTTTTCAGGCGATGCAACAGGGCTTCGCTACACTCACGGACAAGTTGGATGGGATCACGGCAAGTGTCGCCAATATAAAAATACAACTTGACAAGACAACCACTTGCATGACTGAGGCGGAATCCAGGATATCTGGCACTGAGGACGCTTTAGAGGCCCTGAAAAACACGGTATCCACAATGGCTATCGAACTTGGCACAGTAAAATCCAAATGTGAAGATTTGGAGGCAAGATCCCGGAGAAACAACATCCGCATTATTGGCATTCCGGAAGGGGCCATAAAAGGATCAATGGAGAAGGCAGTAGAGGACCTCCTACATACACTACTGGGTGATCCCGGATGATCGCTGATGTTCATAGTCGATCACTGGCTCCGATGCCAAAACCCGGGGCATACCCCAGACCCATCATAGCGCGCATGATAAATTACAGGGATAGAGACTTGATCCTAAAAACCGCCAGAGAAAAACAGGAGCTCAAATGGGAGGCAAATGTTATCCGCATCTTTCCAGATTTCACCCTAGTGGTCCAACAGGAAAGGAAACTATTTACAGGGATCAAGAAAATGCTACGCGAACGACAAGTGCAATTGCAATGCTCTACCCCGCCAGGCTCAAAATCCAACACCAAAACAAGTCATATTTCTCCACATTTCCCGAAGAAGCGACGAACTTCATAGAAACGCATATTCCTCAATGGGCGGGCCTAAAAGTATGCGCGATGTGAACAAGACTGAAGCCTAAACATTACCACCACGTTCTTGAAGTGAAAAGGTACAACAACGCCAGAGGTTTCCACCCTGGAGGCCCACATCAGGGATGTCAAAGTAGAATGTACATGTTCAATCTGCAATGGAAACACCGTCCCAGAAGTCGTCAGGATGAGCGAGAGCAACATACGTGAACCGGACACGATACCTATAAGAAGCTGGCTTGGGCACTGGAGACGCCGCAGCCGACCTGCAGCAGGTGCTCATGATGTTGTTGGGAGGGGAGGGATGGATGTCTAATGGCACAGTTAAAGTTAGCGGAACTGTGAGGGAGGGGGGAGGGTTTTGCACGGGAGTTTTGGGGTTTTGTTATAAAGAAAAAAGCACACAGATATCAGATATGTCGATATTTCAGTCCACAATGACAGATTATAGGGGACCACATGGCAGTGATCGCCCCATTGACAATGGCTAAATTAGACAACGACAACATTAATATGCTCAGCTGGAATGTAAGGGGCCTGGGTTCTAGGATTAAGAAAAGGAAGATCCTGGCCTACCTCAATAGGCATGGTGCCAGGGTAGTCTTCTTACAAGAAACACATTCTGTTCCACGACAAGGAGAACAATTGATGCCCAGTTGGGGCTCACATCAGTATTTCACGACATACTCCAGCTGGGCGAGACGGGTAGCAATTCTGATTCATAAAACACTGTCCTTTGAATTTATTGATGTTGAGTGTGACCCGGGGGGGAGATATGTTTTGCTTCATGGCAATCTATATGATAAAGAATTTGTCTTTCTGAACTTGTATGGTCCGAATATCGACCAACCAGATTTCTATGCCTCAGTGTTTGAAAAACTAGCAAGATACCCAACAGCCCTGGTGATATGTGGGGGGGACTTTAACACAATTCTAGATGTATACCTTGATCACACATCTACGCAAATCAGAACACTGACTAACGCAGCACAGGCAATACACCTGCATATGACAGATCTACAACTGAAAGACGCCTGGAGAACATTGAATCCTACTAGTAGGGAATACACCTACTATTCCACAGTCCATGACATCCACTCCAGAATAGATTTATGGCTGATAGACGGAGACAGCATGGCATGGGCTACAGACTCCCACATACACCCAAGAACTTACTCAGACCACTCACCGATACAACTGACACTACAAATCCCTGTTAAGATCAACACCAGACCACCTTTGAGATTTAAGCCTGCGGCCTTGAAAGATCTGGTCTATACTAACTCAATGAAACAATATATACAGGACTACTTCGATAATAATGAACACTCGGTCTCTACCCAGTCTATACTATGGCAGGCGTTCAAAGTCTGCGTCAGAGGTCACTAAATATCCGTAGAGGGCGGAATCCTCAAAGACATTAGGAATAGGTTAACTAGACTAGAAAAACAAATATCGTCCCTGCAATCCCAGTACGCATCCTCCCCGTCACCCCAGCTCAGCTCTGAATTAAAGACCAAATTTGACGAATACACCGAACCTGCAGATCAAGAGGTCAGATACTTTGATCGACCAACTGCAGCTCGTAGATATGGGGAAGGGGAACGCCCGGGGAAATTATTAGCAAGAGCAGTACGTGTAGGGAATGGCCCTACAACTATACCCTGCATACAGATGCCTGACGGCACGGTATCCACAGACCAGGACAAACTGAAGGAAACCTTCTATGCCTACTATAAAGACCTATACTCCCCGCAAAGTGCTGTAACAGACGCTGAGATAGAGAGCTACCTAGCCCAGATACCCACAACCCTTTTAGCAGATGTCACTAGGGAATCACTAGAGACACCCATCACCGAGCCCGAAATACTTGAAGCAATAAAAGCACTCCCCAACGGGAAAGCGCCGGGCTCGGACGGACTAAGTGCTGAGTTCTATAAGGAGTTCAGTAGTGAACTAGCTCCCAGGCTTCACGCTGTATGGATGGAGGCACTGGACACAGGAGAACCCCCCAAAACCACCAGGGAAGCTATAATTACACTCCTGCTGAAATCAGGGAAGCCCCCTGGGGAATGTGGGTCATACCGGCCTCTATCCTTAATAAATACGGATGCCAAGATCCTGGCCAAGATAATAGCAACCAGGCTTACACCACTGATGCCTTATATGATACACGAAGACCAGGCTGGGTTTATATTGGGTAGATCTACGGCAACGAATATAAGGCGATGTCACCAAATCATTGCCTCAATACCCCCAGAAACCAAAGGGATAGCGGTCTCCCTAGACATGCGGAAAGCATTTGACACTGCTCATGGCTGTTCCTGTTCGGGGTGCTACGGAACTATGGATTTGGCCCAAATTTCATAAAGTGGATCCAAATTCTCTACACACGGCCACACGCTAAGATTAGAATCAATGGGTCCCTCACAGACATACTAGAACTACTGGGGGGCACCAGGCAGGGCTGCCCACTCTCCCCGCTACTCTTCGCCCTAGTTATAGAACCCCTTGCGGGCATACTCAGATCCCGTTATAGTACATACGGGATATGGCTTGAAGGTAAACCGCATATTATAACGCTTTATGCGGATGATATTTTGTTATACCTGAAGAACCCGGACCGCACATTGGGCATGGTGCTGGCTGCAGTGAAAGAGTTTGGCGAATATTCAGGTCTACGCCTGAATCCCAATTAGTCAGAGATATTCCCGCTCACAGTTGCCACCATGCAGCCCCAGAACCTACACGGTCTCATATGGAGCCCAGTACACATTGTTTACCTAGGCGCTGCTATCGCCAGATCCGCTCAACTGTCCCGAACACTGAATTACAATTCACTGGCAGATGCACTTTGCACCAAAATAAAGGGCTGGAATCCCCTGCCCATTTCAATGATGGGGAGGATAGCAGTATTTAAAATGATAATTTTGCCTAAACTTTTCTATTTGTTCAGCACAGTACCGGTGTGGCCGGGTCGCGCACTACTCTCCAGAATCAACAGTGCATGCATAGCGTTTGTATGGGGTGGCCACTCAAGGCTGAGCTGGAGGGTGCTAACAGATACGTATCCCAGAGGCGGCCTAATGGCCCCCGACATGGAACTGTATTACCTGGCAGCGCAGGCGCAATATACTACCAACTGGGCTATATGCTTCCTCAACCCTGGCTCCCCACAGCCCCCTGTGAAAGAATAGGAGGCAATATTGGCTCTGCAGAGAATCACTAGCCCCACACTCAAACGATACAACACTATACACCCATCCAATGTCACAATCACTGCATGGGCCAAAATAGCTGATATGTTTGGAGCCAGGATGTTATACCACCCGAGCATGCCAATATGGGGTGACCCCCACACACCCTTCCCTGTAGATAGTGCAGTGGCAATGCACTGGAGTGCCAGAGGCATCACACAATGGGGTCAGTTGTTCCGGGATAACCACTTTCTGAAGTGGGATGAGATTAAAGACACGGTAGGAAATACAAACACGCACAGACAGCAGTTGGATAAGGTTGCAGCAGCCACACAACGGATCTACCCAACATTCCCGAATGAACCCGAAATAAACATGGGACTTGGCTACAGATTCACGGGGGGGACTCAGAAAGTCACAGCCTCGGCTCTCTATAAAACTATAATGCAAACACGCCCAAAAGCACCCCACGCTGCAAAGGCCGGTTGGGAGCGGGATCTGGACCAACCGATAGAAGATCAGGATAGGGCCCAGATCTGTGCACTGACTAAGCTGATATCATGCAACTCTAGATTCAAACTGATTCACTATAAAATTATCCACAGAACCCACTACATGCCGGTGAAACTCAAGCGCCTATACCCTGCTCTCTCTGGCAACTGCCCAAGATGTAGTTCTGAAAATGCTAATATATACCATATGTTGTGGAACTGTGTAGAACTGAGAAAATATTGGGCCGGGGTCTGCGGAGCTCTAGATAAAATGGCAGACCAACCGGTCGAATGGACACCGCAGTTGTGTATACTAGGTGCGATTGGGAAAATGAACCCAACTTGTTGAAAACTGCTCAATTTAAGTCTGCTGTTAGCAAAACATGTCATATTGATGAGGTGGGAGAATGCTCGGCCGCCAAAAATAGAAGACTGGAACAATGACATGCTGTGGGCTAACGACACTGAAGAACTGTATGTAGACTCAGTGATGACCCCCTTTAAACCCAGGAATATATGGGCGCGATACAAGCAATACCTGGCGGATTCATCTGCCCCGGATGACCTAAATGTAACGTAAAACCAGCCAATACATATTATATGCTCACCGAAATTGAATGTCGCAAATGTATATGCTTAATCTGTGTGCAATGTTAAATAAAGTTTAAAAAAAAAAACTAGTATTTAGGATGGAAATTGGACGATAAGATTGAAGACTTTTCCTGGAGCCCTTTTCGAAAAGAGGCACTACAATTGCTCTTGTCCACTCTTTCGGTATCATGTTAATGTCTAGTCTGACATTAAATAAAAAAAAATGGTCAGAATTGGGCCCCAAACCTACAGATGATCTTGATAATGATCAGCTAGTATCCCATCCGTACCTGGAGATTTGTTCCGTTTCACAAACTTAATGTCTTTAATCACTTCATTATATGAAAAACTGAGTTTATGATTGTTATTTCTTTGGCAAACCATCATTGATGAAGAACCACTCAATTCAGCGAACGCCCGTGTAAGCGCTTTATAGTTGTTGCTAAAGTGTTCCACACATCGATATTCACGATGCTTGACAGCAGCCCAGAGAGCTGCTCTTTATAGGCCAGGACACTATTCACCACCTCCCAAAATTTTTTTGGAATCTTTTCCTCTACTTGACATCTCCAAATTGTGCCAACACTGTTGGTCTAAGTCTGCTTTTCATTTCCTGTGCTGGCATTTATAGTTTGCTCTTACCCACACCATTTCCCCTTTAGATGTCTCTTTTTTTTTAAAGTAAACACATCAACTGTTTCTTTGCCACCATACAGTTCTTATAAAACCAACCCTGCTTATAGTCTTTCTTCACATCTTTTGCCAATTTCTTAACCGTTGCATCAAAGATATTTGACATAAGACTCATATACATCTGTACAGTCATCACCGTGGTTTCTTTATCATTTAAGAAGACCATGAAACTTTCCATATTTTCCCTCATAATCTCATGACCTTTGATACGTTTATTCGATGCATCCCATCTGAGTATTTTGGTGGAATTCCCCTGACAGGTGATCTCCAATAGATGTGAATATTGATTCCATTTTACTTCCATCCCATCCCACTTAAAAACCAATTCCAAGGCATGATGATCGCTAAACAGGTCTGTATTTACTCGTAAGTTCTTTACCATGTACCATTAATTTTTAAGATGAAATAATCAATAGTTGAGCCTCCTCTTGTACTTCTAAGGCACATGGAATATCATCAGAAAATCTGCCATTCATGGTTCTCATACGTGATTCCATCACACAGTGAGCCCATATCCTCACATTCTCGGGTCCACCATCTATGGAGGCGGGATATTCAATGATACATTTTCGTCTGCATCAAATAGACCTTCTGTTTGGGCCATTTCCCAACTTTATGTTTAAACCCCCACCACAGATTGTCATTGGGCCCTTTTCTGATGGCTGGGTGAAGAGTTTTTTAATCTCACATTTTAAGAGAGAAATTGGGTGTATAAATGTATTTACGGAGCAACTTTTGTATATATTTATAATATATGTATATAGGATTTCCACTTGGGAATATTATATTAAGCACTTGGATTGGCACATTCAAGTGTTGACCCCCATGTTAATTACCTTGCAATTAAGTGAGCACTTCACCAAAATGGCAAGACCACCATAATATCTAGCCTGTTTTTCTTTATTGGCCTCGATTTGATAGACTATATAACCATCAAAAACCATCTCCTCTCTTTCCCTGGTCTGCAAAAAGATTAACAATAACTCATGCAGTACCCATTCCGATTTTGTAACAGTTAGTTCATCATAAGCCCCTCCAATATTCCATGAGGTTAGCAATATACTTTCCCTATTGTTAGAGACGTTCATACCATTTCTTTGCATATTGAAGATATTTGGTTGTAGTTCCATACATTGTCCTGCATCCTCCTAGTTTCTATCGATTGATGTACATCTAATCTGCCATTTGTGGCCTCCATCAGTCAATCTCTTCAACGAGGTCCACGGGTCAAATCTGTTTGTCATGTGCAGGTAATTTAGCACATTTATCTGCTTAGTTGCCATTAAGGTTTTCCCCCCACTACTTGCCACTGATTTAACGTGTTGCAGCTGTAATCGTTGTTCTTCCTCATGCCAAGACCATCCTGGAAAATCCTTCTTCACATGGGGCACATGATTAGGATAACAATAAGACAGAGATAGCATCCTAGTACATTACCTTTTAGAAACATGACTCAAATTTGGACCCAATACATAAGCTGCAACATGATAAGAATTAAAAGATACAACACTACAATCTCATTTGTCCGCTTTGTTAGTGGCTCCCACCCAACCCACACTTCTTGCAATGATGATAGAGCTGGGGTTTATATGTGGTCCATGCACCCCAGCCATTATCCAATGGACAGCTTTGTTAATTCGAGCGACTGTGGATTCAAATGCATCCTTACACAGAGGTTCTACCCCCACTATTACACCAACTAGTGGGGCTGCTGCAGGTGGCAAACTTACAGATGTTTTAATTTCATAGTCTTTTAACAATGGTGTACTTTAATCCACCAGCTCTTTTGCCACCCTAGTAGAATCTTTACTTGGCCCATTGTAGGCCTCCTGCCTTGTATTTAGGTTCGATATTGCCTCTTCCACAGGCTCCCTGGTCCACTGTGCAGTAAGCACTGCCTTCTGTGCCATTATTATCTATATTCTTAACCTGTGTTTGATTAATTAAATCATGAATAGCACCTTGTAAGCAACTTGCCTCCTTGTTGGTCTGCTTGACTGCATCATCCATTGCATTCATTTAAAAATACCATATGGGCTGTAGCAAATCCTTTAAAATTGTTCCCACACTTTCCTTAAAAGTCTCGACTAGGGTGTTTACTGCTATTAAACTTGTGTCTTGGCTTCTATCTGGAGGTGAATCAGAGTACAAACCAAGTGATTCTTCTAATTCTCCATTGTTCAACCTCCCATTCAAAATGATCCCGCCCTGGTCATCACTTGCCTCATTCATCCTACCACCTTCACGCAAATCATTCAATAAAGTTCCCAAAATAGGGGTAACTGTGTTTACCAAATTACCCCCCACCCTCCACCCTGGATTGAATCACTTCTTTGACTTCAACAACTTCCACAATTTCAGCTTCAATGACTTTTTCAGCGCCCACCCCCTTTGCTTTTTTCGCTATGTCAGGAAAACTAGATGCCAACTTTCCCTCCTTTGCTGGTATGAATGGTGCCTCATCACAATTATTAGACAGACACATTCTGGTGGCCAACAACTCTTTCTCAACAATCATACATTTCTCTACTAGTTTCCCTGAATTTCCCCAAAAATAGGAATCAAGTAACGACTGTGTTTACATATTTAGATTTTCATTTTGTGTGGTAACTTTCTTTTAATACTTTTTGTCTTTAGTTTCTTCCAATTTGGTATTGACGTTCTTCTTGCCCACCATGAAATATGCACTGCACGGCACATTTTAGTCTAATTTAAATCTATATAAAGGCCCGTGCAAATGCCAGAAGAAGAGCACAGATAAAGAGACACTATACTGCGACTGTAACCATAAAAAAAATGGAAAAACTTGAACATCTAAGCACATAAGTCACACATAACTCACAATGATAAACATATAAATGTGAAATCAAGAAGAATCAAGAAAGTACAAGTATGAACAGGTGAAAACAAATATAAACAGATATGATGCAGGAAACTACAGAAGCAAGGCATGCCTGAATGTCTTGAGGGAGTGCCTGAATCTGCCTTGCCCCCCTTTACCTCCCCCTTTCTCCCCTTGGTCTGTTAGGATGGTAAACAGCTGGGAAAAGCCTTTACCGACATGTACTGGCCACATTTAGTCACACTGAGTCAAGGGCAGACTTTCTGCACCTTCAGAGTTCAAGCCAGGTTGGGTGAGTCAGTGAATAAGTCAATATGAGATAATACAACAGAGAACTGGAGTTCCACAGGCTTAAATAATCAAAAGTCTGCAAAGGGTGGGGTATACTGGGAATATACTGGGTATACTGGGCATATGCCTTTTGGATACCTTCACACTGTTGTGCCTTTGACTTATAGTTAGCATATAGCTGGGCATCAAACATTCAGGCGGGTCTCACCAACCACACTGGGTGCCGGAGCCTTAAACTTCACATTTTTCAGAGAACAGAAACACCTCGTACTCGACCCTCCAGCAATTTCAGCAATTCCCTTGGTCCTTTTTTATCCTGCTACCAGTTTCCTATAGTGCCGCAATTCTGCAACTCCACTGCCCCACAGGGAAGGCGTGCCCTTGCAACACCGAACTTGGAAAACCAAATGGGCAGCACACCGCACTCCACTCGCCACGCACCAGGAGCACTTGGATCCAGCGGGAAGAGCAGTAACAGCCCACCTCATGCCCACTCCGCTCTGCTCGAGGATAGCTTTTGAGAGCGTAGAGCGGCCCCTCCTTCTGTGTCGCACCTCCAGGCAGACTGTAAGGAGAGGAAGACTTGGACTGCCTTCCTTCCCAGAGATTAATACTGAATAATGTTGTATAGCTCCTTAACCAGTCATTTTCAAGTTTAAACAAGGCTACTAAACACATTTGTGCTGGGCCTAAGGAAGACTCTATCCTGTCTTTCATTTTGGATTCAAGCACCTTCAGCCTTCCTTATGGGATACGGTTTATCCAAAGATATGTGACCTCACTTAGTGTGCGGTTCAAGTCCCACTGCAAGGACCACATCCACAATATGTATGCACCCATATTTTTCTGGAATTGCATTATTTTCTGGCAGTGTGTGTGTTGTAACTTGATCCTGGCCACCAGGGGCGTGTGCTCTGTCGTGTGACACAGTTGATAAAGGGGCGAGGGGCTCCCCCACTTGCCAGTTATGCCACCAAATCACTGACTCCCGTGTCTCCCGGAAGCCAAGTGCAGGAGGGGGCCCGGCCTTCTCCGGCTCCATAACAGTGGTGTCCACAAGCCACAGTAATTCAGGTGGTGCCTATGCCAACAACAAAAGCAAGTGATAATGCTTTTCAAAACGTGTTTTTATGGCTACCAGTGCTACACTCACTATGAATTCTGTCTGCCATTTAACCATCCACTTGCAGACTGAACCCATATGGATTCAAGTATCTATGCCCACAGCTACATGCAGGCAGAAACGCAAGCAGTTGCCCTCATGAAGAAGCAATGAAAGTCGCTGTTGATTTTCTCTACTCCATGCCACCGCTTTGTCCAGGTAAACCAATGAAAATAGGATGTACCTTAAAACAGGCGAAGTGCTGCTTTTTATTTTTTATTTTTGCGCGTCGGTTTCCGCCCACTTTAAAATCAGCAAAATATTTAAGTCAAACCCAGCTACGTCAAAACTGCACATGATTTGTAGCAAAAGTTTTATAGCAAATATTCAGTACTGTTAGCCCAAGCTAAGCAAACTTATTACACTGGAGATACCTGATTTGTAATACCTGTAAAATATTGGTGCCCACCTTAAACACTTAAACAGTCTAGGACTGAAGATTGGGTTCGTAAATGCCATTGGTCATCAACAGTTAGGCAAGGGAACTGGATAAAAGATTCTAGGACTGAAGATCGGGTTAATAAATGCAATTGGTCATCAACAGTTAGGCAAGGGAACTGGATACAAGATTCTAGGACTGAAGATTGGGTTAGTAAATGCTATTGTTCATTAACAGTTAGGCAAGGGAACTGGATTGAAGATTCTAGGACTGGAGCTAGGAATATACTGGGATCATGTTCTTCAATCTCTAGGTGTAACTTGATGAGAGTAATCAACCTCTCCAGTATTTAAAGTTCCAGAACATTAAGTGAACCATTGTCGTTCTGTGCAGGCCATTCATTCCATAAGCCCAGCTGGTTTTACTATATTTAATCTGTGCCAAAAATGTGTTTAGAACTTTTTTAAAAATGTTACTATGCCGTTATACAGCCACAAATCACCATTGTTGTAGTATCAGGGTGCCCAGTGTTCTCCATGGTGCGGTGTAGTTTGCCATCACCAGGGATATCCAGACATTAGTCAACTGTAAGAGGGAAAATTAGCGAGGAAATTCATGAGTTTGGAAAAGTGGGAATTAAATGCTACAAAACAAGGAGGGATAGATGCAGTGGGGGAAGAATGCTTTGTGATAGCATGAGTACATGTCAGCCCTGGTAGGCGGACCATTGCTCTGCAAAATGAGGATGAGCATATGTTAGAAAATGATATGCCTGATAATAAGGTTGTGGTTCCAAGGCAGATTTAGAGAATTGTAAATTAGTACACAATGGAGTTCATGTTCCAATAAACCGTAACGTAAATGGAAGGCTTTAACACATTCCATTCTCACCTAAGGTAATTTTGAATCATTTGTATGGCGGAGAGGAGGGGCAGAACGCAAACTGCATGGATTTTCATGCTGGCACACATTCTGGAGATCCCTATGGGGTCCGCCAGCTTTACGCTCCAGCGGATCCTTTCTACATGCTGCTTGCCACGCTACCATGGCAGGCAGCATGTCAAATTACAATGAAACACTGCCCGACATGTTATTAATTGAAATTGCGAATACTGCTTGCCATGTGCCCTTAGTAAGCAGTGTCCACAATTGATATTAAACCCTGCCAGACAGGCAAATTTGTCAGGGAGGATGTAAATGTTATTGTGAGTGCCACTTGCCATGCGTGCTTGTTAAACAGTGTTCACAATTACAATTAAACTCATGTCAAGCAACACGCTCAGATGGCAAGCAGCACTCACAATTAAAAGTAATCAATGTCTGGCATGCTAGCATTAGCAAAAGAAAAGAAGTGATGGCTGGAAGATTTAGGATGACTCTAAACCTATGGCATTGCTCTGGACAACTCTCCAGACCATCATTCTTTGCCTGAAAAGCCATTACAAAAGGGGAAAGATAGAGGTTTCAGTTTGCTCTCAGTTTGCATATCGGAGTGCAAAGTGCAGAGCAAAAGGACAGCACATTTACACCTTTCCTTGCAAATGTTACAAAAGGGGAAAGATAGAGTATTCAGTTTGCACTCAGTTTGCATATCGGAGTGCAAAGGTGCAGAGCAAAAGGACAGCACATTTACACCCTGCCATTGAAATGTTGAAAATGTGGTGGCGGTTAGCCAACTACCTGTATGTCAACACGTAACGGTTTGCCTCCGTCAAATTAGGAATTAATGGAACAAGAGCTCCAGCGTAAATGTGAATGGATGAGGGGCTTGAGTGTCTGCTTGGGAAATTCTGGAAGTTTATTTTTTTCATTTTCCTGGGCGTATCTATACATTGCACCCAAGTGCAGACTCCAGAATATAAATTCTGTGACTGTCAAGCCACAGCAAAAACTGGCAAAGTCAAGAATAGACTGTGTATAAAGGTGCATGTTGTTGGAAACAGAAGAGAAAGGAATGGACTTGTTAAACTGGAAGAGTAATATTAAAGAACTTGCATCTTGGTGCCAACAATGTTCTTTTTGGTTTTCCCAGGTCACGTCGTGCAAGATTTTATTTGTGTTCACAGTGAGCCCAGGTGGTGCCTTTCTTGGAAGTAGGCTATCAAATTAGCCTTCAATAGTGAGAAAGTATAACTTGATCTCCCAATGCAGATGCGTTAATTGGACTATGGGAAAGGCAAAGTTAGACGTGTCACCAAACCTGGAAGTTAGGTAGAGTAGGGCTAGATGTATGTACTTCTTCGTGCAATGACAGGGTGGCTCCCTTATCTCATGATGTGCTATTAAGCTTTGGGCTTAACCGCAAGACTATCACAAACTTTGTACAGCGCTATATGGCACAGTAAGGGCACCTCACAAGCCAAGAAACATGAACACCAATGTGCCCATGGAAAACATGCTGAAATTACCCCAACCCAATTTCCTTGGACTATATTCTTTTTCACTTTTTTAAGGGTTCATATAACTTATCATGTCTCCACCATAATGTATAATTGGAATGTAATATTTGGGCTTTTTATGAAAGAAACCCAGCAAACATAGTTGCCTTCAATCCTCCTTTGGCAAAAGCCTATGGTGAATAGTAACCAAGCTTTATACTAGTAGTTTGGTGCATCTCTGTGTGGATCTAGTGCTTAATTAGTGCTCGCAATCATTTTCCCAACAACATAGGTCCCTTTCTGCCGTTTCAGGAGCCATCACACCTGGACGTAGAAAGATTCCATCTTTTATCCTGTACCGAAATAGCCCATGCTGCAATAGCATGCCATAGCATAAAGCATCATCAGACCCAGGGAGCAACCTCAAATGTGGGATTTTAATGGGGATGGGAAAGTAACCTAAGTATTCTAAAGACTGCATCGGTTGGGGCATTAGTCACCCCATAAAGGAACAACATGATGGATTCGCTTATATAGCAATGTTGGCCTGCTGTCCAACTGGGCTTAAAGCTAACGAGTTTGCATGCTCGCCGGGGGAACGTTTGTAGAACTCGTTCATGGTGTGCACGTTCTATCTGCGTAGCATGCAAGGCAAACCTTCTCCCTTCTGTAGATGGCATGATACACGAAATTCAGTCTGCCAAGGCAAATGGCAAAAAGCGGATATGTGCCACCCTCAGAAATTCTGAGCAGGGTGAAGGCGAGAAGAGTGGCAACTGCACATACAATGCATCCAGGATTGTACATGGATGCGAGGCAGCCATGAAGAAATATGCCATAGGTGGGGTGTCTCCTGTGAGAAAATGTCCATGGACTGTACTCGATAAATGAAAAGAATGTGGGCGTTGTAGCATATGCGCATGTTTAGCACAAAACAATGCATTAGCACCATGAATAATAACCTTAACTTATTAGAAAAGCTTACACCTGAAGTGGTGGTAAGAGGGATAAGAACCACTTTTGAGCTGCTCCTTTTTACTGTTATAATTTCAATGTCTAAAGACATGAAAGGTACAGAGTACAGCCGAAAATTAAAACGTACATTTTGCGGGCTAGTCAAGGCATGTCGAGTCTGAGTACATCTAAGAGCATCTAATGTCCCAATAGTTTTGTACACAGCGACGAGGCACTTTGTATTTGGTTCACATTTTGTTTTTTTTATCTAAAGGGAGAGGTGTAAGCGGTGAGTTGAGGTTTTTTAGTGGATGGGTTAGAGTGGGATTATCTCATTGTTTCAGGCATCTGTGTTGGGCGTGTCTGCCCTTGATGTCTGCAGGAGTGTTGCTTTGGCGGTTCATTCATCTGGTTCTGCCCTGGGTGGTGGCATGTCTCTGTGACTGTGTGGTGACCTGTGAGTGGGAAGGTGGTGGAGGTCTCCCCTCCCCAGGGTTGAGAATGCTAAGGTTGTGGGTTGCACTTTGGTTGTCAGTGGGGTTTGCCTGCCCTTGCCTCCCTGAGCTCCTGTGGTGTGGTCTCCTCCCTCCGAATCCTAAGGATCCCCTGTTCTGTTGGGTGCTAGGTAAAGATTAGAGCTCCTTCATCTTCAGCTATGGTCCCTCTCTTGGGCTTTGCCTAGCAGAGAGTTTTGGCTTGGGAGAGGCTAGGGAGAGGTTGAATCCTGGGTTTCCTCCTTCACTCGCTACATATTGCTGTGTGCGCTTGTTTCTGGTGCGTTCTATTTCCATTGGTGTCTGTTAGTTGATTCCTTCTGGTTCTGCGGTAAAGAGAAAGGTTTTGAATAGTTTCCTGAATTTTAGGTGGATCCTGAATTGGGTTTTTCTTTCGGAAGTGTGTTGCACATTTGTGCTGCCAGGTGGGAGAATGAGGATGCCCCAAGTTTTTCTCTTGTGTTTGATTTGTGTTTTTCTCTTGTGTGTGATTTCGGTTCCAGCGGATGTTATTGCTTGATCTGAGTGTTCTTGTCGGTTGGTAAATGGTTATTTTCTTTTGTAGGAATTCTGCTCCTTGGCCGTGGACTGCTCTGTGCGTTATGCACATCGTTTTGAAAGTGATTTGATGTTTGATTGGCACACAGTGTAGCATTTTTAGTGCTGAGTTGACGTGGTCCCTTCATAATAGTTTAAGGAGGAGTCTGGCCGCTGCGTTTTCTATATGTTGCAGTTTCTTCAGCAGGTGTTCTGGCATTCCGAGGTAGAGGCTGTTTGCTGAGTCAATTCCTGCTATGATGAGGACGATGATTGTCAGTGTTTTATAAGCAAAGGACAGGAATGGTAGGATTCTTTTTATCAAGTGTAGGAGGAAGAAGCATTTCTTGATTATTGCACTTACTTGTGGTTGTAATGTTAGCACGTTGTCCATTAGGATACCAGGGCTTTTGAGTATTTTTGATGGTGTGGGTGCTGTTCCTAGTTCTGTGGGCTATGGTATACAGATGTTATTTTCCAAGTTTTTGGGTATAACCATGATTGCCTGGGTTGAGGTAGAGGCTGTTTGTGTTCATCCAGTCGTAGAGTTATTTGAGACATTCTCCCAGTATTGCGTTCTCTTCTCGTACTTCTTCGATTTAATATATGATTTGTCTGTCATTGTGTAGTTGTAGCATGTGAGTCTGTTTTTCTTTGTTTCTTGATGATCTTTATTAGCGGGTACAGGTAGATATTGAAGAAAAGTGAGGAAAGGGATGATCCTTGTGGTACTCCACAGTTGGTTTCCGGGAGAACAGATTTGAAGGCTTTTATCCAGACAGTTTCTGTTCTGTTTGCTAGAAGTGATTTCATCCAGAGTCTGTTATTCCTATATCTTCTATTCTCTTGATGAGGATCTCATGGTTGATCATGTCGAATGCTGCGGAGAGCTCGAGTAGTATCAGGAGCAAGTTTGTGTTTGAATCTGTGCATGTATTTAGGTCGTCTCAGATAGACAAGAGTGCTGTTTCTGTTCCTCTTGGAGGTCTAAATCCAACTTGTGCGTGGTCCAGCAGCTGTTTTTATTTCTGTGTGTTCCTGTGTTAATTTGTAGATGTAGATTTCTAGCAGTTTTGCCTGGTAGGGGATGTTTAAGATAGGTTTGTAGTTGGTGAGATCTTCCACATCGCCTTTAGTGTCCTTGAGGAGTGGTTTGATGTGACCGTGGTACTTTCCCAGTTGTGAGTGATAGATTAAAGAAGTTTCTGTAGCATTCCAGTGGTGCGCCCTGTGTGAGGATTGATTTGTAGATGATTGGAGGACAGGGCTCCATGGGGGAGCCTGCTTTATTGCTATGTCTTACCAGCTTGACTAATGTCTCTACTGAAATTTGTAGGAAGAATTGGAGTTTATTCTGTGGTGCCACAGTTGGCGGGGTGGGTTGTGTGTTTTGGTCGACTGGTCTGCTTTATATGACTTGATGGATGTTGCAGATTTTATTTTTGAATGGGTGTGCATAGTTGTTGCTTAGTTTCTGTGAAGTTACCAGGGTGTTGTTGCATCCCAGTGGGTTCCTCATTTCATTTATGAGGTTGAACAGTTCTTTTTTGGTGTTGGAAGCTTTTGTGATTCTTTTGTCATAGTATTTCCTTTTGGCCTTTTGAATTTCCTTTTTGTAAGATCGGATTTGTTGTTTATATTGTGATCTTTTTTGCCTGGTGGTACTCTTTCCTCCATTCTAGTTCAAGCTTCTTGTTCTTCCTTTTCATGGCACTCTGCCAGGGTTAAACCATTTTGCCATTGCTCTTTTTCATGATGGGGTGAAAGGTTTTTCATGGGAGATGCCGTTGATTGTTTCAGTGATCCATTTATGAAGTAGCTCTGTTTTTCCATCAAGGTCGCCTTCGTCCAGGTTAGTGATTGGTGGTTTTGTGAGTTCAAGTTGTTCTATTAAGTTGCTTGCTTTGATGATCTTCCAGTTTCTTTTGTGGTAGTTGGGAGTTTATTTGGAAGTCCCAGAGCTTTAGTTGGTAGCTTGATCACAAATGGAATGATGAGGTGGTCGCTGCAGAGTATCTGTATTGGTGGTGCAGTGGTGATAAGGTTTCTGTTGGCGAAGATTGCATCAAGCATGTATCCTGTTGTGTGTGTGTTGCTCCTTCAACCAGTTGTCACAGTTTCATTTTTTTTTGTTGCTCAATTAGTGGTTTTTGTGAGTTTGCGATTTCTTCTTCAAACCAGATGTTGAAGTCCCGAGGATTATCAGATGTTCATGTTGGATGGCTATGTTGGTGATGGCTTCTGTGAAGTTTTTGACGGAAGTTCCATCTAATGCTGGTGGTCTGTAGACCAGTATGCATTTTTTGTTTGTTTTTCGGATTTACTGTGAGGTGAAGGAAAAGTGATTCACAGTTTTTGATGTTTACTGGTTCATCTGTTTTTATTTTCAGGTGTTCCATGAATGCTATTGTAAAACCTCCTCCTCTTTTTTCTTTCCTTTTTAACTGCGTGCACTTGAAGTTGTCACGTAGGCGGCTGTGGAGTGTGATTTTCTAGTTGTTGTGTAACCATGTTTCTGTGATGAATAGAACATCGATGTCGCCATCGCATTGCAGGTCGTATATATCTATGTGGCATGTTTGGACATTGATTATGCGTTGATTAGGTTGCAATTCACTTTTTTGTATGGTTTATTTGTTTTTGAATGTTGGTCTGCTCCCAAGTTGCTCTGAGGGTGTGATGGTGGTTTAGTACCTTCTGGGTCGTCGTTGTGTTGGTCTGGTAGGTTACATATTGGTTTCCTGTTTTCTTCCCGTTGCTCTTCTATATTTTGTTGAAAGAGGTGTCCCTGTGTTTTTGTGATATATGGAGTGAGGGTGTCGATTTTGTTCCTATTCCTTCTGGGTTTTTCTATTCTTTTTCTGTGCAGTTCCGGTACATTGTTGGTAGATCTCGCATTGTTGGTTGAGTTGATTTGTTCCTGTGAGTCGTTGGTCACGAGGTATGATCTGAGATTTATAGACTTTTCTCTAGTCCTGGCATTTGTTCCATTGTCAAACGTGTTTGTGTGGGGTGTTCCACCTTTGTGACTATGTGGTGCGGTTCCATTTTGCTTATTCCTTCTCTTGTTTGTCTTTCTTGTGGTCCTGTTCTTTTTTTTTCATGGCATAATGTGTTCCTTAGGGGTAAATTGGTTTTGAAGTTTGATTTCATTTCGCTTGAACATGCAACAGCCCACATGCAACGTCTTGCAGAATGGGATTGTGACAGTTCTTGGCTTCCTTGCATTTGTGATTATGGTTGTAGTGGTTTAGCACTGGAGGGTGTTCTGGCTTGATATGTGGCGTGGTTGTGGGGTTGGAAGGCTCTCGGTTGAGGTAGCTGTTTGAGTCCTTACCTTACTGCTGGATTTGCATGTGAACGGGGTATGGTGGGGAAGTCCCAGGCTTGATAGGATTCGAGGCTTGCTGTTGGGGCTGGGGGTGGCTATCTCGGTAGAATGTTGTCTAAGCTTCAGAATATAGCAGTAAATGAGAGACACCTCGGTTAATGTTTCCTGGACAGTGGGGAGAAAGGCCTGCGTTTCATAGCACAGTAGTTTGAGAGACACCCCCATATTAAATTTTCCAGGATAGTTGAAGTATGACTATCAGGCCCAACCTGGCTATCTTGTCAAATCAGGCTAGATGCTAACTGTGGTTATGTGGCCCAGTCACATTAAATGTGAAGATTAGCTGTCTTGCAAAATCAGGCTGTCTGCCGTAACCAAGCCAACTGCGAAGTACGGCTATCCGGCTCAGTCAGGCTGAATATGAAATAAGGCTATCAGGTCAGCCCAGTCAGGCTAAATGAATAATGTGGCTGTTGGGTGCAATCAGGTTAAGTGTGAAATGAAACTATCTGGCACAATCAGGCTATCTGGCACAATCAGTCTAAATGTGTAAAATGGCTATCTGGAACAAGAAGGCTAAATGCAGGTTATCTGACACAAGCAGTCTATCTGGCATAAACAGGATATCTGGCTCAATCTGAATAAGTGCGAAATGTGGCTATCTGGCAAAATCAGGCTAAAGGCAGAAAACGGCTGTCTGGTACAATCAGGTTAAAAATGAAATGAAGATGTCTAGCACAATCAGGTTATGTGGCACAATCAGGCTAAATGCAAAATGAGGCTATCTGGTAACAATCAGGTTAAATGCGAGATGTGACTATCTGGCACAATCCAGTTATCTGGCACAAGCAGGTTAATTGTGAAAAGTGGCTTTTTGGCACAATCAGGCTTATCTGGCACAATCAGGTTAAGTGTGAAATATGGCAATCCTGCACAATCAGGTTAAATGTCAAAAGTAGCTTTCTGGCACAATCAGGCTTATCTTGCACAAGAAGATTAAATGCAAAATGTGCCTATTTGGCACAATCAGGCTTTGTGGCACAATCAAGCTAAATGTGAAATGTGGCTGTCCGGCAAAATCAGGTTATCTGGCACAATCAGGCTATCTGTCACAAGCAGGTTACATGCAAAATGTGGCTATCTGTCACAGTCAGTCTATCTAGCACAAGCAGGTTTAATACAAAATGTGGCTATCTGGCACACTGAGGCTATCTGGCACAAGCAGGCTGAATGCAACACTTCGCTATATGACACAATCAGACTATCTGCCACAATCAGGCAAAATGCGAAACGTGGCTGTCTAGCACAATCAGGCTAAACGTGAAATGTGGCTGTCTGACACAATCAGGCTAAATGTAAAATGTGGCTATCTGGCACAATCAGGCTATCTGGCACAAGCAGGTTAAATGCAAAAAGTGGTTATCTGGCACAATCATATTAAATGCTAAAGGTGGCTATCTGCACAATCAGGCTACTTGGCACAAACAGATTGAAAGTGAAACATGGCTATCTGGCACAATCGGGCTATCTGGCACAAGCAGGTTGAAGCAAAACGTAACTATCTGGCACAGTCAGGCTATCTGGTGCTATCAGATTAAATACAAAATAAATAAGGTGGGATTGGGTTGGTCAGTTTACTGGGAGGCAGTAATGGCTGCACCCTCAGCCTGTAACCACACATACTCAGTCAGTGGCTGCTGGATGATGGCTGCAGGTTCCACAGGCTAACACGGTCCAACGTGGTCTGGGGCTGCTACTTTGGGAGCTGCAATCCTTTGCCTTGGGGTCCTTAGTTGTTGGGGTTGCACGGGCAGTGGCTGTCTTGGATTTTTGCTCTAAAAGGGTTCCTCTTCAGCCAATCAGGGGAGATGTGAGGAATGGAAGGAGGGAGCAGTGACGGCAATCAGGAAATGAGAGATGGGCCAGGGTGCAGAGAGTGTGGTAGGCGCTCAATGAGATTAAAAATGAAAATGCCTCAAGTTAGGCCCACAAGGCCTGATAGGTCTCAGGGGGGCCTAGCACACTCACATGCAGTGTCCGATGGAAGTGTCATGCAAGCTAGCGTCGTGGAAGCTAGGCCTCCATTGTGGCTTTCCTCTTCAACTAATCAGGGGAGGTGGGAGGGATGGAAGGTGGGAGCAGTGAGGGCAATCAGGAAGTTAGGCATAGGGAAGAGGGGCTGGGCCCCAGAGAGTGCTCAATGCGATTTAAAATGGCAATGCCTCAAATTTGGCCCACAAGCCCTGATTGTTTTTCAAGGCAGCTGGCGGGACATAACAGAGCTATGTTACTGCCTACAAAATGGCAATGAATGCTTGTTATAAACAGCAATGCCTACTAGCAATGGATGAAGATGCTTGTGACAGGGTGTTAGATGTTGTTAAACAATATCAGCCTCTGACAGCTCATAATTCCAGTGAAATTTGATATTGGGACAGGGACTTCTTTTTCTTGGGAAATTGAGGTAGCTATAGATACTGTCGAGGGAGTGATTTATGACACTGTGGACATTATGAAAGAGGATGAAAACAATAGCGGCCTCTACAAGCACTGCACTCCCAAAACAAGCTACAAACTCTCACAATTTTCTTTAATATGGTAGGAAGATCCATGCACATACACTATGGGCATTCCTTGACAGGTGTTCTTGTCATATATTTTATGAGGAGAAGTTAGATATTTCTCCATATTATTAGTGGTGTTAATCCTTCATCTTCCACACAACTGTCTTGTACATAATCATGTAGATCAGCTAATCTTTGTGCGATGGGATTCTTCTTGTTTTGACCAGATCTGATTTTTAGAAGGGAACGCTGCATTTAAAAAATCCAACAAATAATCCTTGAGCTAGGGGCATTCCCAATTCTGATCTGGTCACTCTCCAAATTCTGGAGAGGCTGGTGGGAGGGCTTCTCTATTATATGTTCCCAAGGATCTACAGACAGTAGATTTTCAACCTCCATACTGTTGCCAATAGTGATTTTTCACATTCATAAAATTTGATCTCTACAGGTAATATTGTTTTACTGTTCCCAAGAAAAGATCCTTAATTTTGATGTGTTATGCCAAATATGGAGCTTGGGATCAACTTATTTCAGTTGTTTTACTGTCTATGTTTGAGATTCCCTTTAAAATATGGGACACAAGTTGACTGATTTTGGCATAATCCTCTATGGGGTTATGACTATAATTAGTAATTCCAAAAAGGCTACACATATCCTGTAGATTTGTGGGGTTCTAAGGCTTCAGATGAACTACAAAATTCTTCTTCTGAGGATTAAGAACCTTGGCTGTAATTTAATGGCCTAGAAGG
Source organism: Ambystoma mexicanum (assembly GCF_040938575.1). Taxonomy (NCBI): domain Eukaryota; kingdom Metazoa; phylum Chordata; class Amphibia; order Caudata; family Ambystomatidae; genus Ambystoma; species Ambystoma mexicanum. The sequence continues at coordinate 1,437,282,392 of NC_090921.1, forward strand.
TTTTCTTTAGTTGTGTATCACTGTGCTTTCAGAAGTGATGATAACTTTGCACCTGTGTTTCTTAGCTGTGTCAGTAATGGGGGATTTCCATCAGGTGTTCATCAACAGTTTTACTTTTAATCATTAGGTCATACACATACATAAGCCAAATTCCCACTTTCAACAAAGTCAGGCATGGCCTTATATAGGAAGATATTGAACTCATTCAGTCTGCTTATGTTCCCAGATGGAGTTCTGGTCCATGCATATTGTATCCCCCAAAGTTAAAGGCAAGACCTACTGGTGTTCACAGAGTACCAAGACAGTCCAATATCCATTAGTAAAATCAATGGAAGTGTATACTTTTGAACCTTGGATCTGTGCAACGCTGTGGTCAATATAAGGAAGAGGCCAACTTGGCCTGCATATCCTCTTTTTCAGTTCTCTTAGGTCTGCACAGAGTCTCCATTGTGCATTTGGATTAAATATCCCTAGTACTGGATTATGTAAAGTACTGTAGATTGGTTGAATAATCCCAGGTGATTTCAAATACTTGATACTCTCCATGATTGATTCCATGGATGCAAGAGGTCATCAGTATTGTTTTACAAAACTGACACCATATTAGGATCCATAGGTATGGTTTTGTAATGAAGACCTTCCTCTTTGCTTCTGCCTTCGCCTCCCCCTCCCCTGCTGATTCTACTCTCTCTCAGCACCATGCACCTGGCCACCCTTTGTCTTCCGGGCCCAGGTACCTGCTCATCTTGACACCCTCACACACTGTCTCTGCACCACCCCTTGCACTGGGGTCTGTATCTGTACCCATACAGACCCCCCCTTTTTTTCCTCAAAACCTGCACTTGCCACTTGCTGGCTGCAATTTCATTGTTTGTTGCCTTTTATTTATTAATTTATTATTATGTATGCTTTTTCCTCCTTACTCCGCACTCTCCTTTTGATCCCCCTTCCATTCACTTCTCCCCCTCCCCCTCTACCATGCACTTGCACATTCTCAATGTCACTGGGCCTAGTAAGATCGTTGTTTTTGTTCTCCCCTGTTCCCCTTCCCTTGCCTTGTCATGCTCTGAAACACTTGTGTATGAGCGCGATAGGAAATATAATATCAATATCAAGTAAATATCAAGATAAGCATTTCTACAATCATATGAATCACCAGAGAACACTTTCTGAAAATCCATAAATATTTGTCTCCGCTTTTGTCTCTGTTCTTCTGTCTCACAGACATTAGCCATATTGATCTATTCTTCTTCCATATGTTATCAGAGACATCTTTATGGGAGGACAAATGGGGCACTTGCCCAAGGCCCCCAACTTGGAGGGGGCCCCCACAAGACTGCCTGATGTAAAGTAAGATTCCAATGTTCACCAGACTTAAATAGCACATGCCAGGAGATTTTATGGCATGCTGCTGAGGCGCTAAACCTATGGTCTGTCTGATTTGACAAGTACTTTCTTACTTGATCAATTAATCATGTAATGCTTTCTATGTTCACTGTGGAATACAAAGTTTGTGTGTTTCATACGGCACAACCTCTGTATTTATTTGTTTATTTATACAGTGCCGCAGCCCATAGACATCAGGGCGCTGTAGCATTCTTTCCTTCTTGTAGGAATTATGTTGTTAATGTGCAATAGCCAAAGTTGAAATCCATATTGATAAATTGAGTGCCGCAATGGTTCAGACGTTAGCTCAGTGTGTTAAGCACGCATTGCAGAGATGTGTGTTCATATGAAAGGTTAGAAGAGCACATTCCATCAAGGCTGGCTGAACCTTTCCTATGTCTGAAGTTTATAAACCTACCTGCATATGTACTTGGTTTTGCAACATAAGAGATGCTAACATGTCATTTGTATGGTGATGGTCTAGAAATTGGTTTGTTCAGATGGGGCGTTCTAAAACCTAGGCAATCCCCTCCAAAGATAAACATAAACTATTGGTCCAAAAAGTGAATAAAAGACTGTGGGACGAAAGTGTTCATGCTTGTATCCAGGCTTTGCCAGCAGACCATACAGTGATCCTGGTCAAATCATATATCTCTTGTATTACTGTGCTGTCTTCTGTGATGTTTGCCTTCTTGCATGTTGGTGGCATCGTTTAGCTCATTACTTGATCTTTCTTCTTATGTAGGCCATTTGAGTGGAAGGGGTGGCAGACAGGAGGGAGTGGACCAGATGTTGTAGGCATTGGGCAAGCATATTTTAAGGTCTTTTCCTTTGACACAAACAACTTTTTGCTTTTTGTATAAAAGTCAAAGGTTTTTCTGTACGTTTATGAATGACAATTTCACAAGCCATTGTTTTGTAAGTATTTAAAGCTTAAAAGTACAAAAGACATACCTAGTTTAAATCTGTTACATCACATCAATTGGTATGCTGGTACTTATCTACTTCCCTTGATGATGGAGAGAATGCAGCTAGAATCATTCCCATTTTTGCGTAACACCCTTCTGTAATATTTTGGTTTTAAAAATTGTCAGGTTTGGAAATGTGATTTATGTACTTTGCGAGTTAGTTTTATAAAATTAGATTGTTTTAGTACATGGTAAGAGATGGAAAAGAAAGTGTTGAAATGCAGAAATTGTAGAGTTTTCACAAATCTCGGCTTCACCCCGTAAAGCAATATGTGATCCTGGGCATCTCATTTAATCTTGTATTGTCTAATCTCTCAGTGTTGCCAGTCCCTAAACCTTTCAGAATTGTCAGCCCCTCAGTGTGATTTCCTTCTCAGGGTATGATCTTCATAAAAGCCTCACTCATGGTTTCACTGGCTATAGGGTTGCTTCCACTATAATAGTGAGCATTGATATACTGCACACCACAGGCACTTGTTCCCCTGAGCTCTAATGGCAACAATATTTGAAAACCATGTCCCACTTCTAATCTCAGTCTGTCTGGATAGAGGCACCTTCCTGGTAGCTTCTAATCTGCCTCCACTATCCATGCTATGATATGTGTAGCTTTCTCCTTCCTTACAATTGGTCTACTCTATCCATGCTTGAGCACTTTTGCATTCTCTGAGTCAGCTAATGTGTGCTCTCTGCCTATACTGGGTTACATGTACCTTTTACATACAGTACTGCATTAACACTACAGGCTACATACCTTCCTGGATGATATTGACAAAAAGTATCCTGTTTCTATCCTAGAAGAGAAGTAACCTCTTCATAGATTGCTAATGTTGGCCTTCAAATGCTACTTGTTTATCAATCTGATCAGAGCAAGAATGAAGAGGGTAAGGGGACTTAAAGGGAGTAAACATGCTTATTTTGAATGCTGCGAGGCGGCATGTCTACCTATGGGTTTTGCTCACAGTGGGTGGGGAGGTGCCACCAGATATACATGATCACTTAATTCCTTTGGTTTGATTGAGGGGGCCCCAAAGATGTCCATGCCTGGGGCCCCAAAAAAGCTTAAGATGGCCCGGTATGTTATGGTATGTTTATTTATATTGCATACCGCTACCACCCAGAGTTGATCTCCAAGTGCTCACATGGTTCTGTAAGAAAAGAGGGTGGGTTTGTTAGTGAGGTTGGGATGACAGGATAGATTCAGAACCAGGAGTAACTGATCCTGTGTGCCAGTTGGTTGTGCGGCCCAGCTTTTTGTACCCGTAAGGGTAAGACTCAATGCCTCACTTGTGTACAAGTGTTTATGTTGGGCATGTGAATTGTGTGCAGTTAGTGTGGAAGTATAATCATGCGCGCTAATTTTCTTTATCTGTAAGGGGAATCCAGTGTCAGGGTTGTTTGTTAGGTGCCTGAGAGAGGTGTGTTTGTGTATGTTTCAATGTTTGTGTGTGTGTGTGTGGTTAGGTTGTTTTTTTCTGGATTGTGCAGACTGTTATTGTCCATCAGAGGTTAGGTCCAGTGTCTCGGAAGCTTATTAACTGCAAAAGCTAATTAATGCTTGGTATGGATGTAGAGAAGAGCAGGTGTACACGTCATCCCCAACTCCCGCCCCCTCATTATATGTTATTACATTTATTACGTGCCTCTACACAAGTGTTAATTCATCATACTGGAATAGCAGGAGAAGAGCTTTACGTGGGATTCCAGGTATCATCCCAATACTGCACAGAGGGTCTCATTTTTGTAATGTGGCGCCATTGTTTCCTCTCTGCCACATTACGAGTTCTGCTTGCCAGTGCCGGATAGCACGCGTGGTCTGACCATGCGTGCAGACCAGCACCCGCGAGCACAACTCGTGATTGCACCGGCACCGTTATTAACGGTGCTGGTGCAACCATACTCCCGACCCCCATTCTGCCGTATGAGGCAGAATGGGGATTGGGAGGCTGGCCATACCGGCACCCGCGAATGGGCAATTACCGGCCCATTCATCTCGTAATGGGCTGGTAATGGCCCATTCCCGGGTGCTGGGGCCCGTAGCAAGTTTGGCGGTAGCCGTGCCCTTAAAAAGGGCACGGCTACCGCCAAACCTATAATGAGGCCCAGAGTGTATGAGAGACTATATGCACTCAGAGAACCTTATTGAAGGTACCTTGCACTGAAAGAGTAGAAGGTTGTTAGCACACACCATTGGACATCATAGAGCTGTAAGTGAAATCTTGCGAGGGCAGAGTGATGTCATGAAGGAAAAATACTGAGACGTACTGAAACGATATGCAAACACTTAAAAAATAAAGATGTAACTGAAGTAATAAGAGAAGCATGTAATCAATATGAAGAAATCATCTATGCAAAGAAGATAAAGTAACATGCTGAGGAATAAGTGTATATATGCAGAAACGCAAGCTAGACGACACATATAGAGTCTTGCTGGAGGAGAAAACACATAACGCTGCCAAGATGGCCATGATGGAAAGATGGACATCAGACTCGTATTGAAAGCAATCAAGCTACCTCTGGGGCAGACCAGGGCTGCAGAGTCATGAGACGCTGGAGAAACAGCTTTGTCTGAGGAATAAAGAGGTGTCTATTTGCCTGGGATCAAGGATGCTACTTCAAGGAATAACTGTAAGGCACAAGGGGATTCAAAAGGACTAGCCATGTTCATACAACATATTTCTCTTAGATAAAGTAAAGAGGAAAACATCTGCAAGAGCCAAGTATTGGACAATTAAAAGATGAGAAAAGCCTATGCAAGGTGGACTGAGCAATTCTCTAGAGGCCAATAGGAGTAAAGCATAATTCGAATATTAGTAAATAGATGGTTGAAATGGGCACATTTGTGGTCTCTTCACACGAGATTCAGAAGTCACAATTAAAGGCTATTCATTGAGCTCCAGACGCAGATAATGGTGCACCTGCACTTCCTTAAAAGTTCAAGAATAGAGAACATGCTGCAAGGTCAGCTACAAAGGAGAAGCCTTGGCTTAGGGCCGGACTGATGAGAGATGATGGACTAATTGGGAAAGTGGTCAGTAGTTTGACATTACTCTTGGCATCGGAGTTTCTTTTTGCTTACATGCTGCTAACAAGCCGAAAGTCAACCAATCAGACCGTCTATGTAGCAACATGCTATACAATGTTGCAAAGACCAATCCACTGCCATTATCTGCAATAATTAGTATTATTTTTATTTAGAGGTGGTTTCAAGGCGTGTTCACCAGAGAAGGGGCATCCATTAATATTGTTAATGCTTACATGATATATAGATATATATGTTCCCTTAGCCAACCCCTCCCTTCAATAGGTTTTATAGTTTGCCATGTAGCATGACATCACAAATTACACATATTGAGGTATAAAACCATTGTATAATCAAATTTGGGTGTGAGTGTGTGGACTACAGCTTGTTTTTTTCATAGATTGAAAGTGTATATGGGTACAATCCTAATCAGAATGCGCTCAGGCCCTTTTGAAATAATGACAGTTGGAGGCTATGTATACCAAGCACATAGACCACCCGTATGGGCCTAAAAATTGAGTGAACAGTAAAAGATAATTGGGTATGGTATATCTGTGCTCTTCCCAAAAAGTTATCCAATAATATGATATGACTAATACTCTCATTATATTAATGTTCTGTTTTATTAGTCTCCAAATAAGTTATTCAGCCAACACAAGTTTTGACCCTTTGGTTCGTCCTCAGGACTGTATGTTCTCTGTATTGACTGGCCAGGATTATCTCACAACTGACTGTTAGTAGTAGGTACAATACTTCTTTCTGCATTTACCGGTAAAAAAATACCCCTCACCTGGGGGTATTTTTGGACCCATAAATGCAGAAAGAGGAAGAGGTATTGTCCGTCAATGTCCTTAATCGTGTCTAACCATCTGGACACAGTCAATAGGATTAGGCCCAAAAAGAGATTTTGTAACGGGTGCAATTTCATCAATTTTGAGAAGGAGATCTTAACAATCATATGTTCTAACACAACATGCTGATTTGGACAGGGTTAACATTGTACACAGGCACATCATACCCAATTATCTTTTACTATACCACTTGTTTTTTACTGCATTGCCCTACTTTATTTTATGCTGATAATAAATTCGTATTTTGCCATGTTCTTTGAGTCTGTCGGTTATTTGGGTCTGAGATTGTTATTGGCAATTCCATCTAGAGCACATTTTGGTAGCAGAGGATGGTTCTGGTCTAATCAACCTATCCCAGATCCAGACTCTTGGACTTTGTATTGCTTTCGACATTAGGCAGAAAACTGTGAAGCTTCCTGTGGATATTGGTGCTCAAAAACAAAAGTGTGAGAAGAATCGGTTGGCAGATGCCCCTTTGACGAAATTCCTGTCCGATCCCTGCTGGTGCCCCGCGGACTGAAGGTGAATTGGTGGATTGGGAAGAGTCGATGCCGAGTGACTTGAGCTGAGCCACAGATATAATTAGAACATCGAAAGTGGCTAAAATAGGAGGAGGTTCTGTATTGTAAATCTATGAATAGAAGTAACAGGATTATTGGGGATTATAAAGGACAGAAATAGACACATTGTTTTCCTAGTTCCAAGAGGGACAGAAAGGTATGCACTAAAAACCTCCAAGCAGGGGTATTAAGGATTCCTGAGGCAAGGCCAAAAAGAAGAGTGTGTATTAAACTCCAAAATGGGGTAAAAAGTGAGATGAGGTACATTTACTAGAGATAGTAAAGGAAGGCATACACAGAAAATTAAAAAGTGCACATATGAATGGGGTTATAAATATGTCAGTATAAAACTGTTATTGTGTCTAGATTATGAGATATAAAATAATAAGAAAAAATGAAGGTGCTCATCGGATTTTTAAATCAGGAAATTGACGTCAATCAGAAGTATAAAAATCAAATAATAATAATAAATAAGAGATTCTTAAAACATCAATAATAAAACAACTAGATAGCAAAAACTGATTGAAAGTGTGAACAATGGAACAAAAATAATGCATACATCTTTAAAGTATTAAGCAACGATTGATGGTGCCTGCGCAAATGAATCAATGTAGTATAGTTGATAAAATAAGTAAAAGAATTAAAGATCTGGTAAGTATTGACAGTCGAGATCGACTTATTATCATGGGGGACACTCCTCTTTTACACCTATGAGGGACACTTCCGGGATATACACCCACGATAAGGCAGTATCACGCTGAGTGAGTCAGAGACATGACTAATAAATCACTCACAGTATTGTGACATATGAGAAAACATATTTACATGCTACATATAAGGGGAATAAGTTACAGAAAGGGATGGCTGTTTTAGAGTTGTGGAAGGTGTATCAGAGTGAGAAATAAATCTGCCTGAGAATGAGTGGTTGCTTAATCAACATAAAGAGGAGGATGTAACACCTTTGGCTGCTCTTTCCCCTTCTAAAAAAAGAGCACAGGTACTGAGGAGCAGAGACTTTATCCTTTAAAGAAATTGAAAGCAGTGGCGTGGTATGTTAATCCAACATACAGGCCCCCCCCGCCCGCTTATAACAGTGAGGATAAAGCGAAAGAAAGCAAAAGTAGAGAACACAAATATATGTCAACACGTGATGAAAGTAAACATTGTGATGAGAGAAAGGAAAGGCAGGAAAGAAAGGAAAGGACAGGCAGGATAGATAGATGGAGATAGAGGAAGATAGAGGAAGAAGGAAACAAAGGGAAGTGAAAGACAAGGCTGGGAGAAACAATAGTACAGAATGAATGGATGGAAGGACAAATATTACTCAAGCTGGATGATAAGGGCATTGATGGGGTTCGAGAAAGAGAAGATCAGGAAAAGAATGAAGGAGAAAATGAGAGAGCATAGAAAGAAGAGAAGGAAAAAGAAAAGAAGTGAAAGGAAGAATGAAGCAGGTACAAAGCAAGGAAAGAAAAGGAGACACAAGAAGAGAAGAACCGAGAGGAGATAGAAACACAAAGATTGAAAGTACTAGGTTACAAAGAAGGCAAGAGGAAGAACAATTGAGAGAGATGAGCAGAAGGGAAGAAGATATAAACAGAAGTAGGGAACTATAGGATGACAAGATAGATTATTGATTTAATAGAAGTATAATGCTGATCGAAGCACAAGAACGATCTGAGGAAGAGAGAGGGTCACAACAGCTCTGTAAGGAGCTGCAAGAAATACCAAAAATACAAACATGGGCTGACGAGCATGAAGCAGAAGACATAGGGAAGAGGATGGGGGATGTATACATGCAAATGAGGGATAAAAATGGGTGTATGACCAAAGAGACTGTTGAAGGATCTTTATCAAGGGAAACAGGAGGTAGGTCAGATGACGTAATATTAGATAGACATTGAACACTGGCCCTCATTACGACCCTGGTGGAAAGGGTTTTACACCAGCGTAATGCATGGCGTACCTTTCCGCCATACTACGAGTTCCCGTAGCGCCATGGTGGTTTTTTCGCCTGGTTTTTCCGGGCGGAAAAATCCATGGCGCTACTGGACCTGTTGTTAATTACGCCACCGTAATTTACGGTGGCGTAATTAATGCCTTCCCCACTCCCATTATACCCTATGGGGCAAAAATGGGAATGGGGAAGGGTAAATGGGGATTGGGGACTTACCGCCCCGCCAAGGTCGGAATGGGGCGGTAAGTCCGCCAACCCCCATGGCGGAGTTGGCAGCTCTGCGCCATGGACCATGGTGCAAATTGCACCATGGTCCTCCGCCAGGGTCGTAATGAGGGCCACTGTCTTTAAGTGGATTAGATCTTGTTGATATGGAAAGGGACAATATCCATACAAGTTGGGGCATAATGATGTCAGACGAAGAAAGGGAAGAAAACGAGAAATCGTGAAGAGAGTGTACAGGTTTTTTTTTTCAAAAGATGCAAGTGTAGAAAAAGGGCTAAAATGGTCAGTCCTAAAGAACCCTAAAGAAAATACACCAGAACTGACACTATAAAATGAGCGACTGCAAGAAAGGTTGCACAGTGCAGGGGATGTAGCCCCGCCTTATGTAAGCAGATTGAGGTCACTACCAGGACGGAGACAAACGGGCGAGACTAGCCCGACCTGGAAAACAAGGAGTGTAGTTGGGTATGATTATGGATCATAGTTTTCACAATTCCCATTATTAGAGAAAGGGGGAGCATGACCACAATATATTTCATAGCCACAAATGGACAAGGCTCATTTGAAATATAAATGACCTAGTCTGACTTCGTGTGCAAGAACATTTATTTATGAGTTAGAGAGATTGACATCAGGAATGATGTTAGCCATAGCTGACATAAAAGGCATGCTAGAAGCCATTCTAGGAGAGAGGGCTGACAACATTTGGAAGTGAGCAGGGTATGCAGGTATGACTGCATAAAACACAACACACAACAGAGCATAATTTAATAATTATAGCGCAGGTGTATAGCAGGTGCTTAGAGTACAATATCCCGACACATCAGATATGGGTGCGATTATGACTAGAAAGATTGGTGAGGATGAAGATCCTGTTGCTTTCATTCAAGATATTGAAGAGAAATTGTGTCTTGAAATGAGAGAACCATGGGTTAAAACTGGCATTATTTGACCACATGTTATGTCAGGGATTGACTGCGCCAATGCAAAGGCAGATGAAGAAGCAGGTAGGCATGGAAGCAAAACCATGGTCAGAAATCCAATTGACTATCGTGCACCATTGGCGATTGTTACAGGAGAAGAATAAGAAGAAATCTGATAGGAGAAAGCACTAGGAAGTAAAGTTAGTCCAGAAAAGAAATGTCATAATGAGCCATAGAGGGAGCTTTATTGACAAGTGGTGAAGGTGTGGCAACACAAGAGATGCGACCAGCACAGCAAAGTAATGTATTATATCCCATGGATCAGAATGGCTAACATTTGTAGGCAGGAGGAAGAGGGAGTGGACCTAGGGGAGTATGAGGTGGATTTCAGAACCCTCAGAGAGGAGGAGGATTTAATGGGAGACAGCCACAACAATGTGGGAACAGTGGAAGGGTGGAACATGCATCCAGAACATGTGAAAGTAGAGGGGGCATGCAGCCATATTGCAAAGCTCCAAGAGGGGGGATGGGCTATGTTCCACAATGTAATACAGAACCACAGAAGTGTTATCCCCAAGATCACATGCAGAATCAGACACATGCGACACAACCACAGCAAACACAGCAAGCACCATTACAAATGTAATCTCCACAAGGGCAACCACAGCAAATATCTATGCAAACACAACAGATGCAAACCCAGCAAGTGCAGACAGGCCATGGTATCAAATGGAACATGAAAGCAGGAGTCCTGCAAGCACCCATACCTAGATTAGGGAGTGTGACGGTGGTAGGAGGAAATCCTTTCACAGGTACAGGGATGAATTTTTATATCCACAATAGGACAGCCCAGAAAATGACCTGATGTGCTCAGTACTATCATTGACACCAGATCCCCCAAGGGGAAGCAAGGTTCAAAGTAACGATATGAGGCAAGACATTTTTAGACACTGGAGCAACTTGTTCCTGTGTCGATCAGGGAAACTACCCAATGTTAGGCATTGCCATGAATGTGCAGGGATTTTCTGGGGTGATGAGCTTAGTTCCTTTTACATACGAATTACCAATCTCTATAGGAGAACACAACATGTCAATGCCTTTATTATATTCTTGGCAGGCACCAGTTAACATATTAGGACGTGACTTTATGACAAAACTTAACATGACAATATCGTTTACTGACAAAGGAATAGTGTGCTCCACTCCAGGGATACATTACATGAACGTGAAATAATCCATATTAGCCTTTACAGGCCAGAAGGCATTACGAGGAGTCCCTTTAGATCAGAAGATGTTTGTATGGAGTGTCTGTTAAATTATCCTGGATACCTCAGTTGGTAGGTAAAATATTGAGAATACCTGAAGAGGTTTTGTTCAGACCAGAAATACCTCTGGATGATGAAGAAGGACAGGTTATCCCCTTAGAGCTAGAAGCAGCAGAGGTCAGAGATGAAAGGGCAGTTGTTCATGGAACAGATGATGAGGGAAGAGGATGGAGAGCAGTAATAGCCCTCAGTGAAAAATATAGGTTCACAGACTTGAAAGATGAAGAGCTTTTATGGGATGATTATTCTGATGATGAATTAGTATTTTTACTAAGTCTCAATTATTGGATTAAAGTGGAGTATAGAGAAATACATCAGAGAATGGTAATGGTAAAAAAGAAACTGTCAGGAAGATTTCGAGAACATGCCAAATATTTTATGGACTACCAGTCCATATGATGCGGGTCTATTGAAAGGACAAGGAGCAGTTCAAATCAAGCTTAAACCAGGAGCAATCTTACCACAAGTAAAACAAATTCCCATGTCCAGAGAAGTGAATGAAGGTATATTCAAGACCATTTCTGCTTTAATGAGGCAAGGGATATTGGTGCCATCTGAGTCCCTGTGTAACACAGCTTTGTACCCAGTGAAGAAATCAACTAGGAGGTCATGGAGATTTATTCAGTATCTCTGCCCATAAGCAATATTGTCCAAGTAGAGTTTCCTTTAGTTCCAAATCCTGCTGCAACATTATGTAATATCCCATCCAAGGCCAAATACTTTACAGTTTTAGATTTAGAAAAATATTCTTCTTAATTCCCCTTCATGAGGACTCACAGGATTTGACTTCATTTTCATATAGAAATATCCGCCTGGAACATATTTGTTTGCCTCAAGGGTACTGTGAGTCCCCCTCAATCTTTAACAGGGTACATCAGATGGATTTAGGTAATAGAACATGGATGACATTTTAGTGAGCAGTGAGACAAAAGAAACATGCAGATAAGACTCAGTTCGACTCATGACAATACTAGCAGAGAAAGGATACAAGGAAGACAAGGAGAAACTACAATATTGCCAGGAAGAAGTCCTCTATATAGGACAGTTAATCTCTCAATAAGGGAGAAAAATGACACCCGAAAGATCAGAAGCAATTATGATGACTTCAAAACATGCAACAGTTTCTAGTCCTATGTAACTATTGTAGGACCTGGGTGTTCGATTACAACACACATATTTGACCACTTTTAAAGGAGTTAAAGAAGCACAGGTTGACAAAAATGAAAAAACATGGACGCATGAAATGACTTAAGGATGGAGGAATTAAAAAAGGCAATTACTACAGACCCTGTGTTCGGAATTCCAGATTATCATGAAGAATTGTATCTATTTTCCCATTCAAAGTCATGACAGCAGTCGTTACACAGAAAACATTAGGACATGGACATATACCATTTGCTTACTACAGTGGGATATCAGATCCAGTTACGAAAAGGCCATTACCCTTGCAAACAAACTTTAGCTGCTGCTACATTTGCAATTGAAAATGCTTCAAGTATTACAATGGGGTGTTCAGTAACATTATTTGTTGAGCATGTTGCTATTTTAGACGAACCTAAAAGTACCATGACCATATAAAGAGCCTCAGGATATGAGGTAATTATCTGGATCCCTGCAATCAAAATGGTTCGAAGCAGAATAGTGAATCCAGCTACATTGATAGCAGAACCAGTAGGCGAGGATAATTATGTACATGACTGCACAACGTATACTGAATTTTATGAAGACATTCCCTGTGTTAGAGAAAACACTCTTGGAGGGTTGGAGTTCTCTTTATTGATGGTTCTTAAAAAATTGACCAGACTATGGGCGAGAGGCATAGTGGGTCAGCAGTAGTAGAGCTGAACTGAGAGGGTGAATTTAAAGTAGTTACAAGTGCAAGATTGACTTTGCATTGTTCAGAACAGGCTGCAGCATTAGTGGCACTTATCTCCACACTCCAAAGATACGAGGATGAGGAAGTGACTGCGTACTCTGATCCAGCTACGTGAGCTAAACTGTACACGCAGTTTTGTCATGCTGGAAAAGGAGGGGCTTCCTCGACATAGACGGCACTCCAGTGCAGCATGCGGCCCTATTGGATAAGCTCATTGAGGCATTAAGGCTCCCATAGACTATTGCAGTTGTAAAATGTGCAGCGCATACTAAAAGAACAGACATGATTTTTCGCAGAAACAAAGCTGCAGACTTAGACGCCCAAAAGACAGCATATTTGCCGAATATTTCTGATTTTGAAATAAGGAGTGTTTAACAGATGGCAGGATGGTGTATGTTACTAAAGGAGGGCTTTAACATGCTGTCTTTTGTTCAGTTAATTGAGATACAAGGTTGAGCCGCACAGGAGGAGCAAGATCTGTGGAGAAAACAGGGGTGTTCTTCATCCCCCAGTGAGGCAATATGGAGGCAGGATAGCACTGAAATTATTGAGGGTGGCGCTGGAGCAGCTTCACTAACCCGCGCATACAACTCAAGAGAGTCTTGCTGCTAGAATTGCAAGAGATAGGTTTTCACCAAATGTATTAGAACATGTGCCACAGTTTTTTGTGAATTGTATCATCTGCCAGAAATGTACTTCAGGGTCCGCTTTGCGAACAGTGAGAGGAGCAATCCCTAAACCCAATGGCCCATTTCAGCATCTACATATAGGTTATGTAGATATGCGTACAAACATGCAATGGCTATAGGTATGTGCTGGTCATGGTGTGTCCCTTTTCAAGATGGATTGAGGCAGGTCCATGTACACACCCCGATGCAACATGCGCTGCCAAGTTCCTTGTGTGTGAGGTGTTCCCATGATAGAGTGTGTGCGAGGTCCTGCGGTCTAACAATGGACCGCATTTTGCAAATTAACTAAGCAAGCAGTTCACTCTTTTATTAGGGATAAAACACAAGTTCTCTTCTTCCTATCACGCAAAGGCAAATGGGATTTGTGAAAGTTTATGACACATCAAGCTCTTCATGGCACAGGTGCCAGTTATTTGAAAAATAAGCTGGAGCGTTACTATCCCGCTAGGTCTCTCCGTTCATCCTCCCATGATCTACTGAAAGTGCCTCTTTACCAATGTGCCCAACTTGGGGGCTGCACCTTTTCGGTCTTGGCTCCCGTTTTGTAGAACGGGCTTGAGGAGTATTTTCCTTTCTGCAGAGCTCTTAAAACTCACCTATTCTGACTTAGTCTCTCTGCTTGTTTGATTTTTCTCCCCTTCTGAATACCCACCTTTTCCCAGCGCCTAAATTACAATGCGCCGTAGTTGCACTTTACAAGTCTTCAATACAATACAATTAATGGATTACTTAAAGAGAGGATAGCTAAAATGTCAATTACTTTAAAGAAGGAGTGGGCACATTGCCTGTCCCTCGCATTATATGAGTGGCAAAATCAACCTGCCTAAGATCACCAATTAATTCCTCAAGTGTTGGTGACTGGATGCTGAATGAGAACCCCTCTTGCTCCCCCAACTAGGTAAAATAACTGATGGCCACAGTGTACCGAAGACATTAGGTGACGAGATGCTTGATTATTTGGCAACAATGATCACTAGTGTTTCTTTTATTTCTCAACAGATCAAGAACCGGAGGGAGGGATCAAAGAGGATTGAAGAAGAAAGCCTGCCAACTGATCCCGATGGCCTATTGAAACAACCTAGTTTATATGCAGGGACCAGGGGCTGATATGTAAATGTTTCCGCACTTGGAATAAACCCTGTTTTGAGGTACCATACAAGGTGAAAGCAGTTACTCCCACAGCTGTCAAGCTACAATGAGGCAAGCCTGGCTGCATCTGCACAACATCAAACCTTACAAGGGAGAAATCTTGACCCCTCCTGCATCTACTGACAGTGATGCAAACAAAGAAGTTCTGTGCATACAGACAAGGTCAGCAACCAAGAGCAAAGAAAAATCATTTATGGAATAGCAATAACAAAACACCTTTGAAATAAAAATTGACATTTCTTAAACTTAATAAGGAATGAATGGACTTGCAGCTATCCTGGAACTTATTTAGATAGGAACAAGGAACAATGGGCCTCATCATGAGTTTAGTGGGAGCCCTTGAATGCGTCAGTAACTGTATTACCACTGTATTTAAGGACTGCCCCTATCACAAGTTGGGAGCTAAATGGGCTGTTTACCTCCAGCATGGAGGTGAAAATCCCATTTAGCACCCTATGTTTGGCGCAATTACCGCCGGCTAGATCAACGCACAGTATTTGCACCAAAAATGCCCCATTGGGTCCAATGGACCCAATGGGAAATGGGAATTTACCGTTAACGCTCAACCCGTGATCCGGCGAAATAGCACCTGACGAGTTAGCGCTAACGCAATTACAGTTGGGCAGTACTACAGCCGGGATTCTGCCCGACTCATGATGAGGCCCAATGTGTTGATGTACCGGAGCCAAAAGAAAAGGAGCATACTGCATCTTCTATGCTATCCATCGTAATAACATTGCACACATTCTTGCATGCTGTTTTCACCTATATATTGCAGTCTTATTCAGCTCTGATAAGATGACATGTCGACATTATACAATTTCTTGGCAATCCTATATTTTTCAGAATCATTGTGGCAATTATTTTAGAGTTTGTGATATAAAATTGGGATTTATAAAGATAACAAAATTACATATTAAATTAAAACTAGATGAGGAGGTTCCAAAATGTAAGAGATGCATTACCATCAAGAAAAACAATTAGTTTTTCTAGAATAGTAATTGCAATTATTTCTGCATTATGATTTGTCTGTTCTTTCTTATTATTATGGCATTTAGACACATAATGATTAAAATAGCAGTTACAGTGAGGGAGGACAAAACATTCTTTATGCCACCTAACAAAAGCATGAGCAGCATCTTCCCTGACTTTAATAAACAAATTGTTTGACTTAAAAGAGATGCAGGGGAGGATCATGAAGACATAAATACATATATATTGACAATTCAGCTAATTTAAAGTATAACCTGTGGTACCAGCACATGAAGGAGGTGGCAGAGAGATTGTCAGATGAAAGCTGCTACATATGTTCTCTCATCCCCTATGCCATAAATGCAGCCAGAATATTTATTGCAAAAGAAATGCCTGCATATGATGCAAACTGTCTTAGTCATCAAGCACCATGCACAACCAGAGAAATCTTTGAAGGTAAATTGATCCCTGACAGAACCAAAAACTATATCCCGACAACCCTGCATACCCCAAGTCAGAAATGTTCAGGGGAGAAAAGACTGAAGGTTATTTTGACAAAATAATCTTCAGTCTTTTCTCCCTCGAACATTCCTACCTCGGTCTTTCAAACCAAAAATGTTCCAAAAAAGTCACTGAATGCGTGATTTTACCAGATCATGCATTTAGTGCTGGGGCTGGGGGGCTGTCCCCCACACCCTTGCTCACTATAGTGTGAGAGAGGTTTGCAGGGGTGTGCCCCACAGCTACCCGAAGAAAAAAAAAGGGCTGTAGGGGTGTCCCCCACACCCTTGCTCACTATATTGTGAGCGAGGATTGCGGGGGACAACCCCACAGCTGTCCCAAAAAATAAACAAAATAAAAAAATAAAAAACAGAAAGCACCCTGCTGCGGTGGTTCCCGATCACGGAAGCAAAAGGGAACAAGCGTTGCAGGGCCCTGTGAGTTGTAAGAAAGGCAATTAAGGGGTTGGTGGTGTGTTAGAGGTGTGGGTAGGGGTGTGTTGGGGGTGTAGGTATGGGTGTGGATGGGGTGTGGCCCAAGTCCAAAATGTTCGAACATTCCTACCTCGATGTTCCAACCCCAATCCAAGGTGGAAGATGAAGCTGATGGGACAGCAGGAGAGGATCAGTTTTTGTCTCTGTTTTTATGGATTCCAACATGACTGTCAAATACCTTCAAACTACTTGAGCAATTCTAGTGTTGGTGTTGCTAGGATTATATCTTATAAGGATCATTTTGGGGCAATGTTAGAATACAGCCAAGAAAGCATTTGGGATGAAGATAATGATTGATATAGATGCTGAAAATGGTGAACCCATGCAAAATGAGAACAGCAACCAGAGGAATATAAAGAAAGGTCCAGTGGAACCCCCGGGAACAAAGTCCTACTACCCTGAAGATCACAAGAAATATGTAGAAAGTTGTATATTCTGGCCACCATGTAGGAATTGTTGCCATATGACCTGGAGTGTGGATGAACATATAAAGAATGTGGGGCTCCTGAGGGGGGTGTCAAATATATGTATCCCAAAGAAACCTCAGTATGAAGAGGAGATGAAGAAAATGGAAGAGGAGAAGGTGGTCAAGGACTTGACCAGAAGGGGGAATGTAGAGGAGGAGATGGATATGTCATCCCTAGCTCCTACCCCCTCACCTTCATCATAATGGAATAGCAAGAGAAGAGCCCTATGTGGGACACCAGGTATCATCCCAATATCACACAGAGTTCATGAGAGAGGATTTGCACTCAGACAACCAGAATTTACCCTCCCAATGAAAGAGTAGAAGGATGTTGGCACACATCATTGGACTTCATAGAGCTATAAGTGAAATCTGATGAGGGCAGAGTGACGTCATGAAGGAAATATACTGAGATGTATTGAAATGATATGCAAATACTTAAAGAATAAAGATGTAACTGAAGTAACAAGAGAAACATGTAATCAAATATGAGTAAATCATATATATAAAGGTAAAGTAAACTGCTGACTAGTAAGTGTATTTACGCAGAAACGCACATAGACAAGACATATGGAGGCTTGCTACAGAGGAAAACATAACGTGGCCAGGGCGGCCATGAGGGAAAGATGGACACCAGACTCATATTGAAACCAATCAAACTACCTCAGAAGCAAACCAGGGCTGCAGAAGCTTTGTGTAAGGAATAATGAGAAATCTATTTGCCTGGGATCAAGAATGCTACTTCAAGGAATAATTGCAAGGCACAAGGGTAGTCAAAACGATAAGCAATGTGCATAAGGCATATTTCTCTTAGATTAAGTAAAGAGGAAAACATCTGCAAGAGCCAAGTATTGGACAGTTAAAAGAGGCAAAAAGCCTATGCAATATGGAGTGAGCATTTTCTAGAGGCCGATAGGAGTAATGATACTCAGCTAATTGAATCAAATAGCAGTAAATAGAAGGTCAAAATTGACACATTTTTGTTCTCCTCAAATGTGATTCAGAAGTCGAAAACAAGTGCTATACATTAAGCTCCAGATACAGATAATGATGGACATACACTCCCTTAAAAGTTAAAGAATAGAGAACAGGCTGTAAGGTGAACTACAAAGGAGAAGCCTTGACTAAGGGACGGACCGATGAGAGATGAAGAACTCACTGGGAAAGTGAATAGAAGTCTGACGTTTTCTCTCGGAACCTGAGTTTTGTTTTGCTTACGTGCTGCTAACGAGCCGAAAGTCCAAGGTTCGTTAACCATGCCAACCGATCAGAGAGTCATCGCAGTAACATGCTATATAATGTTGCAAAGACCAATCTGCTGCCATCTGCTATAATTCGTTTGGGGAGAGGGTGGATCCTTGTGGAACTTGATGTTTTTGGTGTAGGTGAAAGTTGGTATGTAACTTCTTTCGGTTCAATTTGTGAGGAAGGAGGTTATCCATTTTAGGGCAGAGTCTTTTATGCTGCATTCCACCAGTCTTTTTATTAGTGGTGTGTGGCTAATTGTGTTGAATGATGCAGAGATGTCTAGTAGTATGAGGGCAGATTGAGTGCCATGGTCTGCATTTATTTTAAGGTTGTCCCATTTGGATCGGAGTGCTGATTCAATTCCTCTCATTGGTCTGAATCCAACTTGTGAGCGGTTGAGTTTTCCATTTGTTTCTACCTAGTTAATTAGGATTTTCTGTGCATGGTTCTCTAGTATCTTCACCGTGTAGGGCAGGTTGGCTATATGTCTGTAGTTGCTGGGATCCTCCACAGTTTCCATTTCCTTTTTGATCAGTGGTTTGATGTATGCTGATTTAAAGCAGTTTGGTACAATTCCTGTGATTAGCAACATGATCATTGGTTGCCAGAAGTGTGATGCTGGGGTTTTATGGTT
Source organism: Ambystoma mexicanum (assembly GCF_040938575.1). Taxonomy (NCBI): domain Eukaryota; kingdom Metazoa; phylum Chordata; class Amphibia; order Caudata; family Ambystomatidae; genus Ambystoma; species Ambystoma mexicanum. The sequence goes on from NC_090921.1 coordinate 1,437,301,635, forward strand.
GAGGATTTGTTTGTAAACGTCCAGGGGGCAACAGTCATTTGGAAATCCTAAGAGGTTGGTGTCCCTCATAGGCTAAGAGAAAGTTTCTTTGGTTATTGTTTCAAAGCAGGTGAGTCTTGCGCTGATCGGTGTTTTGCCAGTTATCCATGCTTCAGTGGTTGTGTTTATATTAGCGTGGTTTGTGTTGATGGTCTATTGAATTGTTTCTATTTTTGATCTGAGGTGGTTGGGGATGTTTTCACATAGTGCTTGTGTCGCATGATATCGTTGATGATTCTGAAGAGTTCTTTTTGTGGGTTGGTTGCCAATTAAATTCTTGTAGTGTAGTATTTCTTTTGTTGCTTTGAGTACTGTTGAATTTTATAATCTTATTTGTCGGTTGTAATGTTCTCTCCATATGTTTTCGATTTCACGTTTTTTTAAATTTATTTTTTTAGTTCTTCCAGCTCCTCAGTGAACCACCTTGTGGTGAGTTATTTTGGTGTTGCTTTGGTCTAAGGCCACAGTGATACAGGTGCTGGGTATATTTTCTGCTGAGTCTGGGTTCATTTCGTTCCACTCTGTGGTGTTTGATTGTGTTGATTCTAGCAGATCTGTTAAGGATCTGTTAAGGATTCCAGGTCTGGACTCTTCCAGTTTCTTTTGCTAGTGACGTGTAGAATTGCGTTTCTGCTTGGTAAGCGGGTTTAGAGTTTGACGTAGAATGGTAACAGGTAGTGATCACTCCATACAATTGGTGTTGGTGGGGCGGATGTACAGAGTGCTTCTCTGTCAGAAGCCTGAGAATATTTATGTGCTGGCTATTTCTGAAGTACCTTCTAGGTGGTAGAGAAATCTATATGGTGTCTATCTTGGTGGTTGATGCCTTTGCGTCAAGATAATTTCTTGTGACTTTAAACACAATTTAATCTTCTAGTATTTATGTATTTATTTATTTATTTATTTATTTGTGTGTTTTGATTTATTTCACTGGTAGCATCCTCTGCTGCATAGGGGCAGAGGGAGTCCACAATACCCCCCCCCTTGTCAAGTATGGATGAATTCTGCTCTGTTGCCATCAGTATTGACATAACAATCTTTTGATATGAGACATTTGTAGGGTTGTTTAAATCCATGGACAATATTTAGAATCAATAACAATTCCAATGGTGGTATCAGGTGAAACAATGACACTTTCTCATTGTGTCATCTTTAAGATCTGCTAATGGAGTCAGATGTGGAAACAGGCCTTGTTGCTGAAGAATATTATTTAAGTTAATAAAAGCTTCTTCATTAGACATGTTCTGCTTTTCTAATTATTACTGCTGATGTGTATTGTTGTGCATTTACAGGAATATTGATTTCTTCTTTAATTAAAATTTCAGCAACATAAGGCAGCAATTGGGCTGACCAAAATGCCTTTTCTAGATCATAGAAGTTCTTCAGGTTCCCCCTGTTCCAAAATAATAAGACTTTGCTATTAATTGGAAATAAATCAATTACAAATCAAAGTAGCATGTCATTGTCGATATAAAAATAAGACATGGCTCCTCTCACAACTCAGCAATTATGGTTTACTTTTTAATTTCCCATTTGGTTCTCCAGCATGCACCTCCTGGTAATTTTTTGTAGTCCTTTCCCCTTCCTATTTTGTAATATCTCCCTTTTCAGCTGTTAATCCTTCTTCGTTTCCTCCTTCTTGATCCACTTTTGTTTCATATGATCCTGCCTACCCCACAATCATTTATTCACACCTCTTGAGTCCAGGTGTTTTTCCTTCCCCCGCTCCTTTCCCCTTTTTCCTATGTGCCAGCCTCTCCCTTTTTTCAACTTTCCTCCTCCCCTCTTCCCCAATACTTGCATCACCTCCTATCAGTCTGTACAGACCAACATCTTTGAATGCCATTTTGCTCCTTCAAAATAAGCAGAGATCTTCCACCTTGTATAGGGTGGTGCTTGCACCGCTTTCTCTCCCCTGAATTGTGATTTGTTTAATTGTATCAAGGTCAGTCTGGCTTGTGGGAGTATCAGATCTACTTGTTGCCTCTTTCTCTCCATGTAACTCTCACTCGTACTTTTCTTTTATGGCTTGTTCCTCCATTAACCAGAATCCCATGTACATTATTCTCCATGTCTATGTAGGCTTATTCTACATATAGGGGTATCAACATAAAAGATCAGGCGGGCAAAATATTGCATCAACCTGCCTCCTAGCTGGCACTTGTATTGCTATCCTTATCCTGACAGACTCTGGGAAGCAGTTGTCAACAGTATGTGGTTCATTTGTATTTGTATTTGTATTCATTTATCATTTACATAGCATCTTACACAAAGGTGCTGTACAAGAACCAATTTACAGTACAAAAAGAGATTATTATGATACAATATTTATTTATTTATTTATTCAAATTTGTAGAGCGCACGTCAGCCCGGGGGCATCGTGGCGCTTGTTACAGGCATATCTTAGTTGCAATAATACAATAATAACAAGGAATACATTATTTACAAAGGCAATATGATATTTGTACAAATTGCAAAGCAGAGTATTTACATGGCATGGTGGGGGTCACAGATTATTGGGCAAGGAAGGAGGTCTTCAGTTTCCTACGAAAAATCGGGAGCGAGTGTTCCGCTCTAATGTCTGCAGGAAGAGCGTTCCAGGTCTTGGCTGCAATGTAGGGGAATCTTAGGCCACCGGCTTTGGATTTTTTGATGTGTGGGATGCAGAGTAAATTGGTGTATTGCGTCCTGGTGGGTCGGGCGGAGGAGGGTTTGGAGATGGTCTCTGATAGATAGGACGGGGCGGAGAAGGAGAGGCATTTGTGCGTGAGGGTGAGGATTTTGAGTGTAATCCGTTCTTTGACCGGGAGCTATTGGGCTGAGAGTCTGGCATGAGAGATATGCTCTCTTCTAGGGATGCTAAGGGCGGCCCGTAGAGCATTATTTTGTGTGACTTGGAGTCTGTTTAGGTTTTTTGCTGAAGTGCCCGCTAGGAGGGCATTTGCAATAGTCCAGTTTGGCTCCAATGGTTGCTCTGGCTATGGAAAGGCAGTGGGTTTGGAGAGGTATGGCTTGATGGCGTTTGTGAGTTTAGTGGTATGCGCAGAAGAGGAGGTGATTGCGCTGACTTGTCTGTTCATGGATAGAGAGGAGTCTATGTATACTCCCAGTGTCTTAACCGCTGTGGAGACAGGGATGATAGAGTTGTCAATGGAGAAGTTAGCGTACAGTATGTCCAGTTTGTCTAGGGTGCTCTGTTGACCTAATATCATGATTTCAGTCTTGTCTCCGTTAAGGCAGAGGCCATTTGTAGCCATCCAGGCCTGGATGATGGCATAGATCGAGTGGAGTGCCTTTGCCTCGTCGTGGTATGAGCCTGAGAGGGGTAGAAGCACTTGTGTGTCGTCCGCGTAGTTAGTGTATGTAATGCCGTATGAGTCGAGTTTGTCAAAAAGGGGTTTAGTGAACAGGTTGTAGAGTGTGGGTGCAGTGCAGGATCCTTGGGGGACCCCGCAGTGGATTGTTGTGGGAGTGGCATTGGCTATGTCCGAGAAGACTTTCATGGCTCTACCTTCTAGGAAGGAGGTGACCCATCGCACTGATTCTTTGGAAAAGTTAGCAGAGAGAGTGAGGTGTGAGGTGAGGGTCTTATGGTCAACTAGATCGAACGCGGCTGAGAGATCTAGGAGGAGTAGGAGGGCTGGCTTGCCCTTGTCCATGATTTGGGTGATCTGATTCTTCAGATCCACCAGCGCTGCTTCTGTGCCGTGTCCTTCCGGAAGCCTGATTGCCTCGAACCAAGGATGGAGTGGGTTTCCAGAAAGTTCTGGATTTGGCAATATGCGGCTTTGTCCAGTAGTTTCAGGAGGAATGGCACTGTGGTTATTGGTCTGTAGCTGTTAGGTTGTAGGGGGTCGAGGGTGGTTTTTTTTAGGAGGGGCCGGACCCAGGACTCTTTAAGGCTAGCAGGGATAATGCCTGTTTTAAAAGACGCGTTAATGAAAGCCGTAAAGAGCGGCGCAAAGCAGTCTGCGCAGTCCTTGATGAGTTTTGGTGGGAAGATATCGCCTTTACAAGGGGAGGGTTTGAGATTTTTTAGAAGATTGACGACTTCTGTCTCAGTGATGTCCCTGAAAGAGAGGTCAGGTATGGTGGGCTTAGAGGTGGAGGATGGGGCATTAGAAGGCTTGGAGCCTGTCTGTTGAGGTAGTGCTTTGCAATGGTGTTTGATTTTCTTTTGGAGGAGGTCAATTTTGTGCAGCATGGCAGTTTGAATGCTGGCACACCACGCTTCATCTTTAGTTATTTCATCCGGTGTATTGGGGGGGAGATGAGCTCGTTGAAAATGGCGAAGATCTCTTTAGAGTGCGATTTGGCATTGGAGATTCGTGTGTTGAAAGCGTTGGCTTTGGCAGCAGTGATATCTGTTTTGTATTGCTTGGAGATTAAATTAAAATCGTTTTTGGTGCTGCTGGATGGGTTAGATTGCCAGTTTTTTAAAGCTGCTCTTTTGAGGGATCGCATTGAGTGCAGTTCTTCAGTGAACCAGGAGTTGGTGTGTAATGATTTTTCTTTTTTCCATTCAAGTGGTGCTATTTCATTGATAGCTTTAGTGACAACATCTTTGTAGATGTCTGCCAGAATGTTGGGGTCATTAGCGAAAGGTGGTGCAAGTTTGGGGGTGTTGAGGAAGGGGCGCAGGTTGTCTTCTTTGAGTTTTTTGGAGCTTCTGACTTGTGCAGCGACCGCCGGAGTCAGAGTTTTTTGATTTTTGGTGATAGGAATAGAGAATTCTATGCAGTTGTGGTCTGTCCATGGCAGTGCTGAGATCGAGGTGATTGTGGAGAGACAATTATGGTCTGCAATCCAGTCTAGGATACGGCCTTTAGTGTGAGTGGGACTTCCTACTTTTTGGGTGAAGCCTAGGTCACTACGATCTTTGGAGAAGGCGGCTGCAGATTTGTCTTTAGCATCATTAAATCCCAGGTTGAGGTCTCCTAGAAGAAGGGTTTTGGTGGAGCTTTTGATCTTGTTGCTCAGGATGTGGGTGATGTTTTCCTGAGAGTCAGGGGTGGATCCTGGGGGGCGATATAGTAGGTGAATGTTGATAGTGCTGTTGGGTGACAGTGAGAGTTTGGTCGATAAGAGGTCAGAGTTGTTGGACGAGGAGTGGCTAACAGGTCGGAGCTGGAGGTTTTCCTTGTAGATGAGGGCTACTCCGCCTCCTGTTCGTTCAGGTCTGTCTTGTCTGAGTATAGTGAAGCCAGGTGGTATGCAAGTGTGACAGCTGGGCCTGATGCTTCATGTAACTATGTTTCTGTGATGGCTAGTAGATCAATATTGTTATTGGTTATGAGGTCATGAATGTCAGATGCATGGGCTGGGATGGAGCGTACATTAAGGAGGACACATTTGATGTGAGGTGCGTTGTATTCGTTTGTGGAGATGCGGGTGGTGGACGTGACTGATGTATTATGTGCGGTGATATTGTGAGATGTGGTTTGGTTACTGGGTGGTTGTTTGTGGGTGAAAGGGTGTCCACTGTGGGGGATGTGTTTGGAGAGGGTGCGGGAGCTCAGTCTGTAGTTTCTAAATTCAATGGGGGGGTTTGTGTGCTGAGTTTAGTGGTCTGTGTGCGAGCTCTGAGTCTATCCAGTCTGTACATTCTAGCGATACAGGGTGCAGGGGGTGCGTCTGTGCGGTGTGAGTGGGGTTGAGAGGTATCCGGGGCAGCAGGTTGTGTGGGATAGGGGGGTGGGCTGTGAAGTGTGAGTGCGAGGGGGCGGATAGTAGTATAGGGTTGGATAGTAGTGAGTGTTGCAAGGAGGGTGAGCAGTGTGGTGGTGGTGGCGGAGAGCTTGCAAATGACTATAGGCATGATTGAGTGCTGAGGATGGCACAGTCAAGTTGGGTGGCCTAGGCCTGGGGTAGGTGGGCATGGAAAGGTTCAGGATGGGCTAGAAGAGCCTCCTAGGGTACTGAGAGGAGTCACTGCAGCTAACGATTGTTAGGTGGTAGGTCCTACATGATCGACAATAAGGTTCAAAACAATTGCACAAGGGTAGGTGAGCGACCATAGGTATAACACATTTGGACAGTGGTCTCTAAGTGACCATAAGGCACAGCACAATTGTACAGTGGTCTCTAAACGACCATAAGGTACAATACAATTGCTCAGAGGTCTCTAAGCGACCATGAGCTATAGCACAGTTGCACAGTGGTCTCTGAGCAACCATGAAGCACAACACAATTTTACAGTGGTCTCCAGGCGATCATAAGGCACAACACAGTCGCACAGTGGTCTCTAGGCGACCATAAGGCACAACACAGTTGCACAGTGGTCCCTAGATGACAATAAGGCACAACACAATTGCACAGTGGTCTCTAAGCGACCATGAAGCACAACACAATTGCACAGAGGTCTCTAAGCGACCATGAGGCACACCACAATTGCACAGTGGTCCCTAGATGACCATAAGGCACAACACAATTGCACAGTGGTCTCTAGGCGACCATAAGGCACAACACAATTGCACAGTGGTCTCTAAGCGACCATGAGGCACAACACAATTGCACAGTGGTCCCTGGGTGACCATAAGGCACAACACAATTGCACAGTGGTCTCTAGGTGACCATAAGGCACAACACAATTGCACAGTGGTCTCTAAGCGACCATGAGGCACAACACAATTGCACAGTGGTCTCTAGATGACCATGATGCACTGGCCAGTGCATTTGCAGTATGGGGGTCATCTAGAATCGAATGTTCACAGTGAGGGCAAGTATTGCATTTTTTAAAGTAATGCCTCAGAGCCATAGGCCATCTAGATTCGAGAATTCACAGAGAGGGTATGAATGGCGTTTTTCAGAGTGCATCAAAATCAGATAGGTAGAGGGCGTGTGGCATGGTGGGCAAGTCTAGTTTAGCTAGTGCCGGGTAGGCAGAATCAAATTTTGCTCAAATAGTACAATATGGCTGGGGTGCACAGCATAGCAGTAGGCACAAACACATTAACTAGTGCCAGGTGGGCAGATATGGATTTGCACAAATAAGATAAAATGGGCTGGTGCCGTATGGGTGTGGTATCCTGAGTGAGCGAGCGCCGCACATGGGAGGTTGTTGCAGATGTAATATTTTTGCAGAAGGACCAGAGTTTTACAATGCTTTAATATTGGCGGATGAAGTCTAGTCAAAATAAAGAGGTCTTGGGAACACAGTCAGGCTGGAGGTTGAAGTCTTACCAGCATTAGTTGGTGTGATGGAGTTCCTGGAGGGGTTATGCATGGGGGGCAGTCTTAGACAATAGACAACAGTTGAGAACTACAGTGAGAACCAGGATTATGAATGCCTCCAGTGCTAATCTGTTTTATGAAGGTGAGAGCGCTAGCGATCCTTCCATTAGGCTTACCAGCTGGCTGCTTTTGTTCCTGATAACTAGGTCCCTTCCTGTACTTGCGTTTCTGCATCACAGACCGCCACACTAAGCCACTGACATCTTGACAGGGTCCCATTCTACATGCCCTATGAGCAAGATGTTCACTTGGGATAGGAGGTGGCGGGAGGAGTTTGATAGTGAGAGAAGCTCCAGAGATCTCCCATGTATCAACTCTAGAGGAGTACTCATGGAACAGGTAACAGACCCTAGCCCCTATAGTCTCCAAAGGTGGTGGTGTTTCCATAGTCTCCATAGTCTTCTGCAAAGAGCTAGCCAATCCTAATGCAGTATCTACCTCTTGTAAACCTATCCAGGCCCTATGCACGGCTCTGGCTTCTCATTTAACCACTAAAACTCAGGACATTCTGTCTGCACTCTCATCCTCTTCTCCTCTGTCTCTATCTACCTCTCTCAGGGCCACCTTTGCTGCCCCCCTCCTATCCTTCTCTCCGCCCTCTCTCCTGTAACACCTGATGATGTTTCCAGACAAGTCCAGTCTATGAAAGTCTCATCCAAACAGGTGAAAGGGCTCACTCCCCACTTTACCAACATAAACTCTGAATAAAAGACACATCCCAGTAGGGAATGAGACCAGGAAAACAGATTGCGAGGTTGCAAAAAGTTTATATCAGTTTCGGCATACAGAAAACTCTGCTGCCCTGTGAGCGCTCTGGCAAACATTCCAATTACAATGGATTATAAGGAAAAAAGGCATCATCAGTTCTGCCAGCTATAAGGGTTACAAAGTATAATATTATTGGTTGCAAGGCGACGATGCGTAGCAGCCTGTACGTGCTGCTCCGTCAGGATTGGGTGCTCCTTTGGCGGGAGGGGGAGCCTCACATGGTTCAGCTGGACTTGTCTGGGTTAGGTCGGGTCAAGCTGAAGATGGCGGTTGAAACTAGCTAAACTGGCATGAATACTTATTCTTGGCATATACTAAACAATGAGCATCAATATACCTTTGAGTAAATCTTAGAGGCTTACAAGTTGTACACACATAACTACATCATGTCACATTGGGTCATTCATAAGGTGAAAGGTGTGGGGGTCTTACTTTATTCAATGACCTGGGGACTGGGCTTGTCTGGTACATCTGCGCGAAATGGGAGGTGGAGTGACACATGTTAGTTTAGGACAGGATATACCGTGACAGAGGTCTGAGTTTATTGGGTGGGTTCTGGGGGGTTCAGCACAGCGGGGGCACACTTCTGCTACATCAAGGGAATACCTTAGGGGGGCACAGGGTTACACACACAGTAATTTTCCAACAGCAAGGGTGAGGGGTGAGGGAGCAGGTTTGTGGAGAAGGACAAGCTACAAGTCATGGTTCAGACTGGTTCACACACACAGGACAGTGAGCTCAGAGGAAGAATGATAAGATATATAATGTTAATTGTTGCAGTTAGCTTCAGTGCATCCATGAGAACGGGACTTGAGCTACGCAGAAAACACGGGGGCGGTTGGTGCTCGCTGTGCGCAGCACTGCAGAGGGGAGAGGAGACTTTGCAGTGCCGAATTGCGGCATAGTCCAAGGATGGAGTCGAGGGTACACAACATGGAGTCCAAGTGTGTCTTGCAATAGTCCCACCTCTGCTCCAGCTGAGGCCTTATTCTTCATGGCAGCAGAAGGCGTTCCCCACTAGTGCAAGAGCAAGCGGTTCATCTTGTGTAGAATGTATGGGGGGGCTAATTTGCCCCTTCCTTCCTTACACAGGTAACCCTCCTGCTCCTCCTGAAACTTTAATGACAATATTGGTTCTCTCGCTCCAGCCTTGGCCCATTTCTGTAATCACTCCATCGTGACTGGATTTTTCCCCTCTCTTCTCAAGCACTCCAATGTGCACCCCTTACTAAATAAGCCTTCTGAAGACCCCTCTATTCAGGAAAACTATCGCCAGATCTCTATCGCTCCTTTCCTGGGCAAACTCCTGGATAAGTTGGCTATCTCCCAGCTAACCCTCCACACTGAATCAGTTGGTTATCTCAATGACCATCAGTCTGGCTTCAGAGCAAC